>NC_091950.1:413843264-414143264 GCF_031021105.1 Erythrolamprus reginae
AACTGGACACGGTATTCCAAATGTGGTCTCACCAGCGCTCTATTCAGTGGGATCACAATCTCCCTCTTCCTGCTTGTTAAACTTCTAGCTATGCAGCCAAGCATTCTACTTGCTTTTCCTACCGCCCGACCCAGCTGATTTTTGGCGCACACAGAGGCTCTGGGAGGGCATTTTTGGCTTCCAGAGAGCCTCCGGGGAGATGAGGGAGGGCGTTTTTACCCTTCCTCAACTCCAGGGAAGCCTGTGGAACTTATGGAGGTCAAAACACAAGCCTACTGGTCCCACCAGAAGTTGGGAAAGAGACCGTTTCTGGACTCCAGAGGGTCTCCAGGAGGCAGGGGAAAAGCTGTTTTCGCCCTCCCCAGGCATTGAATTATGGGTGTGGGCCCTTGCGCATGTACAATAGTGCACACCCACATCTTTTCGGCACCCAGGGAAAAAAAGGTTTGCCATCACTGTCCTGGGCAGTATCACTTCTTGTGTCCTCAAGGTCATTCACATATTCCACTACAAGCTCCTTTTCCTGGGTGTCCGTAACCCCCCTTTCCCCTTTAGCCCACCCCACCCTCCCCGGCATCTGGCAAGGCCCAGGCAAGCTTGTGCAAAGGTTTCCGCTTCCAGATGCCGTAATGGCCCTGATCTAATGAGCTTTTTGAAGCTTGCCTAATTCTGAAAGGCATGTAAAATAGAAGAGCGGTGTGAATTAATAACGCAAACTTGGCTAGCTTTGCCGGGAATTTGGTAGCCTGCCATCACCATCAACCCCATATGTGCAGTTGTACGTAACGACCGTGGCTAAATTTCTTTCAAGTTGCCCATAATGATGATAATTACGATTAATGGGGAAAATATGGGAAATATGGATTGTGCCCCCCTCCCCCTCTGTTCACGCTGATGGGGTAGCGTTGTGTTTTAAGAGGGAGCGCAGAATTTGTGCTTTGCGTTTCACCCTTTATTAAAATGCATTTTCTATCCTTGCTATTCTTTCTGCTGATGCTGGACGGTACAGAGAACAAAATGTTTTATGTTCGTGGAAGGGTGGATTGATACAGATTTAATCTTTATTTGAATCTCAGCCCTCATTGTTATTGAGTCTCACTGTAGATCTTTGATACGGCTCCATTAGCCTTTCTTTCATTTAAAAAAAAAATTAATTGATTTGTGTTTTTGTCTTTTTATTTTACTGTGCTGCAAGCCATCCATAGCTGCTAGGACAATGAGACAGGTGGCAGATAAGCTTAAAAAATAAAAACATTATATATGGGATACCTAGGGAAGCCCATGATTGCTCTCGCAGCTGCATTCTGCATGATCTGAAGTTTCCGAACACTCTTCAAAGGTAGCCCCATGTTGACCTCTCCCCTTTTCTTAGAGGTCTGTAAGGGGCGTGCATAAGCGCACCATTGTGCCAACCGTCCCTGTCCTACTGTCCTTTTTGTCTTCTTTTGTCATTACTTTTTACTTTATACAGTGGTACCTCTACTTAGGAACGTAATTCGTTTGGTGACCAGGTTCTAAAGTAGAAAAGTTTTAAGAAGCAATTTTTCCCATAGGAATCAATGTAAAAGCAAATAATGTGTGTGATTGGGGAAACCCCAGGGAGGGGTGGAGGCCCTGTTTCCTCCCAGGAGATTCCTAGAGAGGCCCCACGGAGGCTTCTCCCCACCTTTCCCAGCCCTGTTTCCTCCCAGGAGATTCCTAGAGAGACCCTACAGAGGCTTCTCCCTGCCTTTTCCAGCCCTGTTTCCTCCCAGGAGATTCCTAGAGAGGCCCCACAGAGGCTTCTCCCTGCCTTTTCTGGCCCTGTGTCCTCCCAGGAGATTCCCAGAGAGGCCCCATGGAGGCTTCTCCTTGCCTTTTCCAGCCCTGTTTCCTCCCAGGAGATTCCCAGAGAGGCCGCCATGGAGGCTTCTCCCTGCCTTTTCCAGCCCTGTGTCCTCCAGGAGATTCCCAGAGAGGCCCCATGGAGGCTTCTCCTTGCCTTTTCCAGCCCTGTTTCCTCCCAGGAGATTCCCAGAGAGGCCCCATGGAGGCTTCTCCCTGCCTTTTCCGGCCCTGTGTCCTCCCAGGAGATTCCCAGAGAGGCCCCATGGAGGCTTCTCCTTGCCTTTTCCGGTTACAGTTTCAGAGGTTCGGGTTCGCAAGTGGAAAATGGTTCTTGAGAAGAGGCAAAAAAAATCTTGAACACCCGGTTCGTATCTAGAAAAGTTCGTACGTAGAGGCGTTCTTAGGTAGAGGTACCACTGTACTTGACAAACGAGCAAACAAATGAAGTCCACGAGTCTTAAAGTTGCCAAGAGTTGGGAGAGTCCATCGGAAAGGCCTCAGTGACGAAGTCGCTGGAGCCTGTTGCAGAATTTTCCATTGCCCTGGTAAGAAAGAGTGAGTGAAAAAGAGAGAGGAGACAGAGTTTGCTTGTGGAGTTCAAAAGGAGGAGGACAGGAAAGTGACCAGAGAAGCTGTATGGCCAAAAAGGATTATTTGCACAGCTGTTGGGAGTGAAAGACCATATGCTGAATAGCTGCTGATTGTAAGGGCTTTGTCTGGAAACCTGCTGTCTGTCTCTTCGTTACGGGGTAGTCTGCATATTGTAACTCAGTAGTACAGGGAATAAAAAACTTGTGCTATCTTCTAGAAGTGGGATCAGGTACGGGAAAAGAAAAGCAGCTTTGAAAACTTATCAAATCCACTGATAGTTAGCTATTCCTTTTAATTTTAATTTTTTATTAGGAAACTTAAATTCATATACTATTATTATTATTATTATTACTACTACTACTACTACTATTATTATTATTATTATTATTATTATTATTATTATTATTATTATGTCAGTACAACACAGCAAACGAGATCACAATGCTGGATTTCATATTTCATCACCAGTCGGGCGCTTCCCAAGCACCTAAGACTGCGTGATGTAGCGGCGAATTATGTTTGCCGATCCCAGTAAAGCGGCCTTTTGCAATTGATAGATGGAGATTTTTGTCAATTCTGATGGTTTTCAAATGTCTGCTGAGATCCTTTGGTACCTGCGCCCAGCGTGCCAAGGACCACTGGGCATAGTTCCCTCTAAGCTGAGCAGTGAGCAATGGCTCACTTAAAAATCATCATCAACTCAGAGTTTTTCAAACCTGCCCAGAAGCCGAGAGGGAAAGAGTGAGAGGGAAAGAGTGCCACCCAGTCCCGAAGGGACTGCCGCTCAGACACTATACTTTTCCGCCCACCCCCCCAAAAATTAGAGGGAACACTGCCACTGGGACCACTTTCACGGGCTTGTGCCAGAGTCATTGCAGCTCGATTTTTAGATCTTCGTATTTCACTAATTTCTCTAGCTGCTTCTCCTCAATTCTGCTGTCCCCTGGGATTGCGATGTCGATGATCCATGCTTTCTTTTTCTCCATGATCACAATGTCTGGTGTGTTATGCTTCAGAATTCGGTCAGTCCGAAGTCGGAAGTCCCACAGTAGTTTTGCTTGCTCATTTTCAACCACTTTTTCGGGATTATTATTATTATTATTATTATTATTATTATTATTATTATTATTATTTAGATTTGTATGCCGCCCCTCTCCGCAGACTCGGGGCGGCTTACAGCAATAACAAAAAAACAATGTACAACAAATCTAATATTTAAAAATATCTAAAAACCCTTATTTAAAAAACCCCAGACATACACACAAACATACCATGCATAAACTATATAGGCCTGGTGGAGATGTCTCAATTCCCCCATGCCTGATGGCAGAGGTGGGTTTTAAAGAGTTTGCTAAAGGTAAGGAGGGTGGAGACAATCCTGTGAGCCGCCCCGAGTCTACGGAGAGGGGCGGCATACAAATCTAATAAATTATTATTATTATTATTATTATTATTATTATTATTATTATTATTAATCTACGGGGCGATCTGGTTCCAGAGAGTCGGGGCCGCCACAGAGAAGGCTCTTTCCCTGGATCCCGCCAGACGACATTGTTTAGTCGACTGGACCCGGAGAAGGCCAACTCTGTGGGACCTAACTGGTCGGTGGGATTCGTGCGGCTGAAGGCGGTCTCAGAGATACATTATATACAACAAACAAAAATACACACAAAGCTTTGCATATTATCTCTTATATAGTTCTACGTGGTATGCAGATTTTCATATCGGTATTTTTCATGCTCTTCTAGTTTAACTCTGTCTTTTATAAGTAAAATTAGTTACTTAAATTCATAATATATAAAATAAAGAAAATAAAAGCAAAAGCGAAAATGTGGTGCATTACTTTCTGGGCGACCCTCGTACAACTCGTCTGCTGGTATTCGGCCCAAAGTCACCCAACTGGCTTTTGTGCTTAAAATGAGACTAGAATTCACTGTTTCCTGGATTTAGCCTTAAACACGTCACTAAATCCAGTGCTAATGATAAGGATAGCTAAAATTATATTCCTGCTACCATCGTTTTACTTTAGGATTGAGAGGGTATCTTTTCTACCAGGAAATGATGAAGAATATACTGAAGGGGCAAGATTGACACTAATAGAAATATGATCGAGATAAGGCTATTAATTTTAAAATGCTTAACTATCCAAGTCCAGATGAACTGCACACAAGGATAGTGAAATAAGTTCCTTGTGATCTGGTTGAAGTATATGTATTATTTCTGGAAGCTCCAGGAGACATACCAGATGATTAGAGGAAGGGAAATGTTTCTATCTTAGGCGAGAGGAAATAATAAGTTCCAAGAACTATAAATTACTCTGTCTGACTTTGAGACCCAGAAGAGTTCTAAAGAAAGCCATAAATCATAAACAGCAATTATTGGAGATCAGGGAAGATTTATTAAGAATAACTCTCATCTGGTTAACCTATGTTTTATCAGAAAATGTATTTAATCGACTATGGGAATTTGGTAAGCATAATATATCTTGATTACAGCAAAACATTCCGCAGAATACTGCATAGGATTGTGTATTAATGACCTGGATAAAGAGATGGAGAGGAATGCTTGTGTAGAGGACACAAAATTGATTCAAGAACATGGGAATAAAATTCCGAACAATCTTGATGGATTAAAACAAAACACACAGGCTGAAACCTCTTTTAAAAAGAATAAAAGTAAACTTTATTTAAACGCACAAAATACAAACAATTAAACTCACATAGAAAAAGAGAAAAAAACCATTAAAATAAAAGTTGGACATTTTTGTGACGTGCCTGTAGTAGAGATCTAATGGTGCTTATTTACTATTACATAAATTATATTTACATATATACACCGAGTTTTAGCAGAAATCTTATTCTGGTATGTCTTTTGGTTTTCCTTTTGTGACTGATTCTCTGACATTTACTTCCCATATTATCTAATATTTATTAATTCTCTGACATTACTTTTTTTTCTTTTTTTCCATCCAGTGATAAAATTTACTCCAACAGTTAATGTATTCTTGCTCATCTATATTTTTTTTATTTCTTTGGTTAAACTATCCATTTCTGCACACAATGCAATTTTTTTTCAATTATATCTTCCTCAATAGGCAAAATTCTGTTTTTTCCAACATTGTGCAAGCACTATTCTCGCAGCCTGAAACCAAGGATGAAATTTTAAGGGAGAAAATAAAATGGAAATGGACCAAAGGCAGGGATAGTTGGATTGCTAATAGTAATTGGAATACATGTCCAATACTTGGCCATATACAGTGTTCTGGCGGCGTGTTTCAACCACCCGTAATTACAGGGGTAATTAGTCCAGGAAGACACACACCACACGATAAAAGGAAAACCCAAAAGTTTTTATAAACAGAAAAACAGAAACAGCTCCCTTTTTAAATGTCAAAGGGATTTTCTGGTACACACAAGGCACAGGTTAAATGCAATCCAATTGCTCACCCAATAACTGGGAAATTGAGTCCAATTCTAAAGTCCAGAGAGTCCCCCACACAATCTTGAACAGCACAAAAAACCACGATATTGACGAAACAATGAATCAGATAAACTGCCATGAGGCTAAAACACCAAGCTACACTTTTATCTGTAGCACTAATTACAGCAGCCCCACCCAACCACAGGTGGCCTCATTTTCTCTTGTAATAATCCTTCAGTTGTTATCTCCTATGCATCACTCTACGCATGCGTGGATGTGTCATTAATTCTTGTTCAGAATCCAAGGATGATACAGATGATTGATCTCCTCCTGGGCTGTCTGCCAAACTCCCCTCTTCCCTGTCACTCATGCTGCCTTGGTCAGAGGAGGCTTCGTCAGCAGATTCCATCGGGAGCAAAAACAGGCCTGCGGTATGTGGATGTTTCCCCCACATCCACCTGCACATTCCTTGGGGCAGGAGCTGAGCCAGAGCTAACCACAACATACAGTATATGAATCAACATTGGATTGTGACTACAAAAAGAAAATCTGGTTTGGGCTGCCCAAGGAGGGTACATAATTTTGAAACGATTAGAAGAAATAGTCTCCTGCTCACTGAATCAAGGAAACCAAAGACAAGCAATCAAATGTACAAAGCAAAAAATGAGATTCCCTATTAGTCAGTTTGAAGGTGAAAATAGGAAAAAATATCAATGTTTTTGAACCTTATCTTGCTTTAATTCTGTTGAAGAAGTCTTCAAACTTGGCAACTTATGGACTTCAATTCCCAGAATAAAGTTGCCAAGTTTTTATTTATTTGTTTTGTCACGTATGTATTGATGGTATGCAAAGATATAATATTTATATACATGATACTAGTAAAAGAGAAACATTAGGACAGGAGACGGAAGGCACACTGGTGCCCTTATGCACGCCCCTCACTGACCGCTTAGGAATCGGGAGAGGTCAACAGTGGATAGTCTAAGGGTAAAGTTTTGGGGGTTAGGTGAAGAATGAAGATCCTACAGAGTCTGGTAGTGAGCTCCATGCATCAACTACTAGGTTACTAAAGCCATAATTCTGCAATCGAGTTTAAAATGGTTTACTTTAAGTTTGTATCTGTTGTGTGCTCGTGTGTTGTTGCCAAGTTTGGGGACGCCTGCAATAGAGTATGCAGGTAGTCCTCGATTTATGACCACAATTTTTGGAAGTAATAAGGATAGATTTTTTTCAGGGGAATCTGTTGTGGTTCAGCTTGAGGCTGCTCAGGGACCGGCTGTGTCTCTGCTGGCTCCATGCCCGGAGGAGGATGACAGCGAAGAGGGAGGGGGCTGAACAGTCGGACAGGGGAGAGGAAAATCAGGAATGGGATGAAGGAGAACAGCATGAGAGCCCCCGGGGGGGGGGGCCTCTCCCCAGCCAGTGGTTTAGAGTCATTAGGTGATGAAGCTCAAGCCGTCATTGACATGGGACAGAGACGGTCAGATCAAAGAAAGGAGCAATTAAAGAAGTATTATCAGCACTGAATTAGGAACAGCTGGGTTTGGGTGTGGTCCTCCTTAGCAGGGTTTAAAAGGCAGGCAAGCCCTTGAAGCCATGTGGAGTGTTATCAGTTTGGAGTTGCGTTATCCGGTCTTGTTTCTCGGCGTCTCTGTTCCTGGCTTGTGGCCCAGCAGCTTTGGAAGACCCGTGGGAGGTGTAGGTCTGCTATCTACAGCCTCGGCTTGGCAGCAAGAATTCTGTATTGCTGCATGGACTTTTGCCTTCGTGGATATATCTGAAGATACAGCATTTTCCTGTTTGTAAGGACATTTTCTGTTACCTGTGTTTTTCTTGAATTTTATAAAACTGCCTTTGCCTTTTACCAGTGTGTCTGGCTTCTCTTTTTGGGTTGGTATTGGCTTCTGGAGTGACCCAGATAGAACAGAATCCAACCCATCTTTCCCAGCATAGGAACCTTCTCTAGAGCAGTGTTTTCCAACTTTGGCGACTTGAAGATATCTGGACTTCAACTCCCAGAATTCCCCAGCCAGCATTCGCTGGCTGGGGAATTCTGGGAGTTGAAGTCCAAATATCTTCAAGTGGCCAAAGTTGGGAAACACTGCTCTAAAGAACTGGATTTTCACATAATGTGGATTATTTGTGCCTTAAGTCATTGGTGCCTTGAGGGAGAATGCTGAGTTGATTTGTTCGATGATCCATTGGTTTTATTTTCTTGGTTTTCCGCGGTATTCTCAGCGGGAGGGGGGGTGTCTTCTGAAAACCAAAGTTCAAAAAAGGATCAATATTTTTCCTAACCTGCTTTTTCCAAAGCCCAACTTCCTTCCAAAGAGCGTCCACAGGGAATACCGCTTGTCTGCAATATTTCAAATTTTGTAGGAATACAAATGGCATCTCCCTGTCTTTTCCAAAGCCTTGGTTGCGATAATCAAAAAGTAATTGTGCAAGAAATCTATTCAAGAAGAAGAAACCCTCTTTTAAAATCAGTGCGAAAGGACGAAAGGTCCTGATTGAGAAGGTCAAACTCTTAAATAGATCCCATGCAATTGGGGGCCCCAAGTTGGTCTTGAGAGGCTTGATTTGATTGGCATTTATTGCTTTGCCTCAAGGAGGAGAATGTATTGTATATCTTTCCTCTAATATTTTAGGAGTGTTTCCTCTCCTCCCCCCCCCCCCATTTATAAGAATTACATGTGTGTTTGTTTTAAAATTGGTTTTTAAAATTGGTTGCTGATCAGTTTCCGGTCATAATTCAAAGTGTTGGTTATGACCTATAAAGCCCTTCATGGCACCGGACCATATTATCTCCGGGACCGCCTTCTGCCGCACGAATCCCAGCGACTGGTTAGGTCCCACAGAGTTGGCCTTCTCCGGGTCCCGTCGACGAAACAATGTCGTCTGGCGGGACCCAGGGGAAGAGCCTCCTCTGTGGCGGCCCCGGTCCTCTGGAACCAACTCCCCCCCAGAAATTAGAATTGCCCCCACCCTCCTTGCCTTTCGTAAGCTACTTAAAACCCACCTTTGCCGCCAGGCATGGGGGGAATTGAGATACTCATTCTCCCTAGGCCTTTACAATTTTATGCATGGTATGTCTGTATGTATGTTTGGTTTTTATATTAATGGGTTTTTAATCGTTTTTAGTATTGGATTATTATTGTACACTGTCTTATTATTGCTGTTAGCCACCCCGAGTCTCTGGAGAGGGGCGGCATACAAATCCAATGAATCAATGAATCAATCAATCAATCAATCAATCAATCAATAAAATAAATGAATAAAATAAAAAATTAAATTAAATTAAATTAAATTAAATTAAATAATAAAAAAATAAAACAACCAGTAATTGATTTGGGAGTTCCCACTCAAGGCACAAATAGCCAGGCACAAATTATTCTATATGTGAAGACCTAGTTCCCCCGAGAAGTCCATAATTCTGGAAAAGGTGGAAGATTAGAAAAGAAGAGGACCACCAGCAACGAGATGGATGGACTCAGTTGTAGCCTCTATAGAGAGAGTCGTAACACCCAAAAGAACAGATTGGTCAACCATTTGTTTGGAATGATGTAGGACAGTGCTGGCGAACCCTTTTTTGGTTCATGTGCCAAAAGGGGGGAGGCTCTATGGGGCCTCGTGTGTACCCACACTCATAATTCCATGTGGGGACCCCCACCCATGCTTGTGTAACTCCCCAGCATGTGATGGCACACCCAGAATGGCATCGGACCAGAATATCTCCGAGACCGCCTTCTGCTGCACGAATCCCAGCGACCGATTAGGTCCCACAGAGTCGGCCTTCTCCGGGTCCCATCAACTAAACAATGTTGTTTGGCGGGCCCCAGGTGAAGAGCCTTCTCTGTGGCGGCCCCGACTCTCTGGAACCAGCTCCCCCCAGAGATTAGAACTGCCCCCACCCTCCTTGCCTTTCGTAAACTCCTCAAAACCCACCTTTGTCGTCAGGCATGGGGGAATTGAGATATCTCCCCCGGGCCTATATAATTTATGCATGGTATGTTTGTACGTATGTCTGCTTAAAAATGGGGTTTTCTTAACTACTTTAAATTTTAAATTGTAAATTATTAGATTTGTTATGAATTGTTTTATTATGTTGTGAGCCGCCCCGAGTCTACGGAAAGGGGTGGCATACAAATCTAATAAATAAATAAATAAATAAATAAATAAATAAATAAATAAATTGTATACATATTTTATTTTATTTTTTATTTTATTTTATTTTTTATTTTATTTTATTTTATCTTATTTTATTATTTTATTTTATTATTTTATTATTTTGTTTTGTTTTGTTTTATCATTTCTATGCCACCCAACTCCCAAAGGACTCTGGGCAGTTTACAAACAGGATATTAAATAGATTTAAAAACTTCATAAAAGATTAAGAAAAAACAGTTTTTTAAAAAATCACATACATACTGTACATATCATTCAAGGCCGGACCTCGTAAAATTGCGAGATCAATGTCCCCAAGGCTGCCGGAAAAGCCAGGCCTTCAATGCTGGTCAATAGTGTGGGGCAATCCAGATCTCTGGGTAGTTGGTTCCAGAGAGCTGGGGCAGCCACAGAGAAGGCCCTTGCCCGCAGCCCCACCAGCCGTGGGATTGTTCACTCTCCCCAGGCTTCAGAGACTTTCTATGAACTTGGGGAGGGGGAAACTGCTTTTCCCACTCCCGCGGAGGACTTCCGGAGACAGAAAATGGCCCATTTGCCAATTTCCGGCTAGCTGAGGAACTCTGGGAGTTGAAGTCCACAGGTTTTATAGTTGCCAAGATTGGAGACCCCTTGTTTAGAGGATGGCCCTACAGAGAGGCCTAAATCTGACAGAGCCTTTGTTCTTTTCTAGTACTTAGAGCAACGGTTTCTCCTGCCCTGTTTTTCCTCTAATAAGCCTTCTTTCACTCCCCTCACCAACGTGAGTTGGCACCGTAGGACGGAAGGTTGAAGTGGCTGCTTTTGATGCAGGTCAATTTCAGACGAAACCCAGCTATTTATAACATTGGCTGGGTGCCCCGGAGTTCTATTTAAATGAATGGCCTGGCTGTGTAGCTGCTACCACTGTTTGCTCTCCGCTGCTTACCCAAAGGTGCTACGGAGAATGTGGTGAAAATACATACCACGTTGTTTCGTAACGTGGATTTATTTTTCAGGTAGACATCATCCTTGGTTTTGAGTCAAAAGTATTCTGCCTGACATGGACTTGCCTTAGAACGGTGTGGAAGAAAGCTCTTATTTATTTGTTTGTTTGTTTGATCGGATTTCCAAGGAAATCCTGCCTGTCTCAACCAACATAGAGGCTGCACATGGACATCCCTTTCAATAACCACCTATGATACATTTGGCATCCATGAATCTGTCTAATCGTGTCTTGAAGCTATCCAGACTGACAGCTGTCACGACCTCTTTTGGAAGTGAATTCTATAAACGAATAACCCTCTGGGTGAAGAAATATTTCCCTTCATTTGTCCTCACTTTCTTACCTATGAGCTTTAGGGAGGGGCCCCTCGTCCTAGTATTGTGTGATATAGAGAAAATAATTTTTCTCTATCCACCTTTTCCATCGCATGCATGATTTTATACACTTCGATCAAGTCACCCTTTAAACGCCATCTTTCAAGGCTGAAGAGACCAAGGCGTTGCAACCTGGTTTCATAAGGGAGGGGCTCCATTTCCTTGATCATTCTTGTTACCCTGTTTTGCACCTTTCCCAGTTCCATTATGTCCTCCTTGAGGTGTGGTGACCAGAACTGTACACAGTCCTCTGAATGTGAGGAGTACAAGTCAAAAAGAGGGCGGGGAAAATATTTACTGACCCCTCGCATCCTGGACATAAACTGTTTCAACTCCTACCCTCAAAACGTCCCTACAGAACACTGCCCACCAAGACAACTAGACAGAAGAACAGTTTTTTCCCCAAACGCCATCACTCTACTAAACAAATAATTCCCTCAGCACTGTCAGACTTTTTACTAAGTCTCCACTTCTATTTCTACTAGTTTTTCTCATTATTCCTATCACCCATTTCCTCCCACTTAGGACTGTATGACTGTAACCTGTTGCTTGTATCCTAAGCTTTTTATTAATATTGATTGTTTCTTCATTGCTCGTTTGACCCCTATGACAATCATTAAGTGTCGTACCACATGATTCTTGACAAATGTATATTTTCTTTTATGTACGCTGAGAGCATATGCACCAAAGACAAATTCCTTGTGTGTCTAATCACACTTGGCCAATAAAATTCTATTCCATTCCATTCCATTCCATTCCATTATCTATTCTATTCTATTCCATTCCATTCCATTCCATTATCTATTCTATTCTATTCCATTATCTATTCCATTCCATTCTATTCTATTCCATTCCATTCCATTATCTATTCTATTCCATTCCATTATCTATTCCATTCCATTCTATTCTATTCCATTATCTATTCCATTCCATTCTATTCCATTCCATTCCATTATCTATTCTATTCCATTCCATTATCTATTCTATTCCATTCCATTCCATTATCTATTCTATTCCATTCTATTCTATTCCATTCTATTCCATTCCATTCTATTCCATTCCATTCCATTATCTATTCTATTCCATTCCATTATCTATTCCATTCCAATCTATTCTATTCTATTCCATTCCATTCCATTATCTATTCTATTCCATTCCATTCTATTCCATTCCATTCCATTATCTATTCCATTCCATTCTATTCTATTCTATTCCATTCCATTCCATTCCATTATCTATTCCATTCCATTCCATTCTATTCCATTCCATTCCATTATCTATTCCATTCCATTCCATTCCATTCCATTATCTATTCTATTCTATTCCATTCTATTCCATTCCATTATCTATTCCATTCTATTCTATTCCATTCTATTCTATTCCATTCCATTCTATTCTATTCCATTCCATTCTATTCTATTCCATTCCATTCCATTCCATTATCTATTCTATTCCATTCCATTATCTATTCCATTCCAATCTATTCTATTCTATTCCATTCCATTCTATTCTATTCCATTCCATTCCATTATCTATTCCATTCCATTCTATTCTATTCTATTCCATTCCATTCCATTATCTATTCCATTCCATTCTATTCCATTCCATTCCATTATCTATTCCATTCCATTCCATTATCTATTCTATTCCATTCCATTATCTATTCTATTCTATTCTATTCTATTCTATTCTGTGTGGTCTCACCATCGATTGTCCTTGGGAAAGAGGCAGGACCCACAGCCACTCCGTCTTGTCGGGGTTGAGCTTGAGCCTGTTGACACCCATCCAAGCCCTAACAGCCTCCAGACACTGGCACATCACTTCCACTGCATCGTCGCTGAGTTGACACGGGGTGGTTCTTGTCTACCTTGTGTCCTATTTCCCATCATTGCATCCTGTCATCTTATTGAGTGCGATGTTGAAGTGCCCAGCCAGTGCGTGGGTGGCTTTCCTGCTCTGTTGCTGTCAGCTAGAAAAAAGGTTTAATATAAACACTTGTCTAATTGCCACATGAGTCTTCCAATTTAAAGACAGAAGGTAACATCAGAGACCTGGTTGTTTTGCTCGCAATTAAACAACAGCAGAAAGGAGGTGAAAAGGCAAGGGGAAAGCAAACCTTATGCAAAGCAGGCACACCAGCAAATTAATGTATGCAGACGTTTGTTTTTTAATGAGGAGCTTTGTCATTTCCTCCGTTTATTCTCCCCCCCCCTTTTTAGATGGCACTCTCGTGTTTTCTACGCTTGGTTTAAGAAATTTCTTGCACTTCTTGTTCAAATCAAAGAATCACCTTATTAGGTTTCACCCTGCCAGGTTAGACTGGAACCAATTAAAACATGCAACCCAAAAAAAATCCAGGAGCTTCTGGCAAATAATTTCATGGTAGGGAAAAACAACTAAGAAACCATCACAAAAGAATCGCAGCAGCTGTTGGCTATCGGATGAGATCAAAGTTGCTTTTACCTATTCCTCCCCACAAGGGAGAAACAGGCTAGATAGAAATCAGAGATCCTGTTTTATAAAGAAGGCTACAGATAGTCCTCAGTCTTCGGAGAGGGGCGGCATACAAATCTAATAAATTATTATTATTATTATTATTATTATTATTATTATTATTATTATTATTAGAAACATAGAAACATAGAAGTCTGACGGCAGAAAAAGACCTCATGGTCCATCTAGTCTGCCCTTATACTATTTTCTGTATTTTATCTTAGGATGGATATATGTTTATCCCAGGCATGTTTAAATTCAGTTACTGTGGATTTATCTACCAGGTCTGCTGGAAGTTTGTTCCAAGGATCTACTACTCTTTCAGTAAAATAATATTTTCTCATGTTGCTTTTGATCTTTCCCCCAACTAACTTCAGATTGTGTCCCCTTGTTCTTGTGTTCACTTACCTATTAAAAACACTTCCCTCCTGGACCTTATTTAACCCTTTAATATATTTAAATGTTTCGATCATGTCCCCCCTTTTCCTTCTGTCCTCCAGACTATACAGATTGAGTTCATTAAGTCTTTCCTGATACGTTTTATGCTTAAGACCTTCCACCATTCTTGTAGCCCGTCTTTGGACCCGTTCAATTTTGTCAATATCTTTTTGTAGGTGAGGTCTCCAGAACTGAACACAGTATTCCAAATGTGGTCTCACCAGCATTCTATATAGCGGGATCATAATCTCCCTCTTCCTGCTTGTTATACCTCTAGCTATGCAGCCAAACATCCTACTTGCTTTTCCTACCGCCTGACTGCACTGTTAATGACTGGTTGCTTAGTAACCATTCAAAGATATGTCATTTATGAAAATAAATAGCCATAGAAAATGGGCTGTGAGTTAGAGGAGAATGTACAACAGTCCTGGAGGACATCCAAATTAAAGTCATTTCCTTACCAGCAACTTATGGAATCGCCCGGCCATCATTTTAAGAATAATTAGAACAGTGCTAGTTATATCACTTCAGTGAGGGTCATACAGTGAAGGCACAATAAGTCACTGGTGAAGAGATGAGTGGAGGAGTGAACTGTCTTCTGTCTTATGCAACCTAGAATGAAATTGCCCATGGACATGCGTTTCAATTTGCCAAGCAAGAAATACAATACTTGCTCAGGAATCTTTTGAAGAGTTATGGGTGAGGTCAACTGGTCCCTGAACTCTCACTTTAAAATGTTCATTGTGATCAGTTGGATCAGAGGAAGATTTACAAAGCCCAGACCTCTTACTCTTTCTCTAACATTCTTTATCTGGATCTTCTGTCTGAGACTTGGAGCAACAGCTGTGGCAAGGGGGGCGTTTGCCCAGGCTCGCCGGGTGCAACAGTTGTGGGCCTATCTGGACCGGGAGTCACTGCTCACAGTCACTCATGCCCTCATCACCTCGAGGCTCGACTACTGCAATGCTCTCTACATGGGGCTACCTTTGAAAAGTGTTCGGAAACTTCAGGTCGTGCAGAATGCAGCTGCGAGAGCAGTCATGGGCTTTCCCAAATTTGCCCATGTTACACCAACACTCCGCAGTCTGCATTGGTTGCCGATCAGTTTCCGGTCACAATTCAAAGTGTTGGTTATGACCTATAAAGCCCTTCATGGCACCGGACCAGATTATCTCAGGGACCGCCTTCTGCTGCACGAATCCCAGCGACCAGTTAGGTCCCACAGAATTGGCCTTCTCCGGGTCCCGTCAACTAAACAATATCGCCGCCCCTCTCCGCAGACTCGGGGCGGCTCACAACAGTGATAAAAACAATAATTAGAAATCTAAAATAACAATAGTACATTTAAAAAGTCTAAAAAGCAGGGAACCCCAATATAAAAAACATACATACAGTCATATCATGCATAAAAACTACATAGGCAGGGGGAGATGTCTCAGTTCCCCCACGTCTGATGACAGAGGTGGGTTTTAAGGAGTTTACGAAAGGCAAGGAGGGTGGGGGCAGTTCTAATCTTTGGAGGGAGCTGATTCCAGAGGGTCGGAGCCGCCACAGAGAAGGCTCTTCCCCTGGGTCCCGCCAGACGACATTGTTTAGTCGATGGGACCCGGAGAAGACCAACTCTGTGGGACCTAACCGGCCGCTGGGATTTGTGCGGCAGAAGGTGGTCTCGCAGATATCCTGCAATGAACAATTGCAAGTTAAATACAGACACAATTAAAAATAAGCTCAGTGGAGGTTTCTTTCTTTCTTTCTTTGTTTATTATTGATTGATTGATTGATTGATTGATTGGTTGGTTGGATTTATATGCCACCCCTCTCCGAGGACTCAGGGCAGCTTACAACATACAGTGTTCCCTCGATTTTCGCGGGTTCGAACTTCGTGAATAGCCTATTCCACGGTTTTTCAAAAAATATTAATTAAAAAATACTTCACGGATTTTTTTCTATACCATGGTTTTCCCCACCCAATGACGTCATACATCATCGCCAAACTAATAATTTTTGCAAATAAATAACAAAAAGAATAATTATTGTTAATAAATAATTATGTTTATAAATATCAGAATCACCAAATGCCTTATTCAATGGTGAGTACCAGTAATAATGATGTGTAAATGGTTGTTAAGGGAATGGGAAATGGTAATTTAGGGGTTTAAAGTGTTAAGGGATGGTTTGTGATACTGTTCATAGCCAAAAATAGTGTATTTACTTCCGCATCTCTACTTCGCGGAAATTCGACTTTCGCGGGCGGTCTCGGAACGCATCCCCCAGGAAAATCGAGGGAACACTGTATATGGAAAATTTCTGCATACATCAGATGTTCCGACTGTGCATCCACCGGTCCCTTCCAACTCTGTTATTCTACAATTCTGTAATCCCGTTATTTGGATATATCATCTTCATAGACGAAACGGTGCAGCACCAGTTCAGGCCTTTTGTCATAAGAAAGACAAGAGACCATGGGCGAATTCCCCCAAAGCAGATCATATAAAACATTTCCGGTTGCTAAACAGGTCCAATTTTGTTTTTCTTTTAAACAACAACAACAACAAAAACACCAGACCAATGTAGCTAGGTGGTACCCCTGTGGGGCTGCTGATGCAGTACTTATTTTTGGCATCGTTGGAAGGTACAAATGAGGTTTTACTGTCTAAACCCCATGGGCCACGCTGAAGGTTCTTGGTAGAGGAATATGATAAATAGCAGAGGTTACTGATGGGATTACAGCTGTCCTTTATCTTAATTTTGCATGTTTGTTCTTCTTAGAAGAGAGCCGTGCCAATAAGATTATGACATGAGTCAAAGACATAATTTTCCCCGCTTGCTTTACAAGAGGAATGTTACATGAGGGATATCATTTGATCCGTGCTGTCAAACTACAGAGGGAAACAACTCATGCTGAATTTTCTCTTGCGCATATTCGAAGATAGAGGGGGAAAAGTAATTGTGATCCCCTTATATAGAGCGCTGGTGAGACCACATTTGGAATAATACTGTGTTCAGTTCCGGGGACCTCACCTACAAAAAGATATTGACAAAATTTGAACGGGTCCAAAGACGGGCTACAAGAATGGTGGAAGGTCTTAAGCATAAAACATATCAGGAAAGACTTAATGAACTCAATCTGTATAGTCTGGAGGACAGAAGGGAAAGGGGGGACATGATCGAAACATTTAAATATGTTAAAGGGTTAAATAAGGTTCAGGAGGGAAGTGTTTTTAACAGGAAAGTGAACACAAGAACAAGGGGGCACAATCTGAAGTTAGTTGGGAGAAGGATCAAAAGCAACGTGAGAAAATATTATTTCACTGAAAGAGTAGTAGATCCTTGGAACAAACTTCCAGCAGACGTGGTTGGTAAATCCACAGTAACTGAATTTAAACATGCCTGGGATAAACATATATCCATTGTAAGATAAAATACAGGAAATAGTATAAGGGCAGACTAGATGGACCAGGAGGTCTTTTTCTGCCGTCAGTCTTCTATGTTTCTATATTTCTATTGAAAGATACAGAATTTATTTTTTTTTAAAGCCACCTTCCTTGCTCACGGAGACTTTAGGGAGGCAAGACCTGGCCCCTACAGATATTTTTATTTTGGGGTATTAATTCAAGAATGAAAATGTTTATAATAGTTGATCTGTTTGCTCCTCTTTCTGGCAAACCTTTGTTTCTGTTTGGGATGCTTGCCAGCGTTATGTTTAATTGAAAAGACTCAACTTAATTAAACTATATAAAAAAACACACTCCACGGAGAAGTTTTGCAAGGGGATGCAAAGCCAGACAGCTTTATTTCACGTAATGTTTAGCACGCGCATGGGGAGCGCATTGCTGCCTCCCCAGTAGAGATGTAATTTCACAATAACGGGCGGGTGAATTGTTGCTTGCTTGAGTTTGGGAGTGGAGGCTGCGTTTCCAACCCGTTGATATACAAACGTATGGGGTGACGTGCCCTAATTTTCGGTTTTCCGAGCCCTTTGTCATTTCGCGTCGCCACCTTCATGCTCTCTGCACACTTTAATTTTTGGAGGGGCATTCAATCAGTTACTCTTTTAAGTGAGCTTAATTGTGTAAAGATTATAATGCATAAGAGAGCCCGCCTGTAATTAGAATGGGGGTGGTGCCATTAGACAGTGTTTTTAGTGGAGAAAATTATAGTCTTCATAAGCGGAGCAGAGTGGAAGCTGCATATATTAACCAGGCAACAAGTGTCCTGTTACGCAAGTGTTGGATAGACCAGTGTTTCCCAACCTTGGCAACTTGAAGCTATTTGGACTTCAACTCCCAGAATTCCCCAGGCAGCGAATGCTGGCTGGGGAATTCTGGGAGTTGAAGTCCAGATATCTCCAAGTTGCCAAGGTTGGGAAACACTGAGATAGACTGTGTTCACTCCACTTTCTTCCTTATCCGTTGTTGCCTTGATGAGGATGATGGACTTGAGTTAAACATAAATCCTTGCCCGCCCCCCTCCCCCGTTCTGTCGGGTTCTCTGATAGAATCCTCACAAAAATTCACAGGTACAAATTTCAGACACACACACACATTGATCTCCTTCTGAGCTGTCTGCCACACTCTCCTCCTCCCTGTCACTCATGTGCACTCATTAAGCATTTCTCTGGCCCGTAGACATCACTCTAGAGTTACCTAGTTCAGTGTTTCCCAACCTTGGCAACTTGAAGATATCTGGACTTCAACTCCCAGAATTCCCCAGTCAGCATTCGCTGGCTGGGGAATTCTGGGAGTTAAAGTCCAGATATCTTCAAGTTGCCAAGGTTGGGAAACACTGCACTATACTTACTTACTTACATTTGCAATATTTATATGCTGCCCAATTCCAAAGGGACTCTGGGCGGCTAACAATAATAAAACAGTATAAAAATGTAAATTACAATCATAACAAGAGTAAAAAGCAGTATAAAAATACATTTGATACCCCATTAAAAACCATATATACTCCCAGTCATTCATGGCTGAACCAGGCCCTAGGCCTGCCAGAAAAGCCAGGATTTAATGGCTTTCCAGAAGGCCGGTTGGACGGGGATAGTGTGGATCTCTGGCGGCAGTTGGTTCCAGAGCATTGGAGCCGCCACAGAGAAGGCCCTTCCCCGCGGCCCCACCAACTGACACTGTTCGGTGGACGGGACCTGGAGAAGGCCAACACTGTGGCCCCTTATTGGTCACAGGGAGGTATGAGGTAGAAGGCAGTCCTGCAAATAATTTGGCGAGCATGCGCACAGTTTGGGCATTCAGTCCGGAAAAGGTTAGCCATCACTGCTCTAGGAGAAAGGATTACTATATATTAAAAAAAAACATGGTGTGTGGGGAAATGGCCAGTTTGATGAGTCTCCGGAGAGGGGTGGCATACAAATCTAATAAAATAATAATAATAATAATAATAATAATAATAATAATTATTATTATTATTGTTGTTGTTGTTGTTGTTGTTGTTGTGGGGTGGCTGTCTGCAAATTGTGTTGAATTTGGCTCCCCTGATTATTTCTTCCAGGCCTCTCTGTGTAACAATGTCACACCCAAGCCATCGTTTTGAATTAGTGACTTTGGCCTGCCACCAGTAAAATAGTACTGTGGGAATTGTGGAGGGGTGGTTGCAGGGAGAGGGAAAGATACCAGCCACAACAAATTCTTTCCAGAGATTCAAGGTCATCCTTGCTTCAGCACTAGCCGGAAGCACAGGGGAGGATTTTGGACGTTCAGGGAAACCGGAGTGGTCCATGTGATGAACTTTTGGATGTGGGGAAGAGGGATGAACCTTAACCTAGGTAGGAAAAGTTAGTATCGGGATGAGTACAGTTCGTAACCAAATGGCTCTGTTAATAAATTGGAACTTGGAAGAAGGCCAAGATTTGGACTCTTGATTTATTTCTTGGGTGCTAATTGTAACGCTGACAAACAATTGAATACTACATGTGTGTGTGTTTGTGTGTGTGTGCACGCAGGCACATACACACACACATTTTTGCTGTCTCTGCACCTGTAGGTAATTTATTAAGAACAATTAAGAGCTTTTAGGGTGTCAACCGTCATTCTTGATGTGGGAAGAAAAGTGGATGGGAGCATGGGTGGTGGCAGGGAGTGAGATGCTTTTTGCCTGGGGCATTTTTTCACCTCTTTTGGTCCTCTCCCGACCCCTTCGCTTGCCCCCCTTCCTTGAAATAACATGACACTGGGGGGAACATTGATTTCGGCTCTGAGTTGTTAATGAAAAATTCCTTGTTGGCTCCTAGTTTCTGAAACCCTTTGAGACCCCAGAGGCTTCAGGAGTAAACATGTCAACTGTGTGATGTATGACTTTGTGTGAACTTCCTAGGAACAAAAGCTTGCCTTTTGTGTGTGTGTGTGTTTATTGTTCTGCAAAATGAAGAGCATGCTTTAGCCATACCCTGCCCCCCCACCCCTCTTTTTTTTTAAAAAAAAAGTCTGGTTGATTTTCTTTTAAAAAAATTGTTTTTTATTAATAAGAAAGGTTTGTACAATTGATTTTTACAGATCCAGTACCGTATCTTTTAAAGTCACAAATCACAACTCTATATAGTAGGAGATCCTTGGAACAAACTTCCAGCAGATGTGGTTGGTAAATCCACAGTAACTGAATTTAAACATGCCTGGGATAAACACATATCCATCCTAATATAAAATACAGGAAATAGTATAAGGGCAGACTCGATGGACCAGGAGGTCTTTTTCTGCCATCAGTCTTCTATGTTTCTATATTTAGTAAACTATATACAATTCAATAAGTTAATAAAGCATAATATGTTAATGCGTTTAAATCTTTTGCATGTGCACCTATACTCTGAATTATTGTGTTTTATTTTTGTCACAGATCCATTCGTATCATTTTTGGCATGTCTCTTTGGTTTCTTTAGTTCTTTTTCCTTTGATTGCATTGGTCATTTTGTCCATTTCAACACATCTATAGATTTTCTCAAGTTTTCGGACAGGATTTGTTCCTTTTTACAAATTTGCGCTATTGAGATTCTAACAGCGGTAATTATATAAGGTAAATTTGGCTGGTTGGTTTTCAATAAGGGACTTATAAACACCATGTAAATAATATATTTATATAATATATAAATATATACCCTGTTTCCCCGATAGTAAGACACCCCCGATTGTAAGACGTATCGGGGGTTTCAGGGGGGTCGGCTAATATAAGCCGTACCCCCGAAAGTAAGACATATGTCTTACTTTCGGGGGAAACACGGGGGTATTGCCGCCTCCCTCTCATCTAGCTGCGCGCCACCTCCTGCCCACGTCCGCACCGTCCCCCTCTCCATACGTCGCCGCGTCTGCCACCTCCCTCTGATCTTAATGAGCGCCGCCTCCTGCCCACTTCCGCGCCGCCCCCCCTCCATAAGTCACCGCGTCTAAATGTTAATTTTATGGTTAAAACAAAAAATTTGACAATTTTTTTCCAATATAAGACATACCCCAAAAGTAAGACATAGTGGGGCTTTTGGGGATAAAAAGAAAGTAAGACACTGTCTTACTTTCGGGGAAACACGGTATAAGGGACACCATATATACAAACAAACCTCCACTCGTAACAGAATACCCTTCACTACTAGACTTACAATCCTAGGTTTAGAAATCTTAGAACTACCTCGTCTTAAACACGGCCTAAGCATAGCCCATAAAATCATCTGCTACAACTTCTTCCTGTCAACGACTACTTCAGCTTCAACCACAATAACACACGAGCACACAGCAGATACAAACTTAAAGTAAACCGCTCTAAACTCCATTGCAGGAAATATGACTTTAGCAACTGAGTAGTTGATGCATGAAACTCACTACCTGACTCTGTAGTATCATCACATAACCCCCAAAATTTTACCCTTAGACTGTCCACTGTTGACCTCTCCCGATTCCTAAGAGGTCAGTAAGGGGTATGCATAAGGGCACCAGCATGCCTACTATCCCCTGTCCTAATGTTGCTCTTTTACTAGTATCATGTATATAAACATTGTTATATCTTTGTATACCACCAGTACAAAACAAATAAATAAATAAGGTTCAGGAGAGAAGTGTTTTTAATAGGAAAGTGAACACAAGAACAAGGGGGCGCAATCTGAAGTTAGTTGGGGGAAAGATCAAAAGCAACGTGAGAAAATATTATTTGACTGAAAGAGTAGTAGATGCTTGTAACAAACTTCCAGCAGACGTGGTTGCTAAATCCACAGTAACTGAATTTAAACATGCCTGGGATAAACATATATCCATCCTAAGATAAAATACAGGAAATAGTATAAGGGCAGAGTAGATGGACCATGCGGTCTTTTTCTGCCGTCAATCTTCTACGTTTCTGTTTCTAAACATGAGAGGAAAGAAAACACCCAGGTCTCTCTAAAACTGGATAAGAAAGTTACGTTTGGTGATATGCTAAGCAGATGTTAAAGATCTCCGGATCCGGAAAAAAAGGAATTCAGAAGTTGAAAAAAGCGGTTTAGAATTCCGAATCCTATTTATGAAATGCCCTCTCCGAGTGTGAGATCACGTCCTTGGCAGGCCGTGTTAATTAATGTGGAGAACTCGGTTGCATGCCCATAATTTCAAAAGAAATTAGAATTGCCGTTTTGTCCCTGTGTTGTAAGAGTGATAGTAAGGGGGAGGGGGGTGGCGCGCGCGAGAAAAACACACTGGCTAATCAATCTGATTGTGGATAACGCTTCATCATTAAAAGGTGTTAAGGGGATAACTCGCCCACATTAAATGATCTCGAGTAGATGTCTGATTAATTTGGATACGGGTTTCAAAGCCTCTAAATTATTCTTGGGACTTGGGCCCTAAAAAGTATCATTTTTCACATAGAAACATAGAAGACTGACGGCAGAAAAAGACCTCATGGTCCATCTAGTCTGCTCTTTTACTATTTCCTGTATTTTATCTTACAATGGATATATGTTTATCCCAGGCATGGATATATGTTTATCCCAGGCATGTTTAAATTCAGTTACGTTACCAACCACGTCTGCTGGAAGTTTGTTCCAAGGATCTACTACTCTTTCAGTGAAATAATATTTTCTCACGTTGCTTTTAATCTTTCCCCCAACTAACTTCAGATTGTGTGAACCTGATTGGAATCAGAGAGCTACCGGAGTTCCAAAGAACATCCAAAACTAAATCAGAATCGGAGGCATATCATTCCTCAGAGTTGTTGTTGTTGTTGTTGTTGTTGTTGTTGTTGTTGTTATTAATTAGATTTATTTATTTATTTATTTATTTTAGTAGATTTGTATGCCACCCCTCTCCGTAGACTCGGGGCGGCTAACAACAACAATAAGACAATATAAACAAATCTAATATTTAAGTTAATTTAAAAACCCTAATTTAAGAAACCAATCATACATACAGACATACCATGCATAAATTTTATAAGCCTAGGGGGAAGGTATATCTCAATTCCCCCATGTCTGATGACAGAGGTGGGTATTAAGGAGCTTACGAAAGGCAAAGAGGGTGGGGGCAACTCTGATATCTGGGGGGGAGTTGGTTCCAGAGGGTCAGGGCCGCCACAGAGAAGGCTCTTCCCCTGGGTCCCGGCAAACAACATTGTTTAGTCGACGTGACCCAGAGAAGGCCAACTCTGTGAGACCTAACTGGTCGCTGGGATTCGTGAGGCAGAAGGCAGTCCCGGAGATATTCTGGTCCGAGAACTCGGGGCGGCTCCAATTCATTAGCAGAGCCATGTTGGCACATCTGAGAAACCTGAATCTGAAATCCCATGGGTTTCTCCACCATTTGTTTGTTGATTGATTTGATTTGATTTGATTTGATTTGTATGCCGCCCCTCTCCTCAGACTCGGGGCGGCTCACAACAGTTTAAAGTTCATTCTCTTCTTTCCACACCCACAAGTTCATCGCATGGTCCAGTCTGGTTCTGCCAATGTGTCTAGTCCTTCCATCAGCTTCCGGGCAAGTGCTGAACAAGGATGACCTTGATAATCTAGAACAGTGGTGGTGAACCTATGGCACGGTTGCCACAGGTGGCACATGGAGCCATATCTGCTGGCAAGTGAGCCGTTGCCCTAGCTCAGCTCCAATGTGCGTGTGTGTGCCGGCCAGCTGATTTTTGACTCACACAGAGGCTCTGGGAGGCCATTTTTAGCTTCCAGAGAGCCTGGGGGGTATTTTTATTCTCCCCCCAGCTCCAGTGAAGCCTTTGGAGCATGGGAAGGGCGAAACAAGAGCCTACTGGCCCCACCAGAAGTTAGAAAGCAGGCCGTTTCCGGCCTCCAGAGGGCCTTCGGGGGGCAGGGGAAGCTGTTTTCACCTTCCTCAGGCATTGAATTATGGGTGTGGGCACTCGCGCCTGCGCCCACGTTCTTTCGGCACCCGAGGAAAAAAGGTTTCCCATCACTGATCTAGGAGGTCTTTGTTATGGCTACTACAACTCTACAACCCTTGTGCAACGGCCCCTCTCAAATTCCCACAGCACTGATACATTCTGCATTGTAATATGGGGCAGGCCACAGTCTCCAAATCAAACGATGGCTTCGGCCTGACAAGAGCCCTTCACTCCTCCACTCGAAACAGAATATCCTACGAAAATAGACTAACAATCCTGGGCCTAGATAGCCTAGAACTACGGCGATTTGAGTATTGCCCACAAGATCATATGCTGCAACGTCCTACTGGTCCATGACTACTTCAGCTTCAACCGCAACAACACAAGAGCACGCAACAGATTCAAACTTAATACGAACCGCTCCAAACTTGACTGTAAAAAATATGATATATATAGAGCGCTGGTGAGACCACATTTGGAGTACTGTGTTCAGTTCTGGAGACCTCACCTACAAAAAGATATTGACAAAATTGAACGGGTCCAAAGACGGGCTACAAGAATGGTGGAAGGTCTGAAGTATAAAACGTATCAGGAAAGACTTAATGAACTCAATCTGTATAGTCTGGAGGACAGAAGGAAAAGGGGGGACATGATCGAAACATTTAAATATGTTAAAGGGTTAAATAGGGTTCAGGAGGGAAGTGTTTTTAACAGGAAAGTGAACACAAGAACAAGGGGACACAATCTGAAGTTAGTTGGGGGAAAGATCAAAGGCAACATGAGAAAGTATTATTTTACTGAAAGAGTAGTAGATCCTTGGAACAAACTTCCAGCAGACGTGGTTGGTAAATCCACAGTAACCGAATTTAAACATGCCTGGGATAAACATATATCCATTGTAAGATAAAATACAGGAAATAGTAAAAGGGCAGACTAGATGGACCATGGGGTCTTTTTCTGCCGTCAGTCTTCTATGTTTCTATGTTTCTATGTTTCTATGATTTCAACAATCCGAGTTATCGAAGCGTAGAACTCATTACTGGACTCAATTGTGTCAAACCCTAACCCCCAACATTTCTCCCTTAGACTCTCCACGATTGACCTCTCCAGGTTCCTAAGAGGCCAGTAAGGGGCGTACATAAGTGCACTGGTGTGCCTTTCGTCCCCTGTCCAATTGTCTTTCCTTTCTTCCACCTATCTTATATATTCTCTTCCTTTCATATATCCTCTCCTCTAAGTTCACTTTCACCCTCATTTATATTATCACATGTCTATTTTTCTTCCTATGTATTTGTGTATTGGACAAATGAATAAATAAAATAAATAAAATAAAATAAGAGCTGGTTTTGCACGCTACCAGTGAACCTTAGCACAGCTTGCGGTGTTCAATTCTGAGGAATGAGAATTGGGCTTCAGGTTGAGGTAGGCCCCCAGGTACCGAAGCACACAATTTGTCACTTTACAACGAGAGGGGAAAAAATCCCACTTCTTTTTGCACGACAGGTGTTTGACCTGGACCTTCTTAGTGCATCGTCCGTAGCTGGGCTCGGATAACCGAAAACCTTATGGGGTCTCAGCCGCGACACAAACGGAGGTCTTTACCTTCCAATTTGCGGCTCTGGTTGGGTACGAGACATTCAACTCTTGCTTGCTAGACATAACACCTAAGCATTAGCCAGCAATCAATTTTCACTGGTGTGAAATACACTCAGGCCCGTGTGTGGCGCAATGCCTGTTGGGAGGTTAAAAGAACAATGCTCCCCGTCCTGGTTTCTTTATTAAAAACAAACAAACACCGTCAGGCTGGCCAATTCTTTATTTCAAAGCCCTGTGTAATACAGCTTGCTCTAGTACGGCGGTTCAAACATTTTTCCAGATAAATAACTTCAATAATTCTGTGTTTTTATTTACCTTTGGTAAATAACACATTTGTATGGCTTATATTTTTCTGTTGTGTTAGGATTGAATTGGCTTTTTGTTTTTTAAAAAAATCTTGGATGCTTTAATCTGTATCTGTGTTTTCGTAAGCCGTCAATAACCTTTTTCGATTGTGGTGGCATAAATGAGTATGGGGAAGGAAGGAAGGAAGGAAGGAGAAGGAAGGAAGGAAGAAAGGAAGGAGAAGGAAGGAAGCAAGGAAGGAAGGAAGGAAAGAAAAGAAAGAATGGAAGGAAGGAAGGGGAAAGGAAGGAAGGAAGAATGGATGGAAGGAAGGAAGAATGGAAGGAAAGAAGGAAGGATAAATGGAAGGAAGGAAGAGTGGAAGGAAGGAAAGAAGAATGGAAGGAAGGAAGGAAAGAAAGAAAGAAGAAAGAATGGAAGGAAGGAAGGGGGAAGGAAGGAAGAATGGATGGAAGGAAGGAAGGAGGAAGAATGGAAGGAAGAATGGAAGGAAAGAAGGAAGGAAGAATGGAAGGGAAGAAGAAATGAAGAATGGAAGGAAAGAAGGAAGGATGAATGGAAGGAAGGAAGGAAGGAGCAGTTTACATTAAGTTTGTATCTGTTGTGTGTTCATTTGTTGTTGTGATTGAAGCTGAAATAATCGTTGACAGGAAGGACATTGCAGCAGATGATTTTATGGGCTATGCTTAAGTTGTGTTTAAGGCAATGTAGTTCTAAGCTTTCTAAACCTAGGATTGTAAGTCTACTGCAGTTGCGTAGGGTATTCTGTTGCGAGTGGAGGAGTGAAGGGCTCTTCTGGTAAAGTATCTCTGGACAGTTTCAAGAGTGCTTATGTCCGAAATGTGGTGACGGTTCCAGACATACGAGCTGTATTCAAGGATTAGTCTGGCGAAAGTTTTGTATGCTCTGGTTAGTAGTGTAAGATAACATTAGACAGGGTCTTATTTTCGGGGAAACACGGTAAAGTTCCCAAGATTGGGAACCACTGCTTTAAAGAGCCCTTTAAAGAGCTAAATTCATGCATGGAACATTTTTTAATAGAAGGAACTGAGCTGGGAGCAGGGATGGAAATCTCCAGGCCTGTCTGTTGAAACAAAGCAAATTAAAGCCAGCGGATGAACAAATGTAAATAAAGCACAGATTGCCGGCAGCAACAAATGAGATCTCTGCTTTGCTCTTCAATGAGTCTTTGTGAAAAGGCTTGACTGCTAGTGACTTTTTGGGCATGTCCATATTATGGACATTATTATGGAAATCGTGTTCTGTTTGCCTTTTTTCCCTGGATTTTTTGTTGTTTTCTCTTCACACTCTTGGGATTTTTTGCCTGTGTCCAATGACGTCCGTCTCTGTTTAGCTTTCTGAAACCAGGCGAGGCAAGATTCAAATTGAAGGCAGATTTCGATGTTTTGGTTGGATGTTTTGCTTTGTTCACACATTTTAATAATTATCTACTTAAAAATTGGTTCGTTACATATTCTTCCTTAGCGATGACACAGAGGTAGAACCAGCCAAAAACCTTACCATGAAATGGATGCCCAATTTTGAAGAAATCCTAGGCCTAGAAAGTTTAGAACTAAGACGCCTTAAACAAGATCTAAGTATTGCCCACAAGATCATATGCTGCAACGTCCTGCCTGTCGGTGACTACTTCAGCTTCAACCACAACAACACAAGAGCACACAACAGATTTAAACTTAATATTAACCGCTCCAAACTTGACTGTAAAAAAATATGACTTCAGTAACCGAGTTGTCGAAGCGTGGAACTCATTACCGGACTCCATAGTGTCATCCCCAAACCCCCAACACTTTACCCTTAGATTATCTACAGTTGACCTATCCAGATTCCTAAGAGGTCAGTAAGGGGCGAGTACAAGTGCACAACAGTGCCTTCCGTCCCCTGTCCTATTTCATTCCTATATCTCCTATACCTTTCTTCTATTCCTATATCTCTTCTTCTATTCTTTCATTGATACGTTCTATTACTTTATCTTCTTTTCTATTATTTCTTAGATATTTTTTTACTATGAGTATCTCCTCTATAACCTTCATCATGTATTTTAGTATGTGTATATAGATATATACCCCCTAAAACAGTGGCCCCCAACGTTTTTTCCACCAGGGACCAGTTTCAGCAAGACAATTTTTCTATGGCCCAGTGGGGGCGGAAAGGGGTGTGGTTGGGGGCGGGATTAAGCATGGGGGTGCTGGTCCTCCCCGCCCTTCTTTCCCGCCATCGTCCTGTGGCCGGCAGAACCTGCCTCCCAAGCCCTCTTGCCCAGCGGGAGCTAAGCGCTGGAGAGAGGGGGTCAGGCTGGCCCTCCTGCCTCCCCCCAGCCAAAAACGCAAAAGCGCCCCACGGCAGAAGCCAAAAGAGGCTTGAGCCTCTCGGTCCTTCCCGCCCCTCTGTCCCATCCATCGTCCTGTGGCTGGCAGAACCTGCCTCCCGAGGCCTCTTGCCCGGCGGGAGGCGAAGCGCTGGAGGGAGGGGGTGGCGGCATGAGGGCCGGCAGCTGCTGACTCCACGGACCGGTGCAACATGCCGCGCGGCCCGGTACTGGTCCGCGGCCCGGTGGTTGGGGACCCCTGCCCTAAAACACTAATTGTGTATTGGACTAAATAAATAAATAAATAAATAAAATAAATCATACAACAGTAGGGTTTGTGGATTAAATCTATAAAATACACATCAAGTTATATAGCCCGAAAGAAAATTAGTACAAAATGTAAGGTACACAGCTCCCATCAATAACACCTGAAATAGATAAATCATACAGTAATGAATGTTTTTTTTATTTTTTTATTTTTATTTTATTTGTTTCACCAAGTACGTATTGATGGTATACAGAGAGGCTTCTAGTATAAGCCTCCGATGAAAAGGAAATTGGCTCAAAACAGACACACACACTCAATAGAAGTCCAGTAAATGTTTTTTATCTCAACAAAAGAGAAACAAAACTCCCTTTTAGAATTCAGAGGGATTTCTTGTATAAACAAGGCAGTAATGGATTACAGTCCGATAACAAGGCAAGCAATAAATCAGCAATAAACCAGTACTGTGCAGTTCGGCACAAATACTGTTTGTTCCAGACGTGGCAAAAACTTACAAGGATTTCTTTTCTCAAACTCCGTGACTCCCAACAACTACGATCCGATAATCTCCACACTGCTCAGCCCGCACGGTGCCAATTTAACACCTGCTATAATTACGTGAGCCCCACCCAACCACAGGTGGAGTCTCTATCGCCTGTAATATTTCTTCAGTTGTTCTCTTCTATGCATAACTCTGCGCATGTGTGGGTCTAGCAATTCCTCATCCGAATCTACCGAAGATAATGGAGATTGACTTCCTGGGCTGTCTGCCAAGCCCCCCTCTTCCAAGTCACCCCCACCTTCTTCTTCTTCCGAGGAAACTTCACTACCTGACTCTGTCGGCAATAAAACAGGCCCATGACATGTTGATGTTTCCCCTGCACCCACCAACACATTCCTTGGGGCAGGAGCTGGACCAGAGTCAACCACAACAGATATAATAATATTTATATACATGATATTAGTAAAAGAGAAACATTAGGACAGGGGACGGAAGGCACTCTGGTGCACTTATGCACGCCCCTTACTGACCACTTAGGAATCGGGAGAGGTCAAGAGTGGATCATCTAAGGATAAAGTTTTGGGGGTTAGGCAATGCTACTACAGAGTCTGGTAGTGAGTTCCCGGCATCAGCTACTCGGTTACTAAAGTCGTATTTCCTGCAGTCGAGTTTAGAGTGGTTTACTTTAAGTTTGTACCTGTTGTGTGCTCGTGTGTTGTTGTGGTTGAAGCTGAAGTAATCGTTGACAGGAAGGATGTTGATTTGGAAAGAAATGTTTTATCACATGTGGTGGACATGTCAAAGGAACTCAAAAACATCGGAAAGCTATAGATCAGGGGTGTCAAATAACTCAAGGAGGAGAACACATCCACTGATCTCTTTTGACTTCTATATTTAACTTTGGATGAAAAAGCTGAATAATTTTATGCTTGTAATATTGACACCATAAATGTTACTGGATTGGATTGGATTGGATTTGTATGCCGCCCCTCTCCGCAGACTCGGGGCGGCTAACAACAATAGTAAAACAGCATATGACAATCCAATATTAAAACAGTTAAAAACCCTTATTGTAAAACCAAACATACATACAGACATACCATGCATAAAATTGTAAAAGCCTATGGGGAAAGAATATCTCAGTTCCCCCATGTCTGGCGGCAGAGGTGGGTTTTAAGAAGCTTACAAAAGGCAAGGAGGGTGGGAGCAATTCTAATCTCTGGGGGGAGTTGGTTCCAGAGGGCCGGGGCCGCCACAGAGAAGGCTCTTCCCCTGGGTCCCGGCAAGCGACATTGTTTAGTTGATGGGACCCGGAGAAGACCCACTCTGTGGGACCTAACTGGTCCCTGGGATTCATGCAGCAGAAGGCGGTCCCTGAGATAGTCTGGTCCGGTGCCATGAAGGGCTTTATAGGTCATAACCAACACTTTGAATTGTGACCGGAAACTGATTGGCAACCAATGCAGACTGCGGAGTGTTGGTGTAACATGGGCATTTTTGGGAAAGCCCATGATTGCTCTCGCAGCTGCTTTCTGCACGATCTGTAGTTTCCGATTGATCCCACCACCACCCCTTACTCTTCTTTAGTGGTATTTTCTATATCTTTGAGTTAGCGCTTTAAAAGGGTGTCAATCATCTTTAACTATATCCTAAAAACATGATTGTGTTGAAACAATACGATGGATCAAGATTTATAACCATATAATAAAAAGGGGAACAATAAGATTCATTGTTTGGCCTTTCCTTCCTTTCTGTATTTCAATATTTATTTGAACAAGGAGGAAGGATCTGTGATTGACCTCAGTCAAGTTCTGGTTTATGTCTTCCTTCTTTATTTTTTTAGAACAGGGGAAGTGGTTTTGTGGATATGACAAAGTCTGGCCCATCTACAATATGTTGTAAATGATAAGGCGAGCTTGCAGAACTCTCCACTAACATGCACATTTAGTTTATTTATTTTATTTGTTTGTTTTGTCAAGTACACATTCGTGGTATAAAAAGATATAATAATATTCATATACAGTAATCCCTTGCTACTTCGCGGTTCATCTTTCGCGGATTCGCTACTTCACGTGTTTTTTCAAAGGGGGCTTAAATCCATTAAATCCATTAAAATTTTTAAATCTATTAGAAATTCATACAATTCTTCTACAGTACTGTACTCTATTAAGGAAACTGGTAAGATATCACATTTAGTTCCAGCTGAGAAACATTATAGAATGACTGTTTAATGCAACGGGTGGGTTTTAAAAGTCCAAATTCTCGTTAAATACATTAAAAATATCTTTCCTCTACTTGCGGAAATTCATTTGGACATTTTCAAGGGTGTTGATATCCGAGATGGGGTATGGGTTCCAGACAGATGAACTGTATTCAAGGATGGGTCTGGCAAAAGTTTTGTAGGCTCTTGTGAGTAGTGTGAGATTGCCAGAGCAGAAGCTGCGTAGGATCAGGTTAACAACTCTAGAAGTACTCCAAGGCCTTTGACTTGAGTGAGGGTCCTCTGTAAGTTCAGTTTGTCCAAGTGAAGGCCCTCCCCCGTGGTCCCACCAGTTGGCACTGTTTGGCTGACGGGGTCTTGGGAAGGCCAACTCTGTGAGCCCTGATCGGCCTCTGGGAAGTAGGAGACAGAAGATGGTCCCATAAATGTGGACAGCCAGGAATTAAAAATCCCTAGGTAATATCATAATGCAGAAAGTAGGCCTCAGTTAAGATTCCTGAGTCATTCAGAGGCAGTTGAGCCTGCAGCAACCTAGCAATTATGTGAAAAGTATTTATCTAGGCAAGAGCTCCCTGCTCTTTCTCTCTGTCCGCTGTTAGCTGTGTGCTGTTGCTGTTTGTGGAAGTATGCTTTGAAGAAGCTGTAACACTGTAAAAGTTGGTTCCTGTGAGTTATTGAACTAAGACAGTTGTAGCAAGGTACTAGTAAGATATTAGTTTATTGTATGTATAGTATAGACAGTAGTAGTAGTATAAAGAAGTAAATATATTTTTCCACAACTTCCTACTGCTGCTGTGTTTCATTGAAGATTTCAACTCCATTTCTACTGGTCTGTGGCTGGCTGGCTGGTTGGGTTGGTGGGCTGGCTGGATTGGTTTGCTGCTTGGGCCCAAACAGGCTAGTTTCCGCAAATGCAAGCTCTGATACAGTGGAATCAACTCCTACCGCCGCTCTTAGCCGCTCCGAGTCTTCGGAGAGGGGCGGCATACAAATCTAAATAATAATAATAATAATAATAATAATAATAATAATAATAATAATAATAATAATAAAGAAATTAGTGAAATACGAAGATCTAAAAATCGAGCTGCAACGACTCTGCCATAAGCCAGTGAAAGTGGTCCCAGTGGTACTTGGCACGCTGGGCGCAGTGCCAAAGGATCTCAGCGGACATTTGAAAACCATCGTAATTGACAAAATCTTCATCTGTCAATTGCAAAAGGCCGCTTTACTGGGATCGGCAAACATAATTCGCCGCTACATCACGCAGTCCTAGGTGCTTGGGAAGCGCCCGACTGGTGATGAAATACGAAATCCAGCATAGTGATCTCGTTTGCTGTGTTGTACTGACATAATAATAATAATAATAATAATAATAATAATAATAATAATAATAATAATATAATTCCAAATATCACCGAATTAATAAACAAAAGACTTTAGTGATGGGAAAGGTAGAAAGAAAGAGAAGAAGAGGAAGACCAAAAGACTCTATTATAAAGGCAACGAGGTCATTTTTGGGTGACTAAGAGGAACAGTTAGATTTTTCTCCACAATGAGCTAGCCCGATGTTATCCGGCTATGAAGAGTCAACACGGACTTGATGGCACCTGATAACGTAGACCTCAAAAGACCGAGGTTGGCATAGCATCCACGGTGCCCATGCCTTGAGGATAATCTCATTCCTTTTTAATGGGGCAATGGGTTTGCTCGTTCTGGGAGAATTGCAGGTCATTTGAGAGCTTTCAAAGAAGGTTAGAGGCATGTAATCATAGTGGATTATACTACTATCTTCCCCTCTCTAGCACGGATTGGTACTGGACTGAAGCAACATCCCAAACAGCCACTTTCAAATTACAGAATTACGGAAGATGGACAAGGGAAGAATAGATTCTTCCATTATTGCTTCCAAGCGACCGATGCTGCCTGTAATTTTGCAGCCATCAGAACGAGCGGCTTTTCTGATAGGCCACTTTGTGGGGAATTGGCTCCGATCTTTTTTAAAACCATCCCACCGAGCAAAAACGTCTAATTACAACAAATCTCCACCGTTTTAAGTCCGGTGGCGCAAAGAAGCGTTTCCTTTAATTGCTCCTGAACTTCCGGCCTCTTTTTACTTTTCATGGATGACCCAATTTCGAACGTTGAGAGAGAAGGAGAAATATTTTTGCTCCGTATTTTTTTCATGTGGCACATGGTTTAATGCCCCTTTCTTATATTTCTGCTACTCAGTTTTCCTGCATGTCGAAAGAGATCCAGGCGCTGGACCCTTCCGTCATTTTGGATCTGCTATTTTTGTACTTTTTCCTATCCTACAAATACCCTTTTTTGTCAGGAATGGCAGACAGAATAGCATAAAGCAGGGGTCTCCCACCTCAGGCAACTTCAAGACTTGTGGACTTCAACTCCCAGAATTCCTCTGGGATTTGATGTCCACAAGTGTTCAACTTGCCGAGGTTGGAGGCCCCAGCTGAGGAATTCTGGGAGTTGAAGTCCACAAGTCTTCAATTTGCCGAGGTTGGAGGCCCCAACTGTGGAATTCTGGGAGTTGAAGTCCACAAATCTTCAACTTGCTGGGGTTGGAGGCCCCAACTGTGGAATTCTGGGAGTTGAAGTCCACAAATCTTCAATTTGCCGAGGTTGGAGGCCCCAACTGTGGAATTCTGGGAGTTGAAGTCCACAAGTCTTCAATTTGCCGAGGTTGGAGGCCCCAACTGTGGAATTCTGGGAGTTGATGTCCACAAGACTTCAACTTGCTGGGGTTGGAGGCCCCAGCTGAGGAATTCTGGGAGTTGAAGTCCACAAGTCTTCAACTTGCCGAGGTTGGAGGCCCCAGCTGTGGAATTCTGGGAGTTGAAGTCCACAAGTCTTCAACTTGCTGAGGTTGGAGGCCCCAGCTGAGGAATTCTACCATGCTTTTTTTTTCTCCAAGAAACCTCTTTTTTGGTCTATTAAAACCTTTAAAAAATCATACCAAGTAGTGGAGAGAGAGAGAGAGAGAGAGAGAGACTAAAAATGACTCTTTCTTGTAGTCCAATTTCAATTCCATTCAGAATAGGGACCTTGGAGGTCTTGGGGCATACCATATTTTTCAGAGTATAAGTATAAAATGCACCTAGATGCACCTAGATTTCACCGAAGTATAAGATGCACCTAGATTTTAGCAGTGGAAAACAAGGAAAAATCTATTCTGAATCAAATGGTGTAGTAATATATTATTTAATAAAATGCCAGTGTAGCAGAATACTTTTTTACAACCATGTTCAATTTTTACAAACTTCAAACTTGACAGCTTTAAGACTGGTGGACTTCAACTCCCAGAATTCCTCCTCCAGTCATGCTAGATAAGATAATTAGAAGGCAAAAACACCTCTGTTTTTGCAAAAAAACCCGGGCCATTTTTCACCCTTTTTCCCCGCAAAAATGGGGTGGGAAAAGGGTTTGGGGGATGGCAAAAAAACCCCTTAATTTTTACAAAAAACAGGCCATTTTTCACTGTTTTTTTCCCACAAAAATTGGGGCATTTTTGCCTTCTGCCAGCATCCAGGAGCTCTCTGCAGACTGACCACCCAATTTTTGCAAAAAATGGGATGTGGATGTGGGGCTACTCGCCAGCCCCAAAATGGCTGTATTCAGTGTATAAAACACACCGACATTTCCACCCTCTTTTTTTTTTTGGGGGGGGGGGGTCTTATACTCAGAAAAATACAGTAACTCATTTAACCAACTGTTTCATTTAGAAATTACTGCAAGTTGAGGACTCCCTAAATAATAATAATAATAATAATAATAATAATAATAATAATTATTATTATTATTATTATTTATTGGATTTGTATGCCGCCCCTCTCCGTAGACTCGGGCGGCTAACAACAATAATAAAAACAACATGTACAATCCAATAATAAAAAACAACTAAAACCCCTATTATAAAACCAAATATACACACAAACATACCATGCATAACTTGTAATGGCCTAGGGGAAAGGGCTATCTCAACTCCCCCATGCCTGGCGGTATAAATGAGTTTTGAGTAGTTTACGAAAGACAGGGAAGTTGGTTCCAGAGGGCCGGGGCCGCCACAGAGAAGGCTCTTCCCCTGGGGCCCACCAAATGACATTGTTTAGTCGACGGGACCGGGAGAAGGCCAACTCTGTGGGACCTTATCGGTTGCTGGGATTCGTGCGGTAGCAGGCGGTTCCGGAGGTAATCTGGTCCAATGCCATGTAGGGCTTTAAAGGTCATGACCAACACTTTGAATTGTGACCGGAAACTGATCGGCAGCCAATGCAAGCCACGGAGTGTTGAAGAAATGTGGGCGAATCTTGGAAGGGTATTATTCCCTTATACTATTCCATAATATCCAATATAGATATTACTCAGGTTATGTTATAACCTGCATAATATCTATATTATGTAGTCTATATTATCATCGCTAATTCAACAATTCACGGTTTGCATACTTAAGAAGTCCTATGGATTCAAGCCAACAATCCTTAGAAGGAGGTGACATTTCATCCAACTTCTCCGTACTGAAGGAGCGGGTCCAGCAGTCACATGGGTTGCTCATGTCCAATCCGGTGGAACTGAGCCTAGTGTTAAAAAAGCTTGCCGGATCCGCCCCTTCCCCTGAATTCGCTCAGTTCGCATATCCTGCGGTTGTATTGTGATAGCTCGTTCAACATTCTAACACCTTCCCTTCGATCTTTTCCTTCAAGAGTAGTAAGAATTGTTTTATCTTTATTATTTACTTGCACTAATAGCGCCAGCCGTTTGTGGCTCGGCTTTTTTCCTTGGAGAAGTTGCGGTTTCGTTTTCCCCCGGCGGTTTTGCCGGTTACGATTCCTGCTGCCGCTTGTGGATTCTTTTAATCCTTTGGCCTGGAGGTTTTGGTGCAAGTATTGATTTATTGATTCCTTATTGTATTACTATTAAAGGGCTTAAAATAATACCTCCTGCGGAGTGAGACGCTTTCTAGTCTCCTGGACTTAGTCGATCGCTTCCCCTTTAAGAATTCTATTACGGAGCGATTTTTTTCGGCGCGAAGGCCTTCGCGCCCTTTTTAAATTTAGGCCTCTCGTGTTGGCCTCCTGCCAGCCGCGTAGGCCTCAGTCCACCGCGTGGATCCCGGAGTGGGCTTTGGGACGCTCAGGCTTAATTCTCCACCGGCTAAGCCTCCAACCAGAGTGCCTTGGTTTACTTTAATTTAAAAGTTTAGGGAGGCTGGCCCCGCTGGATTTGGGGACACGAACTCTGGGTTTGCCCAGATTGACCTCAAGTCTCAGCAGCTCCGAGGCCTCGGAGCAGGATCCATTCCTCTTGGGAAGTCCTTGAAATTCTTCTCCCTAATTATTCAGTTATTGGCTCAGCCTTGTCTTCTGTTAATTGTCAGACTATGGCTACTTTTCCCAAGAGAGGCACAACTAAAGGTCCCAGAGAGGCCAGGCCTACAGGCGATGAGATTACTAGTATTCCCCAGGCCTCCTCCTCCTCTTCTCCAGGGGCCCGCCCCTCGACCAAGGTCACCAGGGCTGAGAAGAGAAGGGACCTAGCCCTACAAAGAATCCATGACAAATCAGCAAAACGTTTGAAAGTACAGGCCCAAGTACTCAGTAGTCAAGACCCCCCAGAGGCTTCTAGTCTGCCTCCTTCTGGGGTCCCTGTGTTATCTCTGGATGAGCCAAACCTAGACAGACCCCAGCCTAACCTATGGGGAATAGGTCCAGAGGAACCAGATATTATTGAAGATTCCCCCCAGCCAGGATCCTCCCAGGCCTTCAGGGATTCTTCTGCCATTCCTGCTGATATTTCTAGTTTACCTCCTGAATTCCAATCTATTTTTTCTGTGTTGTCCAAGGCCATTGATGCCAAACTCTCTACCATCAATGAGCTTTCCCTACCTCCTCCTCCTCCTCGTCCCTCCCGCCCCTTGGGTTCTTCCCCAGCGGTTAGAGCTCCTATTCAGGATGATTCAGATTCCTCTCAGGACGAATATGAGGATATGGAGGAGGATGAGGATCCCTTTCAAGGCCTCTCAGATGATGAGGAATCCCAAATAAAGGTTCCTTCTCCAATTACTATTTTTCCTTCTCAATTGTTCAAATCTCTCCTCCTCAAAGCTAGAATTTCTACGGGATTAGCGGCCCAGGAGAAACAGGCCTCCACATCCATTGATCCCCCGGAGGAAAATTTACCTTACTTCACAGAGGAACAGGAGGATAATGAGGTAATTCCTATGCCTAAATTGTTTAAAGATGCCTTACTTAAACAGTGGGATTTCCCAGCCTCTGGCCTTAATCCCTCTACCAAGGATAGAAAATTGTACAAACTTTCCTCTTCCTATGAGGAGCTCCTATCTTTTCCTAAACCGGATGAACCTGTCAAGATCCTTCACTCGGCGGCGGCTGTGCCAGGCGAAGCAGAGGAAGTCCTTCGCCCAGAGGACAAGCGGATTGAACAAATGCTCAAAAGAGGATTCACCGCAGATTCCTGGGCCATTAAAAGTTCTGCAGCGGCTTCCTTTTTCTCCAGAGCCATGCTTCTGTGGCTTCGCCAACTTCAACAGCATATTCCTCCCGATGACTTGAGAGGTCAACAAGACTTCAACAAGGTCTTTGCAGCTGCCCAGTACGTGGCCGATGCCACCTTGCAATCTACTAGATTTTCTGCTAAGTCTATTGCAGCTTCTACAACGGCAAGAAGACTCCTATGGATTCGCCCTTGGCAAGCGGGAGTACGCCAGAAGTGGCAGTTATCCCAGGGACCCTTAAAGCGCGACCTTCTTTTCGGTGATCTTCTGGATCCACTCCTCACGGAAACCACGGACAAGAAGAAAGTTTTGGGTCCAACCACCAAAAAGGCTACCAAAACGCAGTCCTTTCGTCGCCCAGGGCGCCAGCAAGACCAAGCGGCTTCCTATCAGAGATCTCCAGGTCAGTATTCCCCCCGCTTTCGTTCCCAAAGTAGGAACCCCAGGGGCAGAGGTTTTCGCTTCCAAAGGGGAGCGTCCTCTAACAGGGCTTCAAAGAAACCTAGATGGTAATTTTTCTTCTATTCCCATAGGGGGTCGCTTAGCCCATTTCGCCTCTAATTGGCGTCTCACTTCCAAGGACCCTTGGGTCATTGACACGGTTCAAACTGGCCTTCTTTTAGAGTTTATTTCTCCCCCCCCAAAACGTTTTATTTCTTGCCCTTCTCCCAGGTCCTCCTCAGATTGTAACCGTATGGAGGAGGCCATTTCTCACTTATTGTCCATCAGAGCCATTCAACCGGTTCCTGCCGGTCAGAAGGGCCTAGGTTTTTATTCCATTCTATTTATGGTTCCAAAGTCCTCCGGAGGTTGGAGAGCTATTTTGGATTTAAAGAAGCTGAACCTATTCATCAAATATAGAAAGTTTAAGATGCACTCCTTATCTTCTATTTTGGCCGCCATCCATACGGGAGATTTCATGGCCTCTTTAGACCTTACTGAGGCTTACCTTCACATTCCTATAGCCAAATGCCACAGAAAATTTTTACGTTTTTCCTTTCAAGGCAGGCATTTCCAGTATAGGGCGATGCCATTTGGCCTTTCCTCGGCCCCTCGGGTCTTTACAAAGCTCTTGGGATCCCTGGCGGCCTATATCCGGGCGTCTCCCATCCACATTTTATGTTACCTTGATGATATTTTGATTCATGGGAACTCCCTAGAGAAAGTGAAAACAGACCTTTCTATCACCATGTCAGTCCTTCAGGACCATGGATTTTCCATCAACTTTGATAAAAGTCATCTCCAACCTTCCACATCCATTTTACACCTGGGATCCATTATTAATTCAGAATCATCCCAGGTTTTTCTCTCTCCCGAGAGAAAATTCAGTATAGGGGAGTTAATTTCTGGCATTTTATCTAAACCTTCAGTATCCATAGTAACCTTGTCTTCCCTTTTGGGGAAGATGGTGTCATGCATAGGCATCATTCCCTGGGCTCGCCTTCATGCTAGGGAACTTCAGTGGCTCCTATTACCCTTTCAGAGATCGGGGCACAGCAACTCAAATCGTCGCATTGTCATCCCACCAATGGTTCGCAGATCCTTCAAGTGGTGGAAGTCTCCGGCCATGGACAAAGGATCCCCGTTCAGGTGCCCGGATCAATTTGTCATCACCACAGATGCCAGTCTATCGGGATGGGGAGCCCACGCCCAGGGGATGATAGCCCAGGGCACGTGGTCCCCGGAGGAAGCTTCCAAGCCAATCAATTGGCTAGAGTTAAGAGCCGTTTCTCTGGCTCTGAAGCAATTCTCTCCTCGCATTCCCAACCGGCACGTTCTCATTCTCACCGACAACATTGCCACGAAAAGCCATATCTGCAGACAGGGGGGCACGAGATCCAAGGCTCTCATGAGGGAGGCCCTCAGGTTAGGCCTTTGGGCGGAAAAACATCTTCGGTCGCTCCTAGCCGACCACATCTCGGGGAGCCTCAACGTCCTGCGGATTGGCTATCTCGAGCAACGATAGACCCAGGAGAGTGGAACCTCCATCAAGACCTGTTCCATCAAATCAGCCTCAGATTCGGTCTACCAATCCTGGATCTCTTCGCGACCAACGCGAACGCCCAACTCCCTCGCTTCTTTTCCAGATTTCCATCCCCGGGAGCGGAAGCAATCAATGCCCTCCGGAGCCCCTGGCCTCCAGGCCTACTTTACGCATTCCCTCCAATTCCAATTCTCCCGGACGTGATTCACAAGGTCCTCACCGAGAAGGCCCGGGTAATCTTAATCGCCCCTCATTGGCCCCGCCGGCCCTGGTTCGCGGATCTCCAACAGTTGTCCGTCCAGGACCCTTGGCGACTCCCCGTTTCGGCGGATATGCTGCGGCAGGGGGCCTCATTCCATCCAGACCCGGAGTGGTTCCACCTCACCGCCTGGCTGTTATCAGGAGAGACTTAGAACTGCGTGGTCACGACCCCGATACAGTGGAGGTCATTTTGAAGGCCAGGAGGGCCTCGACCAATCGAATCTACGACCACACGTGGTCCAAGTTTCACCAGTGGTGTCTACAGGAAGGCCTCTCTCCCCTGTGCATTCCCATACACAGAATCATTTCCTTCCTTCTGCAAGGTTTCCATAAAGGACTTTCCACCAGCACCCTCCGGCGTCATCTGGCAGCCATTTCATCTGTCCTAGGGGCCCCCCGCAGACAGCCTCTCCGATCCTTCCCAGCAGTTCAGGAATTCCTCAAGGGCATAGCCAACCTCAGACCTTCCAAGGTCCACAGGTATCCATCCTGGGATTTGCCACGGGTTCTCCATTCCCTCACGCAGGCACCATACGAACCCTTAAAATCGGCGTCCCTCAGGTACCTATCCTTTAAAGTAGCATTCCTGGTGGCTATTACCTCTGCCCGACGCATTTCGGAGCTGGCTGCTCTCTCAATCAGGCAGGACCTTTGTCAATTCCATCAAGACAAGGTAGTCTTGCGACTGGACCCCACCTTCTTACCCAAGGTCAGTTCCATGTTCCACAGAACTCAGGATATTGTTCTACCTTCTTTCTCCCTCCAACGAGACCATCCTTTGGCAATTAGATGGCACACCCTGGATCTCATTAGAGCGCTGAGAATCTATATCCAACGCACAGGACCCTTTCGGAGGTCAGAAGCACTTTTTATAGCCTATCACCCCAGAGTCATGGGTGCCAAAGTGTCTTCAACAGTAATAGGCCGTTGGATCAGAGGGACTATATCTAAGGCCTATGAGTCGGCCTCCCTCTCAGTTCCAAGGAACATCACAGCGCATTCCACCAGGAGCGCAGCCACCTCGGCCGCTTGGGCGACTCAAGCCCCGTTGGAGGAGGTCTGCAAAGCAGCCACTTGGGCCTCGCCAAACTCCTTCATCAGGCACTACAAGATTGATTCTTACGCTTCAGCGGACGCTGCCTTCGGCAGAAGGGTACTCCAATCCGTTATCTCACACGATAGCAATCTAATCCCACCCTAGGGACCATCTATTGGGTATGTCCCATGTGACTGCTGGACCCGCTCCTTCAGTACGGAGAATAGGCGTTGATTGCTTACCTGAACGCCTCTTCTCGTACGGTGAGCGGGTACAGCAGTCACTTCCCGCCCTTGTATGTGTCTTCTTTACCTTCCTATAACCTTTCTTCCTTTAACTATAAGAGTTGAACACTACAGAGCTTCACAGCTGAGCCTAGTCTATGGATTCGCGAATTCTGGGGAAGGGGCGGATCCGGCAAGCTTTTTTAACACTAGGCTCAGTTCCACCGGATTGGACATGAGCAACCCATGTGACTGCTGTACCCGCTCACCGTACGAGAAGAGGCGTTCAGGTAAGCAATCAACGCCTAATCTGGCCGGAGAAAGCTGCAGCAAAATTATTTTTATTTATTTTATTTATTTATTTTGTCCAATACACAATACAGTGCTCCCTCGATTTTCACGGGGGATGCGTTCCGAGACCGCCCGCGAAAGTCGAATTTCCGCGAAGTAGAGATGCGGAAGTAAATACACTATTTTTGGCTATGAACTGTATCACAAGCCTTCCCTTAATACTTTAAACCCCTGAATTGCAATTTCCATTCCCTTAGAAACCATTTAGATTATTACTCACCATATTTATTTATTAAAGTTTATTAAAACATGTTTTTTATTAAAGGCAGACAAAAGTTGGGCGATGACACATGACATCATCGGGCAGGAAAAACCGTGGTATAGGGAAAAAACCTGCAAAGTATTTTTTAATTAATATTTTTGAAAAACCGTGGTATAGACTTATCACGAAGTTCGAACCCGCGAAAATCGAGGGATCACTGTAATACAGTGATCCCCCGATCATTGCGAGGGTTCCGTTCCAGGACCCCTCGCAATGACCGGTTTTTCGCGAAGTAGCGCTGCGGAAGTAAAAACGCCATCTGCGCATGTGCAGTTGGTGTTTTTACTATCGCCGCAGCAGCGAGGAGCTGAAGATTGGGGTTTCCCCGCCGCCCGCCGTTCGCTCGCGCCGCTTCCCAGCTGGGAAGCGGCGCTGGGGGTCTTACCGGCCGCCCACTCCTCGCTGCTGCCGCGCCCGCCGCTTGTCCGCCGCCTGCCTGCCCACGCGCCGGCCCTTCGCCCGCCCACGCCGTTCGCTCGCGCCGCTTCCCAGCTGAGTCCTGAAGCGAACGGCGTGGGCGGGCGAAGGGCGGGCGCGTGGGCAGACAAGCGGCCGGTAACACCCCCAGCACCGCTTCCCAGCTGGGAAGCGGCGCAAGCAAACGGCGTGGGCGGGCGAAGGGCGGGCGAGCGGCAGCGAGGAGTTTGCGTGGGCGGTGGGGAAACTCCTCGCTGATGCCCGCCGCTCGCCCTCCCGCCAGCAAGAGGGGGAAGACCCAGGGAAGCCACCCAGCAGCTGATCTGCCCGGCGCCATCTACGCATGCGTGCCCATAGAAAACAGGGCGCGCATGCGCAGATGGTGTTTTTACTTCCGGGTTTAAAAATCGCCATATAGCCATTTCGCAATGATCGGGGTCGCAATACCCGGGGGATCACTGTACACAATGAAGGTTATAGAGGATATAGTAAAGAAGAAATACAAGATATAGGAGAGACTTTAGGACAGGGGACGGAAGGCACTCTAGTGCGCTCATGTACGCCCCTTAAATTATCTAGCCAAACTGTTTGCCTGGAAAGAAACGAACCTTCCATTCCAGTTAGACAAAGTCATTTTGCCATGGGGATAATTGTATGCCACAGAGAGCCGTTGTTGTGGAAGCCCAGTTTCCCTGGGAGCTGCTTATAATTGTTTGGGTTTCAGGTATCCACACTGACTTCTTTCTGTGTTCCGGGGGGATTTTAATCCTCCCACTTCAATTATTTGTCTTAGAAACAATTTGGGGAGGTGGAATGGTGATATTTTGCAACGGATGCAGAGGTTAGTTGTGAATGTGATTGGCACCAATCAGTCTCCTTCTTAAAACATTTCCTTCCTCCTACGAGAAAACAGTTGGATATAACCTCTTCTTGCTTATGTTCTGATAAGAGTATATCTTGCACATGTGGTTGGTTGGCTGGCTGAGGAACTCTGGGAGTTGAAGTCCACAAGTCTTAAAGTTGCCAAGGTTGAAGACCCCTGGTCTAAAGGAAGCTTAGTAGAAATGGCCTGTTGAAAGGAGACGTTGCTTTTGTTTCTTTCAGAAAATTTATATCAATTCACTCTCAGTGACTCTGGGCAGCTTTTACCTTACCCAGACAATTCGATTCTATATGTGCCATAAAGTGGTTGTGGACTCCTAGCAGTCACCTAGATCTTCTCTATGAAGATCTATCCCATATCTGTTCTTTCAAATCTCAACCATTGTTGGGAGACTCATGCATCTGCTTTTTGGCTAAGTTTGTCAACCTTTTGCTGGTTGTTATTGTTGTTGTTGTTATTATTATTAGTAGTAGTACTGTTACTATTATTTATTAGACTTGTATGTCGCCCCTCTTCGAGGACCTGGAGCGGCTCACAACATGCAATACAAAACAATATGTTTTTGTCAAGATATTGACAAAATTGAACGGGTCCAAAGACGGGCTACAAGAATGGTGGAAGGTCTTAAGCATAAAACGTATCAGGAAAGACTTCATGAACTCAATCTGTAGAGTCTGGAGGACAGAAGGAAAAGGGGGGACATGATCGAAACATTTAAATATGTTAAAGGGTTAAATAAGGTCCAGGAGGGAAGTGTTTTTAATAGGAAAGTGAACACAAGAACAAGGGGACACAATCTGAAGTTAGTTGGGGGAAAGATGAAAATATTATTTTACTGAAAGAGTAGTAGATGCTTGGAACAAACCTCCAGCAGACGTGGTTGGTAAATCCACAGTAACTGAATTTAAACATGCCTGGGATAAACATATATCCATCCTAAGATAAAATACAGAAAATAGTAAAAGGGCAGACTAGATGGACCATGAGGTCTTTTTCTGCCGTCAGTCTTCTATGTTTCTATAATATGTATACAAATCTAATAGTTAAAACGGTAAGCTAAAAATCCCATTATGTTAAAAAAACAGTCAGTGTACTCAATCACATCCACACATAACATTTAATGGTCAGAGAAGAAGGGGACATGGTCTAGCGACCTGGCGACATAGATGGGTCTTAAGGGTCTTGTGAAAGGCGAGGGGGTGGGGGCAGTGCGAATCTCCGGAGGGAGCTGATTCCAGATGGCCGGGGCCACCAGAGAGAAGGCTCTTCCCCTGGGCCCCGCCAAACAACATTGGTCGACGGGACCTGGAGAAGGCCGACTCTGTGGGCCGTTGGGATTCGTGCGGCAGAAGGCAGTCCCGTAAGTAATCTGGTCCGATGCCATGTTGGCAACACCAACACTTTGAATTGTGTCCGGAAACCATTTGTCAGCCAATGCATGCTTCTTCTTCTCTCCCCTTTCACCTTTTCAGCATCGGAACTTTTTCCAGAGATCTGCCTTTTCTCATAAACATTTCCAAAGCAGGATCGTGCAGAATACAGCCGCGAGAGCCATTGTGGGGCTTCCGATATTCGCCCACTTTTCTTCAACACTCCGTGGCTTGCATTGGCATTGGACCAGATTACCTCTGGAACCGCCTGCTACTGCACGAATGCCAGCGACCGATAAGGTCCCACAGAGTTGGCCTTCTCCGGGTCCCGTCGACTAAACAATGTCGTTTGGCAGGCCCCAGGGGAAGAGCCTTCTTTGTGGCGGCCCCGGCCCTCTGGAACCAACTCCCCCCGGAGATTAGAACAGCCCCCACCCTCCCTGTCTTTCGTAAACTACTCAAGACTCATTTATACCGCCAGGCATGGGGGTGTTGAGATATTCCTTCCCCCTAGGCCATTACAAGTTATGCATGGTATGTTTGTGTGTATGTTTGGTTTTACAATAAGGGTTTTTAGTTGTTTTTATTATTGGATTGTTACATGTTGTTTTTATCATTGTTGTTAGCCGCCCCGAGTCTATGTAGAGGAGCGGCATACAAATCCAATAAATTATTATTATTATTATTATAAGAGAGCCATGGTGGCACAGTGGTAGAATGCAGTATTGCAGGCTGACTCTGCCCACTGCCAGGAGTTTGCTCCTGACTGGTTTGGGGTTGACTCCTTCACCAGGTTTTCATGACTGCTCCACTGAGTGAGTAGAGATTAGAGAGTAGAGATAATCAGGGTTTAAAACAGCAAGGAGGGCAAATCAAAGCGAAAACATAGCTATAATTTCACCCTCCCGTTCTCCCTCCACTTCCCCCAACCACTTCCCAGTACCGCTACGTTTTCCACTCACTCTGTTTATATCTTGCTTTTCCGTCCTTTATTGCTATGTCTCTTGGAAGGATGGATTATGTTCTTACATGCTTGTGGGTGAGAGAAACCAAAGCAGAAGGGGATATATTGTGCCTTATTTAACAGTCAATTAGTTTTTAAGTACATTTTATTAACTAAATTAATATTAGTTAATTGTTTTGTCTTGCCTCTGTTTGGAGGGAGTGTGGGTTCTAGTTATGGCGTATAGACACACACACACACAAACATACACACACATATATATGCACACTCATATGCACGTATATCACATGAATATGTTTATTGGAGGAAAAAATATCTCCAGGATTAATTACAATTGCATTCAAATAGTGTAGAACGTGGGTATCTCACAGGCTTTCTGAATGCATATTTAGCTTTGCCCCCTCTTTCTTTGGATTGAATACATTTAAAGGATCATATTCCTTTTGAGTAAATTATGGCAGGGATTTTTCTTTAAAAAAAATACTGATTGTTTTGCTATGTAGGAAAAAGGAAATATATAAAAAGAGAAATAGCATAGAAATGTTTAGTGAATTAATAGGAAATAATACCATTCTACAGTTTTTATGAAATAAAAATTCGTGTAGCAAGTCAAATAATAGTAATAAAAACAAACAATAAGTTGATCTAAAACAGGGGTCCCCAAACTTGGCACCTTTAAGACTTGTGGATTTCAACTCCCAGAATTCTGGGAGTTGAAGTCCACAAGTCTTAAAGTTGCCAAGTTTGAAGACCTCAGGTCTAAAAGTATTAATACCCGTATTAGCCTATCATTAGTAAGAGATCAAAGTTCTATGAGCAGAATAAGAGTTCCTCACCACGCCTGAAGAGTTTTCAATGAAACTTCATTAGACATATTAAAATTATTATTTATTTTATTTATTTATTTATTGGATTTGTATGCCGCCCCTCTCCGGAGACTCGGGGCAGCTAACAGTAACAATAAAACAGTGTACAATAGTAATCTAATACTAAAAATGATTAAAAACCCATTTATATAAAAACCAAACATACATACATACATACGGATTTAGGGGTAATGATTTCTGACAGTCTCAAAATGGGTGAACAGTGCAGTCAGGCGGTAGGGAAAGCAAGTAGGATGCTTGGCTGCATAGCTAGAGGTATAACAAGCAGGAAGAGGGAGATTATGATCCCGCTATATAGAATGCTGGTGAGACCACATTTGGAATATTGTGTTCAGTTCTGGAGACCTCACCTACAAAAAGATATTGACAAAATTGAACGGGTCCAAAGACGGGCTACAAGAATGGTGGAAGGTCTTAAGCATAAAACGTATCAGGAAAGACTTAATGAACTCAATCTGTATAGTCTGGAGGACAGAAGGAAAAGGGGGGACATGATCGAAACATTTAAATATATTAAAGGGTTAAATAAGGTTCAGGAGGGAAGTGTTTTTAATAGGAAAGTGAACACAGGAACAAGGGGACACAATCTGAAGTTAGTTGGGGGAAAGATCAAAAGCAACATGAGAAAATATTATTTTACTGAAAGAGTAGTAGATCCTTGGAACAAACTTCCAGCAGACGTGGTAGATAAATCCACAGTAACTGAATTTAAACATGCCTGGGATAAACATATATCCATCCTAAGATAAAATACAGGAAATAGTATAAGGGCAGACTAGATGGACCATGAGGTCTTTTTCTGCCGTCAGACTTCTATGTTTCTATGTTTCTATACCATGCATAGAATTGTAAAGGCCTAGGGGGAAAGAGTATCTCAATTCCCCCATGCCTGATGGCAGAGGTGGGTTTTAAGTAGCTTACAAAAGGCAATATATGCCCAATAATAATGTACAGATAATCCTTGCTAACCATTAATTTAGTGACTGGGAAAAAAATTATTTATGACCAGTCTTTGCACATAATGACAAAAGGTTACAAAAACAGATCACACGATCCCAGGATGCTGCAACCAGTTGCCAAGCATCTTAATTTTTGATCACACAATAATGGGGATGTTACAAAAGTTGTAATTGTGAAAAATGGTCATAAGTCACATTTTTCAGCGCCGTTGTAACTTTCAATGATCACTAAATGAACCAGTGTATGCCGAGGACTACCTGGACTTTTTTGGGTGGCAGCTACCTACCTACCTACCTATCATCTATTATTTATTATTTATTTTATATTTTGATTTCTAGGCTGCCCTTCTCCAGGGGACTGAATGAAAATGCTTGTTGTTAAGCGTCAGCAAAACTATGGCTGTTAAATGAACCTGTTGTTAAGTGAACCGAAACCAGAGGGATTCTGGGAGTTGAAGTCCACAAGTTTTAAAGTTGCCAAGTTGGAAGACCTCAGGTCTAAAAGTATTAGATTTTCGTATTGTTGTGGTTAGCTCTGGCCCAGCTTCTGCCCCAAGGACTGTGGATGTGGGGGAGACATCCACATGCTGCAGGCCTGTTTTGACCCCGGTGGAATCTGCTGATGAAGGCTCCTCTGACCAAGAAGACGTGAGTGAGAGGGAGGAGGAGAGTGTGGCAGACAGCTCAGAAGGAGATCAATTATCTGGCTCCTCCTTGGATTCAGAACAAGAGTTAATGATACAGCCACGCATGCGGAGAGCGATGCATAGGCAACAACAAGTGAGAGATTATTATCAAAGAAATGAGGCCACCTGTGGTTGGGTGGGGCTGTGGTAATTAGTGAGGCTGCTATAAATAGCAGCCTGTGGGTTTGGCCATTGTGGAGGATTATCTGATCGTTGTGTTTCGTGACTGCTTTACTGACTTTGACCTTTTGTGTGCTGATTTTTCCCTGCTTGGAAACTAAACCAGAGCAAAGTGTGTTTCACTTTGTGAAAGAAGAAGGACTGTGAATTGCCTCACAGCTGCAAGCTAAGTATCTCAGAACTTATAAGGGACTTGTACAAATTACCAGTTTGGTTGGAGACGAGTGCTCTTTGCTATACAAAAAGAGGGCTTAGTTTAAGTGACTTTTCATTATAAAGAACATTGTTTTGAATTTTCAAACGTGTGTGTGTCTGAAATTTGTACCTGTGAATTTTTGGGAGGATTCTACCAGAGAGCCCGACAGAACACGTATTAGTCTATAGCAGTGATGGTGAACCTATGGCACGGGTGCCACAGGTGGCACGTGGAGTCATATCTGTTGGCACACGAGCTGTTGCCCTAGCTCAGCTCCAACATGCATGTGTGTGCCGGCCAGCTGATTTTTGGCTCACACAGAGGCTCTGGAGGGCAATTTTGGCTTCTAGAGAGCCTCCAGGAGGATGGGAGAGGGTGTTTTTCCCCTCCAAGGAAGCCTTTGAGGGCAAAACACGAGCCTACTGGGCCCATCAGAAGTAGGGAAACAGTACGTTTCCTGCCTCCAGAAGGCCTCTGGTGTTGGAGGAAACCGTTTTCATTCTCCCCAGCCATTGAATTATGGGTGTGGGCGCGTGTCCATGCTCTTTTGGCACCTCAAGGAAAAAAAGGCCTATAGTTTTCAACAAACACCTATCACAAAATGCAGACACATAATGTGTGTGTTGCCAAGTGATTTGATTTGATTTTGCTTTTATTGGATTTGTATGCCGCCCCTCTCCGTAGACTCGGGGCGGCTAACAACAGCAGGAAACAGCATATGACAATCCAATATAAACAGTTAAAAACCCCTATTGTAAAACCAAACATACATACAGACATACCATGCATAAAATTGTAAAGGCCTAGGGGGAAAGAGGATCTCAATTCCCCCATGCCTGGCGGCAGAGGTGTGTTTTAAGAAGCTTACGAAAGGCAAGGAGGGTGGGAGCAATTCTAATCTCTGGGGGAAGTTGGTTCCAGAGGGTCAGGGCCGCCACAGAGAAGGCTCTTCCCCTGAGTCCTGCCAAGCGACATTGTTTAGTTGACAGGACCCGGAGAAGACCCACAACTGGTCGCTGGGTTTCGTGCAGCAGAAGGCAGTCCCTGAGATAGTCTGGTCCAGTGCCATGAAGGGCTTTATAGGTCATAACCAACACTTTGAATTGTGATCAGAAACTGATCGGCAACCAATGCAGGCTGCGGAGTGTTGGTGTTACATGGGCATACAGTGATACCTTGTCTTACAAACTTAATTGGTTCCAGGACGAGGTTCTTAAGATGAAAAGTTTGTAAGACGAAACAATGTTTCCCGTAGGAATCAATGGAAAAGTGATTAATGCGTGCAAACCCAAAATTCACCCCTTTTGCCAGCCGAAGCACCCATTTTTGCGCTGCTGGGATTTCCATGAGGCTCCCTTGCATGGGAAACCCCAGCTCCGGACTTCTGTGTTTTTGCAATGCTGCAGGGGAATCCCAGTAGGGGAATCTCAGCATTGCAAAAATGAGCGCTTCGCTGGCAATAGAAGTCCGGAGGTGGGGTTTCCCAGCAAAGGGAGCATCAGTGAAATCGCAGCATCACAAAAACACCCAAGTCCTCAAAAGCCCACCTCCAGACCTCTGTGTTTTTGTGATGCTGCGATTTCACTGAGGCTCTCCTCGCTGGGAAACCCCACCTCCGGACTTCCGTTGCTAGCGAAGCACCCATTTTTGCGCTGCTGGGATTCCCCTGCAGCATCACAAAAACACGGAAGTCCAGAGGTGGGGTTTCCCATGAAGGGGAGCCTCAGGGGAATCCCAGCAGCACAAAAATGGGTGCTTCGCTAGCAACGGAAGGTCTGGAGGCGGGGTATCCCAGCAGGAGCCATGGGTTTGTAAGGTGAAAATAGTTTGTAAGAAGAAGCAAAAAAATCTTAAACCCCAGGTTTGTATCTCGAAAAGTTTGTATGACGAGGCGTTTGTAAGACGAGGTATCACTGTATTTGGGGAAGCCCATGATTGCTCTCGCCGCTGCATTCTGCACGACCTGAAGTTTCCGAAAACTTGGCTAAAGTGGCTAAAACTGCGATCCTGTGACCTCAGGAGGCAGCCGGAAGGTCGGATCAGGGCCATAAGTCATAACAAAGTCGTAAGTCAAGGACTGCCTGTACGGCTAGTCATAAATTGAGGACTACTTCTCTCTCCAATTGCTAGGTTTCATTTTTTCTTTACCGACTTATAGGGGGGAAAAACAACCGTTCCAAGTTGAAACAGCAGATGTGTCGAACGCGATCGTGGTCAGGATTCTTTCCGTAGGTGACGCCTGCCCTGCCACTCCATTGGTCCTCAAGATGGTTTGTTCCCATATAGCCGTCTGTGTAATTAACTTCTGAACTTACTGTAAAAAAACGGGGTGGATGGAATAATCTCTCCCCCCCCCCCTCTGATCTTGGGAGATAAGCAGTTTCATCAGTGTTTTGCTTGCCTGTTCCCAAGGTCATTTCCAGCAGCTGCTCAGTTGTAATTAGCTAAGCCCGTCTTGGTAGCTTCAGCAACTGAAAAATTACAGGGGTCACCGGCTCAGTGCCTTAAATTTTAATAAATACGTGAAGATGCAGAAGACGGGCTGATGAAATGCTTCTCTTGCTAAAGAGACACATATTTGGAGGACTTTGAAAAAAGTCCGTGGCTTGCATTGGCTGCCGATCAGTTTCCGGTCACAATTCAAAGTGTTGGTCATGACCTTTAAAGCCCTACATGGCATTGGACCAGAGTACCTCCGGAACCGCCTGCTACCGCACGAATGCCAGCGACCGATAAGGTCCCACAGAGTTGGCCTTCTCCGGGTCCCGTCGACTAAACAATGTCGTTTGGCAGGCCCCAGGGGAAGAGCCTTCTCTGTGGCGGCCCCGGCCCTCTGGAACCAGCTCCCCTCGGAGATTAGAACTGCCCCCACCCGTCCTGTCTTTCGTAAACTACTTAAGACTCACTTATACCGCCAGGCATGGGGGAGTTGAGACACTTTTCCCTAACGCTATTTTTTATACTTTGTTTCATGTTTGGTATGAATGTTGCTGTTTGGTTTTTAAGTAATGATAGGGTTTTATATGTTTTTAATATTAGATTTGTTCCACTGTTATATTGTTTTTATTGCTGTTGTGAGCCACCCCGAGTCTTCGGACAGGGGCAGCATACAAATATAATAAATAAATAATAAAAATAAATAAATCATCCCTGACAATCATGAGTGGGTTCATAGAAACATAGCAGATTGATGGCAGAAAAAGACCTCATGGTCCATCTAGTCTGCCCTTACACTATTTCCTGTATTTTATCTTAGGATGGATATATATTTATCCCAGGCATGTTTAAATTTAGTTACTGTGGATTTACCAACCACGTCTGCTGGAAATTTGTTCCAAGCATCTACTACTCTTTCAGTGAAATATTTTCTCACGTTGCTTCTGATCTTAGTTAGCTGAAGTAGCCTGCAGTGAGCAATGTTGGGCTCCTTTGTGGCCGTACGTTGAGGACTGCTTCTACCACAGGTGAGGAGGAAGTCCTGAAGTTGACTGTAATTATTATGGGCTATCCATCAAAAAGTTTAGGATAGAATATCAGAGTTGGATGGGATCTTGGAGGTCTTCTAGTCCAGTGTTTCCCAATCTTGGCAACTTGAAGATATCTGGACTTCAACTCCCATAATTCCCCAGCCATCATTCGCTGGCTGGGGAATTCTGGGAGTTGAAGTCCAGATCTCTTCAAGTTGCCAAGGTTGGGAAACATTGTTCTAGTCAACCCTCTGCTTAGTTCAGATAAATGGTTGCTCAATCTCTTCTTTAAAACTTTCCAGTATTAAGAGCATTTACAACTTCTGGAGGCAAGTTGAGTCATTGTTCTAACTGCCAGGAAATTTATCCCTAGTTCTAGGTTGCTTCTCTCCCTGATTAGTTGCCATCCATTGCTTCTTGTCCTGCCTTCATGTGCTTTGGAGAATAGGTTGACTCCCTCTTCTTTGTGGCAACCCCTGAGATACTGGAATACTGCTATCATGTCTCCCCTGGTCCTTCTTTTCCTCAAACTAGACATACCTAGTTCCTGCAACTGTTCTTTATATGTTTTAGCCTCCAGTCCTCTAATCATCTTTGTTGCTCTTCTCTGCACTCTTTCTAGAGTCTCAACATCCTTTTTGCATCGTGGCAACCAAAGTTGAATGCAGTACAGCATTCCAAGTATGGCCTTAGCAAGACCTTAAAAGTGGTATGAACATAGAAACATAGAAACATAGATGACTGACGGCAGAAAAAGACCTCATGGTCCATCTAGTCTGCCCTTATACTATTTTCTGTATTTTTATCTTAGGATGGATATATGTTTATCCCAGGCATGTTTAAATTCAGTTACTGTGGATTGACCAACCACGTCTGCTGGAAGTTTGTTCCAAGGATCTACTACTCTTTCAGTGAAATAATATTTTCTCACGTTGCTTTTGATCTTTCCCCCCAACTAACTTCAGATTGTGTCCCCTTGTTCTTGTGTTCACTTTCCTATTAAAAACACTTCCCTCCTGGACCTTATTTAACCCTTTAACATATTTAAATGTTTCAATCCTGTCCCCCCTTTTCCTTCTGTCCTCCAGACTATACAGATTGAGTTCATGAAGTCTTTCCTGATACGTTTTATGCTTAAGACCTTCCGCCATTCTTGTAGCCCGTCTTTGGACCCGTTCAATTTTGTCAATATCTTTTGTAGGTGAGGTCTCCAGAACTGAACACAGTATTCCAAATGTGGTCTCACCAGAACTCTATATAGCAGGATCACAATCTCCCTCTTCCTGCTTGTTATACCTCTAGCTATGCAGCCAAGCATCCTACTTGCATCATAATTCTTTTTGTAGGTTTACAAAAAAAACACTTCACGTGATTTTGATTCTATCCCTTTGCTTATGCAGCCTAGACCTGTGTTGGCTCATATTTAAATGGTCGTCCACTAGGACTCCAAGATCCCTCTCACAGTTACTACTATTGTGCAAGGTACCACATATACTATACCTGTGCATTTTGTTTTTTCTTCCTTAGTTTGTTTATACATTCTAGTTTATTAATAGAGTTTGCACTTTCTTTGGCAACAAGGAGACAACCTTCAACTCTCTTTTATTTCTCTGCTTGCAAGCTTGGTAATGTCTATTCCGTTCTCGGTAGAAATGGAAGTTGAGATTAAAACCAAACAGGTTTTATTGTGGAGAGCTTCAAAAGATTTTGGAATAACAGAGACATTGTGTTAAAGCGTATTGTAAATCTGTTCACGTTAATAGAAGCCCAAATTGTTCTTTTCGTCCCGCCATCCTGCGGCTTTAGCCTTCAATTATGAAACTTGGCTTAGATTTTTTAAAAATTTTATTTCCAGTTCCTTCTCCTTGGAGCTGTTCCTGACCAAAAAAAGAAAGAAAAAAGCATTCATCTTTTTTTCATTTGCACAAGAGCAAATGTAAGAACTTCTGTGTATTCTTTTAGTTCTTCCGATAAAACCCCCCCCCCCCCCCACACACAGTAGCTTAACTTGACAAAAGCAGCCCAAATTGCTCTCTCTCAAACACAGGCGGCATTGCCTGGAGGAGCAATTTTAAAGCAAGGAGGCTAAGAAAAAAGGTATGAGGAGTAAAGAAAAGACCTTATCTCTCTCTCTTTCTCTCTCTCCTCTCATCTGTACCTCATTTCCACAACTATCTTAGCACTTTCCTGGCAGCATTTACTTCACCCTCACTACTTTGTGAAAGTTAACAGAGATGGAAAGGATCTTGGAGGTCTTCTAGTCCAACCCGTGCTGGGAATCCTATACCTGTATCTTTTTCTTTTATGTTCACTGAGAGCATCTGCACCAAAGACAAATTCCTTGCGTGTACAATCACATTCAGCGAATAAAGAATTCTACTCTACTCTAGTCTACTCTACTCTACTCTACTCTACTCTACTCTACTCTACTCTACTCTACTCTACTCTACTCTACTCTATTCTATCGAAGTCAAATATAACAATAATCATAAAAACCCAATTTTAACCCGACTATTGCATTGGCAGTTCTGTGTTAGCAAAAACTTCAGAAGAGAAGGATTTAGCGGTTGTGATTTCTGACAGTGTCAAAATGGGTGAGCAGTGCGGTCAGGCGGTAGGGAAAGCAAGTAGGATTCTTGGCTGCATAGCTAGAGGTATATCAAGCAAGAAGGGGGAGATTATGATCCCGCTATATAGAGCGCTGGCGAGACCACATTTGGAATACGGTGTTCAGTTCTGGAGCCCTCACCTACAAAAAGATATTGACAAAATTGAACGGGTCCAAAGATGGGCTACAAGAATGGTGGAAGGTCTTAAGCATAAAACCTATCAGGAAAGACTTCATGAACTCAATCTGTATAGTATGGAAGACAGAAGGGAAAAGGGGGGACATGATTGAAACATTTAAATATGTAAGGGGGTTAAATAAGGTCCAGGAGGGAAGTGTTTTTAATAGGAAAGTGAACAGAAGAACAAGGGGACACAATCTGAAGTTAGTTGGGGGAAAGATCAAAAGCAACATGAGAAAATATTATTTTACTGAAAGAGTAGTAGATCCTTGGAACAAACTTCCAGCAGACGTGGTAGATAAATCCACAGTAACTGAATTTAAACATGCCTGGGATAATCAGATATCCATCCTAAGATAAAATACAGGAAATAGTATAAGGGCAGACTAGATGGACCATGAGGTCTTTTTCTGCCATCAGTCTTCTATGTTTCTATACCATACCTGGAGGAACCCACCCCTGGCCTGGTGCTATAACTGAACACAATTTGTTGTATATGTGGTGTACCCAAAGGATTTTGCAGTGTTTTAAGGGAAAGAACCAACCCTTTCTGTTTGCCCCCACTCCGGGAGAATTAAGCCGCTGGACGACTGCGGCTTCCTAAGCACATTCTGCAACGCGCATTTTCTAGGCCCAGGGTTGAAAGAACATTGCGCATAGTGTTGGAACTCATCGGCGCCTCCTTTGATTGCTTTCGAAACTTTTAGCTGCTACTTCTCAATTATCGTCGGCGTCTAACAAATGAATTCTGATTTTATTGTTCTCGGGCGCATAACTCTTCAGCCGGAAGAAGAGCCATCTGTGACTCAGACGCTCGCAAGAACGTCTTTGAACAGCTAGAGTTGGCCCAATAAAAGAAAATCATCTTTTCTCCTAATCTGCATCTTCCAGATGCTTCGTAAAATGTCACAGGACAAAGGAAGTGTTCTCTCTCCCTTGCTGTCCACCGTCAGGGCTGCTGGTAGTAGGCTTTAGTTATTTTTTTATTTCTTCCTCCTCTCCTCCTCCTCCTCCTCCTCCAAAGGGACCTTGCAGGTCATCAAGTCAACCCCCCCTGCTCAAGCAGGAAACCCTACACCACCCCAGCCAGATGGCAGTCCAGTTTCCTTTTGAATTTGTCAAGTGATGGGGTGTTCACAATCTCTGCTGGCAGGCCGTTCCACTGGTTGATCGCTCTGACTATCAGGAAGTTCTTCCTTATTTCCAGGTTGAAACAGTGTCGGCTGGGAGAGAGCCTACTTGGTGGTTGCCCCAATTCTCTGGAATCAGCTACCTTCTGAGATTTGCACTGCCCACACCTTATTGGCCTTCTGGAAAGACGTAAAGACCTGGCTTTTCCGACAGGCCTGGAACCATTGACATCGAGGGGGCTACTAGTGAGATCAGCCCATGAATGTATGGATGGCTGCAATTTGCAATTATTTTAAATTGTACTAATAAAATAAAATAAATTTAGTGATGCCGCCCTTCCCCTGAGTCCCAGGAGAAGAGTGGCATAAAAACCAACCAATCAATCAATCAATCAATCAACCAATCAATCAACCAATCAATCAATCAATCAATCAAACAAACAAGATTTTTTGCTTGTTTGTTAGCTTGTTTGTTTGAGGGGAGGTTTATTCTTCTGGGAATACTATAGGACAGGACTCTCCAAACTTGGCAATTTATTATGTACTGTTTTTTATTATTGTTGTGAGCCGCCCCGAGTTTCTGGATAGGGGCGGCATATAAATCCAATAAATCTAATCTAATCTAATCTAATTTTAAAACTTTTGGACTTCGATACCCAGAATTCTACAGCCAATAAATCTGGCTGGGCAATTCTGGGAATTGAGATCCACAAATCTTAATGTTGTCCACTTAGAAGGCCCCTAAAATAAGTGTTAAGATATTCACGAACTGGGGGAGCCATGTCAACAAGGTCAGCCAATGAATGGGCATAGCAACTGAGTCAGCCAATGGGAGCTTGGGCAGTTCCAAGTCTGTGCAGAGAATCGAAACTGAAACTAGAAGGCTGGGCACGGCTCAGCCCACTCTTGTCTCTCTCTGAACTCTGAGCTGAAAGCAACACTGATTGACAATCAATTTCGCCTGCTGTTGTGCACATTCAACTTTGTACAGAACAAAGTGTTCAATGATAATATTTCATTCATTCAGATCTAGGATGTGTTCTTTCAATGTCCCCTCTTTTTTGATATATGTGTGTGTACGTATGTATGTATATATTTTATTTATCTATCTATCTATCTATCTATCTATCTATCTATCTATCTATCTATCTATCTTGATTGGATTTGTATGCCGCCCCTCTCCGAAGACTCGGGGCGGCTAACAGCAATAATAAGACAGCATATAATAATAATCCAATACTAAAAACAATTAAAAACCCATTATAATAAAAACCAAACAGACATATAGACATACCATGCTTAAAATTGTAACGGCCTAGGGGGAAAGAGTATCTCAGTTCCCCCATGCCTGGCGGCAGAGGTGGGTTTTAAGTAGCTTACAAAAGGCAAGGAGGGTGGGGGCAATTCTAATCTCTGGGGGGAGTTGGTTCCAGAGGGCCGGGGCCGCCACAGAGAAGGCTCTTCCCCTGGGTCCCGCCAATCGGCATTGTTTAGTTGATGTTGTATGCATGTAGGTATGTATGTATATATGTATAATGTTTATAAAGACTTTATCGAATCCAGCTGAATCAGTTATCTGTGTGTGCTTCTGGTTTTGATTCATGCAACCAACTCTGATAAATAGGAGGAGAACCATGCTAATTTATGGTAGGAAACATCCGAAGAAGTCTTATAGCTCCTTTTTCAACTAACTTCATTAGCTATTATTTTATTCATTTTACCAGCACCGACTCGCTTCCTTCCTTCAGTTCTCCTCGGTTGGCCTTTGGGCCCAATCATTGAGGTGAAATAATACATTTATGACGAAAGCGTTCATTCAGCAGCACTCCATCCAGAAATTATACAACCAAGTAGCCTGCAAGCTCCAACTACTCAGGATATCACACCTAATCCACAATCATTAACTAATCAGCATACTTCAGTTAAATCAACGACCCCAGGTGTTACCCCACTGACTCACCAGGAAGTTTCTACACAGCAGGCAATTGCTGAGCCATCAAACCACACCCAGCCACCAGAATTTATAGAAGGAAGGCAGCTCACCGTCATACCTGTACCCGTGAAAATCTACGAATATATCTATCTATCTATCTATCTATCTATCTATCTATCTATCTATCTATCTATCTGTTTTCGTAGATTTTCACGGGTACAGGTATGACGGTCTTGGTATATTCGGGTTTCTTCCCATGTAGGATTTAAAAATTTCTGGCGACGTTTCGACGAGGTCTCACTCGTCATCTTCAGGCTGGTGTTTCTGTCCTTGTTCTAGGGCGAACACTGCGAGACCTGAGCTGCCTTCCTTCTATAAATACTGGTGGCTGGGTGTGGTTTGATGGCTCAGCAATTGCCTGCTGTGTAGAAACTTCCTGGTGAGTCAGTGGGCTAATAATTGGGGTCGTTGATGTAGCTGAGGTATGCTGATTAGTTAATGGTTGTAGATTAGGCGTGATATCCTGAGTAGTTGGAACTTGCATTTTCTGAGTCTGGTTTCTATGGCTGGGATACGTTTGAGGGCTGGTTTCCAGATGTCTGGTAAGCGAGAGGTATCATCCCGCTTGTTCATATATGTGTTTTTCACGGGTATATGTATGTAGATTGTTCTGAGTTCGGGTTTTATAGACACTCAAAATATTACACGGGGCAAAACCCGAACTCAGTCATACATACATACATACATACATACATACATACATACCAGGGTGAACATAAAAAACATATAGCCCCTCCCTGGTACAAACTGAAGGGATCAGATCTGGTGGCCTAGAGGTTAATTCTCTGCCTTACAAGGCAGAGGCCCCAGGATCAAATCCCAGTAAGGGTATTGCTAGCTGATGAGGCCAGAACAAGGCCGAAATAGTGCTATCCTAGTCTCCCCTAATTTTAAAAATTCAGCAAAAACTCTCTATTAGGGCAGGCAGAAAATGCTTTTGCAGCTTTGGAATGCTAAGATCGATTTGCAAAATTGGAACAATTGTATCCAGCGCCTTGGTTCCTTCCCCGTTTAAAAAGGTGCCGCTTATTTCAATCTGCATTACATTCCCCCCCCCCCTCTAATTAGGGAACGTGATAAGTTCAAAGCCAGCTCTATTCATTTCTGTTTGGTGACAAAAACAGTCTGAAACCCAGAGTGAAGTGCTGGGAAAAGTGAGCGAGGGAACGAGAGAGAGAGAAACTCATAACCAGCCTCCCTCCACCCTCCCCCCCCCCCCCTGCCAAGTTTGAAAAGGCCAGAGCCTGAGAAATCCTGAAAAATTAATGGGGTCTCGGTAAGTTTTGCACACTTGCCGCTGACCTCTCGTCTCCCAAGCCCACCATGGGTCATCCATGAAAACCCGGCAGCACAATAGCCGCACAGTGGCTGTGCTTTTGTATGTAAATATGACCTAAAGCGATGCAGGGAGCTGGTGGCCCATTGTGGCAGCGCGGTTGGGCCTTTTCAGAGGCGCGTAGAGAGATAGCGCAAATGTCATCGGCGGGGTGCTTCCTTTGGCAGCCCCCCCCTCTCCCCCGGATCCTCCTGCCATCTTCCTCCTCCATTAAAAACATCATCAGGCTCGCTGCTAAATAATGTAAAAGTTGCCTCCGAGGGGTTTAAGGGACAGCCAGGACAAAGGAAAGGGCTCTTTTAGCCTTTTTTCAAAGCACCCCTGGCCGTCTCTCCCCCCCTGCCACCGCTGAAGGCCCCCACAGCTTCTCCCTCCTTCCCCTTCACCGCTGCCCCCCCTATTTTTCTTTTCAAAATATTTTCGAGCATCCCACTGAGTTCTGAACTCATAATGGTCTGCCTTTTCCCATTGTAGGGAAGGTGTGTGTGTGGGGGGGTTCATTTTGCCTGCCTTTCTTTCTTCCTCTTTCTCACCCACCCCTTCCTTTTATTGCTTCCCCCCCCCCCCCAGTGACTGGACAGCTTTGAGTTTCCCCATCTTCTGCTAATGATGAATCAAGTCTCAAATTGTAAGGGCTCGGATAATAGTGACTAGGTTGTCTTTTTCCTGTTTTGTTTCCAAAACCAGAATGTGTGTGTGTTTGTATGTGGAGGGGGAAATGATAAGACCTTCCTTCCTTCCTTCCTTCCTTCCTTCCTTCCTTCCTTCCTTCCTTCCTCCTTCCCTCCCTCCCTTTTGCCTCCCTCCCTCCTTTTTCCTTCTTTCCTTCTTTCCTTCCTTCCTCAATCCTTTTTCCTTTTCCCTCCCTCCTTTTTCCTTCCATCTTTCCTTCCTTCTTCCCTTCCTCCCTCAATCCCTCCCTCCCCTTTCCTTTTCCCTCCCTTCTTTTTGCTTCTTTTCTTTTCTTTCCTTCCCTTCTTCCTTCCCTTCCATCCCCCTCCCTCTCTCTCTCCCTCCCTCCCTCCCTTCCTCCCTCAATCCCTCCCTCCCCTTTCCTTTTCCCTCCCTTCTTTTTGCTTCTTTTCTTTTCTTTCCTTCCCTTCTTCCTTCCCTTCCATCCCCCTCCCTCTCTCTCTCCCTCCCTCCCTCCCTTCCTTCCTCCTTCCCTCCCTCCCTTTTGCCTCCCTCCCTCCTTTTTCCTTCTTTTCTTTCTTTCCTTCTTTCCTTCCTTCCTCAATCCTTTTTCCTTTTTCCTTCCATCTTTCCTTCTTTCTTTCTTTCCTTCCTTCCTTCTTCCCTTCCTCCCTCAATCCCTCCCTCCTCTTTCCTTTTCCCTCCCTTCTTTTTCCTTCTTTTCTTCCCTTCCCTTCTTCCTTCCCTTCCATCCCCCCCCTCCCTCCCTCCCTCTCTCTCCCTCCCCCCATTCCTTCCTTCGTACCTACCTACCCACCTCCCTGCCTACCTGACTGCATTAGCACGTGGTGGAAAAGTTGAACTTTGTTCAGCAATTATCTGAAGCTATGATGGTGCTGAACAAGAAGATCACAATTACCAGATTATTCAAGTTCTAACTGCTAACTGCATCCAATATCTCTGTTACTGGTACTGGTACTTTTCTTGATCAGGTATAGCAGTGTTTCCCAACCATGGCAACTTGAAGATATTTGGACTTCAACTCCCAGAATTCCCCAGCCAGCAAATGCTGGCTGGGGAATTCTGGGAGTTGAAGTCCAGATCTCTCCAAGTTGCCAAGGTTGGGAAACACTGAGATGTAGAACAGAGCAGAAACTTTGTTTCAGTCATCAACCAATAAAATAAGTTCTATAAAACAAAGCAAAATTATCCTGTAACATCAATAAGTGTTGCCAATCATCGATGGGCAAAGCTTATGCACAATGTAACCAAATTTTGCTAATTTTGGAGGAACAAATTTATCTTGGTTGTTTAGCAGAAAATACAAATAAAAATTAAACGACTGCCGCAGAAATTTAACTGAAAAGTGGGGGGAAATCAACTGGTGGCAAATGTCTCGGCAGAACTGAAAATATAAAATAACATGAATTATGGTTTCTGTAGCACGTGAATCACAGAGGCAATATCTGGTTTCATATAGGTTTGGGTTTTTTTTAATTGCCTTTCAAAACAGCTGTGGGAAGAACATTACAGTGGTCCCCCGATTATTGCGAGGGTTCCGTTCCAGGACCCCTCGCAATGATCGGTTTTTCGCGATGCGCAGATGGTGTTTTTACTTCCGCCGCAGCAGCGAGGAGCCGAAGATTGGGGTTTCCCCACCGCCCACGCAAACTCCTCGCTGCCGCTCGCCCGCCCTTCGCCCGCCCACGCCGTTCGCTCGCGCCGCTTCCCAGCTGAGTCCTGAAGCCAATTCGCTTCAGGACTCAGCTGGGAAGCGGCGCGAAGCGAACGGCGTGGGCGGGCGAAGGGCGGGCGAGCGGCAGCGAGGAGTTTGCGTGGGCGGTGGGGAAACTCCTCGCTGATGCCCGCCGCTCGCCCTCCCGCCAGCAAGAGGGGGAAGACCCAGGGAAGCCCCCCAGCAGCTGATCTGCCCGGCGCCATCTACGCATGCGTGGCCATAGAAAAAAAAGGGCGCGCATGCGCAGATGGTGTTTTGACTTCCGGGTTGAAAAATCGCCATATAGCCGTTCACAATGATCGGGATCGTGATACCCGGGGGATCACTGTATATCGGGCTAGAGATAAAACTTTCCGGAATTTGGGAACTATAACATACATTTCTTTATTTTATTAGGGTTTATTTTTTTACCCCATCTTTATTACTTGATAAGTACCATTTTTTTCAGAGTACAAGATTTGCCTTAGTTTTGGAAAAATAGGGGGAAAAAATCTCCCTACCAGTATTCATCTGGCTAGCATCCTTAGTCTGGTCAGCTTCAGCACAATATTTTATCCCCTGGTTAGGGCTGAAAAAGCCTTTTTTCAGAGGAAGTAAGATTGAAAGGAAGCCTGCAAAGACTTAGGGCTGGAAATAGCCTTCTTCCAAGGGAATAAGAAGCCTGGAAGATCATTAGCACCTAGTTAGGGCTGGGGGGGGGGAAGCTTTTTAAAAATCTACATTCGAATTATAAGATGCACCCAAATTGTGACTTTGAATGGTTGCTAAAAGATTGGATACATCTTGTATTAGTAAACTCATTCAGCTGGATGTATTTTCTATAAGTGCAAAGAGTTATGTACAGTTTTGTAATCACAGGTATGTAATAACTGCAGGGGGCTAACTCTTTTTTCCCCTGTATAGGTGAAGATACTGTATCTCTTGACTTTCTGGAGACTTTCTAGTTCAGGGTTAATTACAAAAAAAAGGGCTTGCTTTACTGTTTGTTTGGTGGGACCAAGAATTTCTCTGATTATTGTTCTGTCGAGCTCTCTGGTAGAATCCTCCCCAAAATGCACAGATACAATTTACGTTTGCAAATTCAAAACAATGTTCTTTATACCGAAAATGCAAATGAACAGAGCACTCTTTTTGTATAGCAAAGAGCACTCGTCTCCAAACAAACTGGTAATTTGTACAAGTCCCTTATCAGTTCTGTGATACTTAGCGTGCAGCTGTGAGGCAATTCACAGTCCTTCTTCTTTCACAAAGTGAAACACACTTTGCTCTGGGTTACTTTCAAAGCGGGGGAAAATCAGCACACAAAGATCAAAGTCAGCAAAGCAGTCATGAAACACAACCATCAAATAATCCTCCACAATGGCCAAACCCACATGCTGCTATTTATAGCAGCCTCACTAATTACCCCAGCCCCACCCAACCACAGGTGGCCTCATTTTCTTTGATAATAATCTCTCAGTTGTTGTTGCCTATGCATCGCCCCCCGCATGCATGGCTGTATCATCAACTCTTGTTCTGAATCCAAGGAGGAGCTAGATAATTGATCTCCTTCTGAGCTGTCTGCCACACTCTCCTCCTCCCTGTCACCCACGTCCTCTTGGTCAGAGGAGCCTTCATCAGCAGATTCCACCAGGGGCAAAACAGGCCTGCAGCATGTGGATGTCTCCCCCACATCCACAGTCCTTGGGGCATGAGCAGGGCCAGAGCTAACCACAACAATTATATACAGTATTTAGAAGAGATTCCCATTTGGAAGTCTGTTGGGAGAATTGTTCCATCAACATCTGAGATGCTCCTTGAAAATCTACCCAGGAAAACTAATTATTCTTCCTAACTGCTTTACTCTTTCAAAATCTTTTGTCTTAATGGAGATTTAGACTCCATCGCCATTTGGCTATTATTTCTGTGTAAACAGAGTCATGCCCTATTGGGCCAAGCAAACAGTCAATTATTTTCCATTACCTTTGGCTGCAGATAATGAAAGGTGTAAGGTAATGAGCACAGCAGGGTCATGGTTCTTCCTTTGTTTGTGTTCTTCTCAATGATAATTGTGGTTAGAAAGGGTTAAATATCCTTGAATACTCACCTGCGTTTTAGTGATCCAAGGGGGCTGTCTATAACTGGGGTCAGTATGATTTTGACTCCCAGGTAAGTATTGTCTTAAATTAATTTCAGTCATTGACATGGTACATGATTTTAAACCTTCCATTTGTACAGCTATGCCAGCAATTTAACGTTTTAGGGTCTTTCTTAGCTCAGTATCTTTTCCAGAAGATAGCGCTTAGGATGCTGCAAAATCTCCATTCCCACCAAACTCCAGGGGAAGGATACTGCAAAATCCCCATTCCCTCTGTCCAGAGTGATGTGCCGGTGCCTGGAGGCTGTTGGGGCCTGGATGGGTGTCAACAGACTCAAACTCAACCCTGATAAGACGGAGTGGCTGTGGGTTTTGCCTCCCAGGGACAATTCCATCTGTCCGTCCATAACCCTGGGGGGGGGGGGGAATTATTGACCCCCTCAGAGAGGGTCCGCAACTTGGACATCCTCCTTGATCCACAGCTCACATTAGAGAACCATCTTTCAGCTGTGGCGAGGGCGGCGTTTGCCCAGGTTCGCCTGGTGCACCAGTTGCGGCCCTATCTGGACCGGGACGCACTGCTCACAGTCACTCATGCCCTCATCACCTCGAGGTTCGATTACTGCAATGCTCTCTACATGGGGCTACCTTTGAAAAGTGTTCGGAAACTTCAGATCGTGCAGAATGCAGCTGCGAGAGCAATCATGGGCTTCCCTAAGTATGCCCATGTTACACCAACACTCCGCAGTCCGCATTGGTTGCCGATCAGTTTCCGGTCACAATTCAAAGTGTTGGTTATGACCTATAAAGCCCTTCATGGCATCGGACCAGAATATCTCTGGGACCGCATTCTGCCGCACGAATCCCAGCGACCGATTAGGTCCCACAGAGTTGGCCTTCTCCGGGTCCCGTCAACTAAACAATGTCAGTTGGCGATCCCCAGAGGAAGAGCCTTCTCTGTGGCGGCCCCGACTCTCTGGAACCAACTCCCCCCAGAGATTAGAACTGCCCCGACCTCCCTTGCCTTTCGTAAAGTCCTCAAAGCCCACCTTTGCCATCAGGCATGGGGGAACTGAGATATCTCCCCCGGGCCTATACAATTTATGTATGGTATGTTTGTACGTATGTCTGCTTGATAATGGGTTTTTTAAAATATTTTAAATATTTTAGATTTGTTATGAACTGTTTTTATTCTCTTGTGAGCTGCCCCGAGTATACGGAGAGGGGCGGCATATAAATCTGATAGATAGATAGATAGATAGATAGATAGATAGATAGATAGATAGATAGATAGATAGATAGATAGATAGATAGATAGATAGATAAAGAACGAAAGAAAGAAAGTTACGAAGGCGGAAGGTAGCCAACTAATCACAGATTAAAAACTATAAGTAACTGAAGTCTTCAAAGAAAGAAAACACTGTAACCGGCTTTCTTGTAAAAAAAAAACTTTACTGTTCTTCTAAGCAAAACGTGTTTCTTTAAATAAACTATCACTTTTATTCCATATCACGAACTCTTTAACTATTAACCAATATAATAAATCATCTTCAACACCATCATACAACCATAGTTCCCTCTAAGCTGAGCAGTGAGCAATCGCTCACTTAAAAATCATCATCAACTCAGAGTTTTCCAAACCTGCCCAGAAGCCGAGAGGGAAAGAGTGAGAGGGAAGGAGAGAGAGAGGAAGAGAGGAAGAGAGAGAAACAGATAGAAAAAAGAGAGGAAGGAAAAGAGAAAGAAAAAGAATGGGAGTAAGGAAGAGAGAAAGAAAATCAAAATCTAGTTTGCCCTATTATGAGGTCACTGTTATAGACACACGGTACAGTATTTTATTTTGAAATTCTCTGAGGCAAAACAGGGTGGGTTTTTTGTTTGTTTGTTTGTTTGTTTGTTTATTATTTCTGTGCCGCCCAGTCCCGAAGGGACTGCCGCTCAGACACTATACTTTTTCGCCCCCCCCCCCCCCAAAAAATTAGAGGGAACACTGCATACAACTACATGTAACTACTACATAACTCCCATAACTACTACAATAGCCACAACTATTACAACTACCATACCCATACAAGGGTGTATCTTTTCTTTATATAGTTCCCAACCAATCGGGTTACAATGCAATTGGTAAACCTATGATTACACAGTAATTATTGCTTACATCATCCATACTTCACCAGAAGAGCCCTTCACTCCTCCACTCGAAATAGAATACCCTACGAGACTAGACTTTCAATCCTGGGCCTAGAAAGCTTAGAACTAAGACGCCTTAAACAAGATCTAAGTATTGCCCACAAGATCATATTTAAATTATAAGTCTGAATGCAGGGAGAGCCTTTATTATTGAATGTTAAGTTGCTGGAGGGGACTTTTAAACTAAGAAGCAAAAAGGCTTTAAATAAAACATCTATTTATCATCGCAGTGCTTTAAATGAAATAATAACCATCATTGCAGTGTGTGGTTATGGATGTGAGACACACATTCCCAAGACACACAAACTACCTGAGGAGTAGAAGAGAAGGAAGACGGAGTTATTTATTTGTTTGTTTGGGTTTGTTTCACTTGGACTTCAAAATGACTCCGGGCACCTGACCCTTTAAGAGGAAAATGCTTGGGGGGAAAAAAAATCCCAAAATAACACTACAAAAATATGGTGACGTGGGCTCTCTAACTACCCTTCCCCAAAGCCTGGGAGTTTTAAAGACTTCTGGAACTTTCTCAGGATGGGAAATAGCTGGAATTTTGAGAGCAATAAGAGCAGGCTTTGAATAGTTGCAGTTAATGGTTCCCACAAAATGGATGCGTTATTTGAATTTGCACTATTTAAGGTGATGCAAATACTACTACTACTACTACTACTACTACTAATAATAATAATAATAATAATAATTATTATTATTATTATTTATTAGATTTGTATTCCGCCCCTCTCCGAAGACAATGTTACAATGGAAACAAATCTAATATTAAAAAACAGCTAAAAAACCCCATCCTTTAAAAACCATACAACACACACATACCATACATAAAATGTAAAAGCCTGGGGAAGGTGTCTCAGTTCCCCCAGGCCTGGCAGTACAGGTGGGTCTTAAGTAATTTGCAAAAGACAAGGAGGGTGGGGGCAGTTCTAATCTCTGGGGGGAATTGATTCCAGAGAGCCGGGGCCGCCACAGAGAAGGCTCTTCCCCTGGGGCCTGCCAAACGACATTGTTTAGTCGCTGGGATTTGTGCGGTAGAAGGTGGTTCCGGAGGTATTCTGGTTCGATGCCATATAGGGCTGCGACAATGGTTCCCATGCATGTCTGCCCATCATGTACGGCCCACAACCCATTAGATGTCAAAGTCCTCCTTGAACATGATGGACGACTGAATGAACGAATGAATGAACGAACGAATGAACGAACGAATGAATAAATGAACGAATGAACAAACAAACAAACGGGAGATTGTCACTAACTGAATGACTGGAGTGATTCGCTTAATAAAACTGGGTCAAGAAAGACTGTAAAATGAGGCAGAATTCACTTAAGAAGTGTCTTGCTTAGCAATTGAAATTTTGGGCTCAGTTATTATTATCATTTATTATTATTTATTGGATTTGTATGCCGCCCCTCTCTGCAGACTCGGGGCGGCTAACAACAATGATTAAAAAACAGCATGTAACAATCCAATTAATAAAACAACTAAAAACCCTTATAGTAAAACCAAACATAAAGACAAAAATACCATGCATAACTTGTAATGGCCTAGGGGGAAAGAATATCTTAACTCCCCCATGCTTGGCGATAAAGGTGGGTCTTGAGTAATTTGCAAAAGACAAGGAGGGTGGGGGCCGTTCTAATCTCTGGGGGGGAGTTGATTCCCAGAGGGCCGGGGCCGCCCCAGAGAAGGCTCTTCCTCTGGGGCCCGCCAAACGATATTGTTTGGTCAACGCGACCCGGAGAAGGCCAACACTGTGGGACCTTATCGGCCGCTGGGATTCATGCGGTAGAAGGCGGTTCCGGATGTATTTTGGCCCAATGCCATGTAGGGCTTTAAAGGTCATTACCAACACTTTGAATTGTGACCGGAAACTGATCGGCAGCCAGTGCAGGCCACGGAGTGTTGCAGAAACATGGGCGAATCTAGGGAGCCCCACGATGTGGGTCGTAAGTCAAAGACTATGTGTAGAGTGCATCAGTTTGGCAAGATTCTGTGTGGCAAACCACGTGAAACAATAAAAAAGTGTACTTGGAAGAATTACCACGTGTCTTTCTTGGTTAGTGGTAGCCTCCACTATCGTACCTGGCTGTAGTTTGACAATGTAGACAATGTCAAATTTTAAGCATATTTTTCTAGGTATATAAAGGATAAAAATAATATAATCATCACTTAAAATTACGGTTGGCGAAGTCACATAGGAGTTACGGAAAGCAAAATAAAGGCAAAAAAAAATCTAAATATCATTCCTAAAGGTAAGCTTAGATGGGGAGAAAAAAGTATTTATTGTCTCTCAAAGCATTTAGCAACCTAGACTCAAAATGTTTTCTCTTTCTTTAAATCTTTATGCATAATGCTGGTAGACACAGCATGTGGTGCTTTATCCGCATCTCGGCCAATTTGCATGCTTCGATCAAGGTTGGTGTCAGCATCCGTAATTTTCTGTTTCACGAATTCTACAGCTTGAAAGCTATTTTCAGATTCCTTGAGAGTGAACTCCCAAAATAGTGTTTTCTCTCTGATGGAATCTTCCTTTTCTCCATTCTGCACACACAAATGATTAACAACATCTAAAAGCCCAAGCTCAACCACATCAATTGCACACCTGCGAGCCGTCCATTAATTGAATTTTGGTTGCATTAAACATGACCAGGTATCAATTTATGATTCATGCTAAATCAAAATGCCCCCATTATTCAAACTCAGACTTATGGAGAACGTCCTGCACTATTTCAGCTGAGAATAAGTGACTCCTGCATTTGGTAAGTTTAGGTGCAATGGGAATGAGATAGAATAGAATAGAATAGAATTTTATTGGCCAAGTGTGATTGGACACACAGGGAATTTGTCTTGGTGCATATGCTCTCAGCGTACATAAAATAAAATATACATTTGTCAATAATCATGTGGTACGACACTTAATGATTGTCATAGGGGTCAAATAAGCAATGAAGAAGCAATATTAATAAAAATCTTAGGATATAAGCAACAAGTTACAGTCATACAGTCAACATGGGAGGAAATGGGTGATAGGAATGATGAGAAAAACTAGTAGAATAGAAGTGCAGATTTAGTAGAAAGTCTGACAGTGTTGAGGGAATTATTTGTTTAGTAGAGTGATGGCATTTGGGAAAAAACTGTTCTTGTGTCTAGTTGTCTTGGTGTGCAGTGCTCTGTAGCGACGTTTTGAGGGTAGGAGTTGAAACAGTTTGTGTCCAGGATGCGAGGGGTCAGTAAATATTTTCCCCGCCCTCTTTGACTCGTGCAGTATACAGGTCCTCAATGGAAGGCAGGTTGGCAGCAATTGCTTTTTCTGCAGTTCTGATTCTCCTCTGAAGTCTGTGTCGGTCCTGTTGGGTTGCAGCACCAAACCAGACAGTTATAGAGGTGCAGATGACAGACTCAACGATTCCTCTGTAGAACTGGATCAGCAGCTCCTTGGGCAGTTCGAGCTTCCTGAGCAGGCGCAGAAAGAACATTTTTTGTTGTGCTTTTTTGATGATGTTTTTGATGTTAGGTGGTATTACAACAGGGGTGTCAAACTTAATTTTATTGAGGGCTGCATGAGGGTTGTGTTTGATATCGGGGGGGGGGCGTCGTCACTGGGGGGCATGGCCAACTCGACATCTGTTTTCGGCATGGCAGTATTAGTTAAAAGTAATGACATGGGAGAATTCAGAGAAATAGAACAAGCAGCAATAGAAAGCGCTCAGGTGGTAATAGTCTTGGTTTGGAAGGATGCAACAAAATGGACAATGCAAAATTGGCACAGGTACATGGTGGACCACATTCAATTTGAGATTATGGATAAAAGGATGAATTTGACTAATGAAACTGATTTGCGACAGCTGATGGGGCGATGGGACAAGGTAAGACGATATATGGCGAGTAGGATCTGAGACCAAGCTATAAGAAACAAGTTGGAATCACTTTATAATACTGTATGTGTTCTGTTGGGCTCTCTGGTAGAATCCTCCCAAAAATTCACAGGAACAAATTTCAGACACACACACACGTTTGAAAATTCAAAACAATGTTCTTTATAATGAAAATTCACTTAAACCAAGCCCTCTTTTGGGATACCAAAGAGCACTCATCTCCAAACAAACTGGTAATTGGTACAAGTCCCTTATCAGTTCTGTGATACTCAGCTTGCAGCTGTGAGGCAATTCACAGTCCTTCTTCTTTCACAAAGTGAAACACACTTTGGTTTAGTTTCAAAGCAGGGAAAAATCAGCACACGGAAAGTCAAAGTCAGTAAAGCAGGCACGAAACACAACGATCAGATAATCCTCCACAATGGCCAAACCCACAGTCTGCTATTTATAGCAGCCTCACTAATCACTACAGCCCCACCCAACCACAGGTGGCCTCATTTTCTTTGATAATAATCTCTCAGTTGTTGCTGCCTATGCATCGCTCTCCGCATGCGTGGCTGTATCATTAACTCTTGTTCTGAATCCAAGGAGGAGCTAGATAATTGATCTCCTTCTGAGCTGTCTGCAACACTCTCCTCCTCCCTGTCACTCATGTCTTCTTGGTCAGAGGAGCCTTCATCAGCAGATTCCACCGGGGGCAAAACAGGCCTGCAGCATGTGGATGTCTCCCCCACATCCACAGCCCTTGGGGCAGGAGTGGGCCAGAGCTAACCACAACAATATGTAAATAAATATTTCGCTCTTGGGTTAAAATGATTTATACAAGAAACACCCCTGATTGGTGGTGGGGTACGAATGTTTGTCTGGTGATGGGCACAATCACTGAGCACTTGTTACAGGTTGTGTGTGTGTTTTTATATTATAAAATCAATAAAAATAAAAAATAAAAAAAGACATCTGTTTTCGGCTGCAACGGCCTCCTGCAGCCCTTTGCCAGCGAAAATGGACCTCAGGAGGACACCTCCCCCAGCTCTGTTTTCGCTGGGAGAGGCATCATGGGCCAGTCAGGGTTCCAATTAACATCTGAGAAATAAATCAGAGTCCAATCCTTGAATTTCTTCCAAGTTCCAATTTATTATTTATTTATTTATTTATTAATCAGATTTGTATGCTGCCCCTCTCCGTAGGCTCGGGGCGGCTAAAAACAATAATAATACAATGTAAACAAATCTAATATTGAAGTTAATTTAAAAAACCCCAATTTAAGAAACCAATCATACATACTGACATACCATGCATAAATTTTATAAGCATAGGGGGAAGGGAAATTTCAATTCCCCCATGCCTGACGACAGAGGTGGATTTTAAGGAGCTTACGAAAGGCAAGGAGGGTGGGGGCAACTCTGATATCTGGGGGGAGCTGGTTCCAGAGGGCTGGGGCTGCTACAGAGAAGGCTCTTCCCCTGGGTCCCGCCAAACGACATTGTTTAGTTGACGGGACCCGGAGAAGTCCAACTCTGTGAGACCTAACTGGTCGCTGGGATTCGTGTGGCAGAAGGCGGTCCCAGAGATATTCTGGTCCGGTGCCATGAAGGGCTTTATAGGTCATAACCAACACTTTGAATTGTGACCGGAAACTGATAGGCAACCAATGCAGACTGCGGAGTGTTGGTGTAACATGGACATATTTAGGGAAGCCCATGATAGCTCTCGCAGCTGCATTCTGCACGACCTGAAGTTTCCGAACACTTTTCAAAGGTAGCCCCATATAGAGAGCATTACATTAAAATGATTTATACAAGATTATACAATAATTTATTAACAGAGCCATGCTGGCACTCACTGTAGTCATCCCAGTACTGACGTTCCTACAGTACCTCACCCAGGTTAAGGTTCATCCATCCTTCCAACACCCACAAGTTCATCAAATGGATCAATCTGGCATCTGCACCTCCACAAACCTCCTCCTACTTCCGCCTATGCTGGACAGAAGATGACCTTGTGGACTTCAACTCCCAGAACTCTCCAGCCACCTGTGAGAATTCTAGGAGTTGAAGTCCACAAGTCTTAAAGTTGCAAAGTTTGGGGACCCCTGCTTAAGATGGTTGACATCCTGACAGAAGCTGGGCAGTCATTGGGCCGTTTGCTTCTTTGTCACATTGGTGTCCCCGTTGACCTAATGCAGAGGTCTTCAAACTTGGCAACTTTAAGACTTGTGGACTTCAACTCCCAGAATTCTCCAGCCACCTATGCCAGCTGGAGAATTCTGGGAGTTGAAGTCCACGAACGAGTCTTAAATGTTGCCACGCTTGAAGATCTCGGTTGTAAACAGATGGTGTAAAGTCAAGGATTACCTGTACAGTAGAACCTCTCGTCACAATGCTTCTGACCACAACCAAATCTGGTTCGAACCAAGAATTCAAAATATTGAATTACTCCTTACGTGTCATTTTTTGGGTATGCATCAAATTTCCAAAATTAGGTTTGGGCCACATCCAAATTGGTTTGCGATAAAAGTTATGGAACGAATTGTGGTTGTTTATTTATTTTTAGAGTTGGAAGGGACCATGCGGGTCATCAAGTCCAACCCCCTGCCTAAGCAGGAACCCTATAGCATCCCAGCCAAATGGCAGTCCAATTTCCTCTTAAAAATGTCCAGAGTATTGGAGTTCACAACGTCCGCTGGTAGGTTGATCGTTCTGACCGTCAGGAAGTTCTTCCTTATTTCCAGGTTGAATCTCTCCTTGGTCAGCTTCCAGCCGTTGTTCCTCATCCGGCCCTCCGGTGCCCTGGAGAATAAAGTGATCCCCTCCTCTCTGTGGCAACCCCTCATATACCTGTAGACTGCTATCATGTCCGCTCTGGCCCTCCTTTTCTCTAGGCTATCCATGCCCAGTTCCCGCAGTCTCTCTTCGTAAGTCTTGGTTTCTAGACCCCTGATCATTTTGGTTGCTCTTTTCTGCACCTTCTCCAGAGTTTCAATGTCTTTTTTGAAGTGTGGTGGCCAGAATTGAACTCAGTACTCCAGGTGTGGTCTGACCAGGGTGTAGTAGAGTGGTATTAAGACTTCCCTGGTCTTGGAGTGTATTCCCCTGTTGATGCAGCTTAGGATTGTATTGGCTTTTTTGGCTGCTGCTGCACATTGTTGGCTCACGTTTAGTCGATTATCCAAAGATTCTACTGTATTGGGAAAAAGTAAGAATCCTTTCCCTAAAAAATAACTATTCCAACTTTGCTTCCCTCCTGTCCTTCCTCCCACGCCTCCTATGAAAGTTAATTTTAACCTAGGGGTCAGCATCTCGTGACTTTAGGGTCACATGCAACTTTCTGGTCCTGAGAGCAGCCGTTTCCTGCCACCTTGAAAGAGGAAAACACCAAACAGTAGTGGAAACCCTGAAACAGCATTGTAACGGAGAAAAATAAAGAAAAATAACATAAAACTGTTCTCTTTTCCCCCTACGAGTGGACTCCCTGCTGTGTCCATTCCCACTTTTGACTGGGGCTTCTCCATTCTTCAAATGTTCGCTTTCTGCTTTTGAAAGCAACAAAGAACACGCTGCCTGCATAGCGTAGGGCTGTTAGAAAATAACTTTCCCCTTTTTTTTTCATGTATAGTGTATTCCCAGCAGAGGCATTTATTTGAGAAACGAAATGCTTCTGGTTAGCTTCTGTATGGATTCAGTCCAGCTCGAAACCACTGCCATGAGTAAAATTCATTTGGCGGCGAAGGAAGTAAAAACAAATGTTTCCTGACATCGGGCACTTCTGCCCAGGGGCCTTTGGGAGCTATTTCCCTTCTTGTTTCTTTTTTTTTCTTTTGCTAAAAAATCTTTTTAAATTACTCTCGCATTACTCTGAGTTCAGACTTGGCAGCCGAAGGCAGGGTAAATATTGAAACGATTTAATTGTTGGATGATGTAGTGGCATTCCTCAGTATAGATTCCACGTACATAAAATATATTTATTGCGGAAAGGTTATATGTATCAGAAGTCTTCTCTCTGCCCTTATGCCATTGGAAGGTCGGGAAATGAGGTTCATAACTTCTCTTGCGATCCTGTTTAAAAAGACAGGAGGGGAAAAATATGAGTCAGCTTTGACTCTGAAATGCTGGTGAATGTGTTCATCTCCAAAAGTATTTGTGTCTATCTATATGCAGGCAGGCAAGGAAATATTATTCTTAGCTATTGACAGCCCTGGAATGCCCATGGGTCCTTATTGGTCCCAGGGAAGTATGCAGTAATAATAATAATAATAATAATTAATAATAATAATAATAATTTATTAGATTTGTATGCCACCCCTCTCCGCGGACTCAGAGCGGCTCACAACAAAGCAATACAAAGTATACAAATCCAATATTTAAAAGCAATTTAAAAAACCCTTATAAAAAAGCAATCATACAACGCACTCACCCTCCAAAAAGACCTGGACTTTGTCTCAGACTGGTCTAACACCTGGGAACTTCAAATATCAACCAACAAATGCTCTACCCTCCACATTGGCAAAAAGAATCCTAACCGCACATACGAACTGAATAAACAATCTCTCACTGCTAACCCGCATTCTGTAAAAAACCTTGGAATACTAATATTGAATGATCTAAGTGCTAAAGCCCACTGCTACAACATCGCCAAAAAAGCCTCTAGAGTTGTTAACCTGATCCTACGCAGCTTCTGCTCAGGCAATCTCACTCTACTCACAAGAGCCTACAGAACTTTTGCCAGACCCATCCTTGACTACTGCTCATCTGTGTGGAACCCATATCACATTTCAGACATCAACTCCCTTGAAAATGTCAAAAGATATTTCACCAGGAGAGCCCTTCACTCCTCCACTCGAAACAGAATATCCTACGAAAATAGACTAACAATCCTGGGCCTTGAAAGCCTACTTCAGCTTCAACCGCAATAACACAAGAGCACGCAACAGATTCAAACTTAATACGAACCGCGCCAAACTTGACTGTAAAAAATATGATTTCAACAATCGAGTTATCAAAGCGTGGAACTCATTACCGGACTCAATTGTGTCAACCCCTAACCCCCAACACTTCTCCCTTAGACTCTCCACGATTGACCTCTCCAGGTTCCTAAGAGACCAGTAAGGGGCGTAAATAAGTGCACTGGAGTGCCTTTCGTCCCCTGTCCAATTGTCTTTCCTTTCCTTCACTTATCTTATATATTTTCTTCCTTTCATATATCCTCTCCTCTAAGTTCACTTTCACCCTCTTTTATATTATCACATGTCTATTTTTCTTCCTATGTATTTGTATATTGGACAAATGAATAAATAAATAAATAAACTCAAGCAAGCCATACATAAACCTCAATAGCTAAGGGGTATGCTAATTTCCCCATGCCTGGCGACATAGGTGGGTTTTCAGAGGTTTACAAAAGGCAAGGAGGGTGGGGGCAGTCCTAATCTCCAGGGGGAGTTGATTCCAGAGGGCTGGGGCCGCCTTAGAGAAGGCTCTTCCCTTGGGTCCCGCCAGACGGCATTGTTTAGTCGACGGGACCCAGAGAAGGCCAATTCTGTGGGACCTAATCGGTCGCTGGGATTCGTGCGGCACCCACCACTCGCACAAATGGAACAGCACACATACATACAGTTTTGCCCGCCAATTTAGTGGCCAAGTTCTGAATGGGCCAAAACCTGGTATTCAGCCGCAATCCAGAAGTTGGGGACTCCAGTTGTAGCTCAAAAACTGGGTGTCCCTGAAAACAACGTTTTAAGATACAGGAGAAGTATTTGATTGTCTCTTTCCCGCAATCACCGTCTTTTGAGTCATTCACAATATAAATGGGCTAAAAATAGTGTAACTCTAACAACATTCCATAACAATCGCATTCATTACAGAAACAACAAATTAATCAAGCTAATAACTTTTATAGAATAATCAATTAATAGAGTGATTCTTAATCATTTATTTTAGTGGAATAAACAGCAGGGCTATATTTGCGATTCATTTATAATATCATGTCAGCATTACATTTGCAGCTGCTTGACTCGAAGTTGCAAAAGAGTACTTTGCTATTAAAAAGATCATTTGATTCAGAGGGCCTAAGAAAGTTTATGTCCCACTTGAGGGTCTCTGTGAAATCTTAGAAATCCATTATTATGGTCTTTCTTTGTGAGTTTGATATGCTGTCTTTTCCCTCCCAAAAATGTCCCTTTGTTGTGGTTGGCTCTGGGCCAGCTCCTGCTCCAAGGATGGTGGGGGTCGGTGTGGGAGAATCCTCACATTATCAGAGGCCGGTTTCATTGCCAACAGGTTCAGACAGTGAAGATTCTGTGTTAGGGGAAGATTCTGGGAGTGAAGCAGGATCGGATGAGGAGGTAATTAGAGGCAGCCCATTAGCTAATTACCCCATTAGTGAGCCATCAGCATCATCATCCTTAGATTCAGAAGAGGAGGGATTCATAGATGCTCGCAGACGCAGGTTTATGACAAGGAAGGAACAACTGCGCAAGTATTATAGAAAATAAGGGAGAACACCTGTAGCTAGGGCAATTAGGCTAATGGGGCTGCTGATAAATTGCCAGCGTTGTTGCCTTTCGGCGTGGGAGATTATCCGTTTTGTGAGAGAGAGACTTGTGATTTGTTTCAGGATATACAAAGACGTTTGTGAACTGCTTCAGGATTTTTCAAGGACTTTGTGGAACAATTCCCAGTTAAGTTTCAGCGCGAGGACTCTTGAAGTGGGGTGGCTGTGACGACTTCACAGCTGCCTTTTATCTGTTTTGCTTTTGTTTTATGTTTTTCACAGCATTCAAGGCTTGTGGTTTGTGGGAGAGCACTTTAGCTGATTAAAGTGTGTTTGGACAATATTTTCCTTTTGATAAACCAAATTTGTTTACTTTTTACAACCGTGTGTGTTTGAATTTCTACTTTGGACTTAATTTTGGGCTCTTAACGTGAAGCCCGGCATAACAACCTTCATCTGATTTTATTGCATAATAAAAACCTTGATAACTATTTATCAGTGAAAGGCTTTAGGTAAAATGGAGATAGCTTCATCATTCACTGGCATCCTTCAGTCTCAAAAGACTATGGCGGTGATGGCAAATCATTTTTCGTTCATGTGTCAAAAGGGAGTGTCACACCCATTCCCCCCTCTTTGCATGTGCAGCCCCCTGCCCCGCCCCTTGTGTATGCACACAATCCCACCCACCCATCCCTACACCTGCGCACAATCCTCACTGCATCCTAGGACAGTGAAAAAAACGGGCAAACCAAAAGTTTGGAAAAACGGACTTCTGGTTTGCCCGTTGTGCTGTTTTTTGCACTCCTGCGGTTTCAGGGAACTTCCTGAAGCCCCAGAGTGCGAAAAACAGTACAACAGGCAAACCGGAAGTCCATTTTTCCAAATTTTTGGTTTGCCTGCTGGGCTGTTTTTCACACTCTGGGGCTTCAGAAAGTTCCCTGAAACCTCAGGAGTGCGAAAAACAGCACAACGGGCAAACCAGAAGTCCGTTTTTCCAAACTTCCGGTTTCCCGGTTTTTTCACTGTCATAGGCTGCAGTGAGGATTGTGCGCATGTATAGGGATGGGTGGGTGGGATTGTGTGTGTACACAAGGGGCGGGGCAGGGGGCTGCACATGCAGAGGGGAGGAATGGGTGTGACACTCCCTTTTGACACATGAACGAAAAATGATTTGCCATCACCGCCATAGTCTTTTGAGACTGAAGGATGCCAACGAATGATGAAGCTATCTCCATTTTTGCAACTTTAAGACTTGTGGACTTCAACTCCCAGAATCCCTCCAGCCAGCAAAAGTCCTCTGGGATGGACCACACTTAATAGTTCCCATTACTTGCACGGGGTGGGAGATATAGAGGCCAAGAGGGAGTGATAACACAACAACAGATGTGCACCCAATGGATACAAACTTAATGTATACCGCTCCAAACATCGACTGCAGGAAGTACGACTTTAGTAACTGAGGAGTTGATGCATGAAACTCACTACCAGACTGTAGTATCATCGCATAACCCCCAAAACCTTACCCTTAGACTATCCACTGTTGACCTCTCACGATTCCTAAGAGGTCATTAAGGGGCGTGCATAAGTGCACCAGAGTGCCTTCCGTCCCCTCTCCTAATGTTTCTTTATATTTTTATTAGCATCATGTATATGAATATTATTTCTAATGTTTTTATAATTTTTGTTCTTTTACTGATATCATGTATGTAAGTATTATTATATCTTCACATACTGCCAATATGTACTGGAGAAAACAAACAAATAAATAAAATAAATATATTGTCACCTGGAGATGATGAGAAGGCCACCAAAACATCTCTGGCACATAGCTATGCTGGCCACATCACCATGGAAATGTCTTCAGACAATTCTGGCTCCCTTGAGCAAGAAACAAAGAGATGAGCCCTCCCCTTCCCCCAAGTGAGACCCAACTGGATAAGGAAACCTTTCCTTTAATAAAAGCGAAGGGATAACCTTAAATATTATATTTGCTCATGAAATACAGTTCAAACGTTATCCTAAACAACTTAGTTGAATTGAAAAGGCGTAGATGAGCTTTGAAATGTCACTTCTCTGACTCAAGATTTATATATAGGACCCCCCGCTGGAGAATATGGGTCTATAATTCCCAACATGACTAAAATATCCATATAATTAGTATTTTGAATCTATTTATGCAATCACAATCTTTAACATAAGAGTGGCCTAAAAATAAATCCAAATTACTTCTTCAAAAGCTGGTGCAACGTTTTGTAAAGAAAGTCTGTAGTTTTGGGCAATTTGTGATTTCATGCTTAGGACCACTGACCTGGAGAGAAATTTTCTGCAGCATAGTAACTACTACTACTACTACTACTACTACTACTACTACTACTACTACTACTACTTATTATTATTATTATTATTATTATTATTATTATTATTATTATTATTAATTAGATTTGTATGCTGCCCCTCTCCGCAGACTTGGGGTGGCTCACAGCAGTGATAAATCAGTATACAATGGCAAATCTAATATTAAGTCTAAAATAACAATTTTACATTAAAAACCTAAAAAAACCCTTATGTAAAAAACATACACACAAACATTCCATACATAAAACTACATAGGCAAGGGGAGATGTCTCAGTTCCCCACGCCTGATGGCAGAGGTGGGTTTTAAGAAGTTTACGAAAGGCAAGGAGGGTGGGGGCAGTCCTAATCATTGGGGGGAGCTAGTTCCAGAGGGTCGGGGCCGCCACAGAGAAGGCTCTTCCCCTGGGTCCCGCCAGCCAACATTATTTAGTCGATGGGACCCAGAGAAGGCCAACTCTGTGGGACCTAACCGGCCTCTGGGATTCGTGCGTCACTTACTGTGAGCTTGCAGGTATAATGGATGGATGATATTAAAAGAGTGAGTAATATGGACTAGAAGTTTGCATGTAGGGGTCAGTCTTCTTTCTTAATAGCAGTTTTTTTAATTTTATCTATTTATTTGTATCCCACCTTTACTATTTTTACACATTAACCCAGCTTAGCTATATAGAAAAAAATAATCCTACGTAACATTTTCTGTCTTTATTTCTCACAGCCTAATCCACCCTGCAGGGCTGTTGTAAACCACAATTGCCTTTCTTGTAGCGCGGTAGACAGGTGTGAGAAGAATAAGACATAAAAATAACTCATTCACAGAAATATTTCCACAAGCTTCTGTCTCCCACAAAGAGAGATACATCAGCAAATGTTTGTTTTGATTCCTGACAAATAAATAAGGAATTTTAAGTCCCTAAGATAACATGTAATCTCTCTCCCTCTCCTTCCCCACTCTCTCTCCCCCCTCCCTTTAACCACTGATGTGTGTCTTCTCCAGACACAACTGATGCTTAATAGATTCCAAGGCTGGCAGGCTGGTGGAAAAAACCGACTGCAAACAAGACCGTCTGCTTTTGAGTTTGACAATGTCTGATCAGGAAGGAATTTGAAAACACAATTCTCTTTTCTCTCTTCTCTTCCCTCTCCTCTCCTCCCCCAGTCCCTTCCCTCCTCTCCTCCTCTCTTCTCCCCTCCTCTCCTTCTCTCCTCTCCTCTCCTCTGCTCTCTTCTACCCTACCCTCCTTCTCTTCTCTCCTCTCTTCTTCCCTCCTCTCCTTCTCTTCTCTTCTCCCCTCCTTCCCTTCCCCTCTCCTTCTCTTCCGTTCTCTTCTCTTTTCCCCTCCTCTCCGTCTCTCCTCTCCTCTCTTCTTCCCTCTTCTCCTTCTCTTCCCTTTTCTTCTCCCCTCCTTCCCTTCCACTCTCCTTCTCTTCTCTTCTCCTATCCTTCCCCTCTCCTCTCCTTCTCTTCTCTTCTCCCCTTCTCTCCTTCTCTTCTCTCCTCTCCTCTCTTCTTCCCTCCTCTCCTTCTCTTCCCTTCTCTTCTCCCCTCCTTCCCTTCCACTCTCCTTCTCTTCTCTTCTCTTCTCCTATCCTTCCCCTCTCCTCTCCTCTCCTTCTCTTCTCTTCTCCCCTTCTCTCCTTCTCTTCTCTCCTCTCCTCTCTTCTTCCCTCCTCTCCTTCTCTTCCCTTCTCTTCTCCCCTCCTTCCCTTCCATTCTCCTTCTCTTCTCTTCTCCTATCCTTCCCCTCTCCTCTCCTTCTCTTCTCTCCTCTCTTCTTCCCTCCTCTCCTTCTCTTCCCTTCTCTTCTTTTCTCCTCTCCTTCTCTTCTCTCCTTTCCTCTCCTCTCCTCCTGCCTCTTCCCCTTCTTCTTCCCTTTCTCCTTTTCCATCCTCCCCCTCCTCCTCCAGCCCCTCTCTTCCTCCTCTTCCTCCCCCTCTCCCCCCCTCCTCCTCCTCTGGAAACACCCAGCCTAGCAGGGAGAGAAATTAGTTATGTTTAAGGCGTATGTAGCCCAGAGTCACTTTGTGGTGTGGCAGCAAATTAATTTTAAAAATAAAATAAAAATACAGTATATATCAAATAACTAGGGCTGACACCCCTCCAAGTTCTGTGGAGCCATATCTATTTATTCCCAAGATTAGGCTACCAGTCTGGGGAAAAGCCCTGTATTATAGGCAGAATAGAATGAATAGAATAGAATGGAGTGGAGTAGAGTAGAGTAGAGTAGAGTAGAATAGAATAGAATAGAATAGAATAGAATAGAATTATTTTGTTGGCCAAGTGTGATTGGACGCACAAGGAATTTGTCCTGGTGGTTTGAACTTTGCATGTGTGGGTTTGGTTGTTTATACCTGACACACACACCCTCCTCCTCCTCCTCCTCTCTCCCCTTTCCTATCTCCACCTACCCCTTCTCCAGGCTGTCCTTCTTTTATTTCAATGGTCCCTTGGTGGAAGCTACCTGTTTCTCTCAGTTCGCACCATGTTTTTCGACTTTAGTAAATGCAGCTAGAAAATACTGAAGGTTTCCACTGTTATCCTCGAGAAGGTTATTTAATTCCATCAGCTTCCTTGCTGGACATCTAGAGGTCGATCTAGAAAACAGAGCTTAATTACTTGCAAAAACCTTGAATGAATAGAAAGCTCTAATGGCCTTTTCTCACTGGAGAATTAAAGTTCTCCCCATCCATCCTCGAGTCAGCAGAAACCTAAAAAAGCGGCATGAAACCTGCCATCCCCTATTGCTGATCCCTATCTTGCCTTGGGTTCTCCTTGTTCCCAATCAGCTCCTTTGATCCATAGTAAGCTGACGAGGCCAATAGATTTTACACACCTTGAGGCTGCCCTTGGATGGCGTGGAAATTAAGAGAAAAACACGGGGAAACTCAGGATTGCTTACGGCCAGCTCCTTCGAGGGCTAGGTGTGCTGAAGGAACTGTCTGTCTTTCTTTCTTTCTTTCTTTCTTTCTTTCTTTCTTTCTTTCTTTCTTTCTTATCTATCATCTATCTATCTATCATCTATCTATCTATCCATCATCTATCTATCTATCTATCTATCTATCTATCTATCTATCTATCTATCTATCCATCATCTATCTATCTATCTATCTATCTATCTATCTATCTATCTATCTATCTATCATCTATCTATCTATCTATCTATCATCTATCTATCTATCTATCTATCATCTATCTATCTATCTATCTATCTATCTATCTATCTATCCATCCACCCACCCACCCACCCACCCACCCACCCATCTATCATCTATCTATCTATCTATCTATCTATCTATCTATCTATCTATCTATCTATCTATCATCTATCTATCTATCTATCTATCTATCTATCTATCTATCTATCTATCTATCTATCTATCTATCTATCTAACTAACTAACTAACTAACTAACTAATTTATATTTTGCCCAACTCCTCAAAGAGTCTGGGCAGCTCACTATAAATAAAAACAATATTTAAAATAACAATTTAAAAAATAATTACAATACCCTAGTAAAAGCCATACATAGAATAGAATAGAATAGTTTATTGGACAAGTGTGATTGGACACACAAGGAATTTGTCTTGGTGCATATACTCTCAGTGTACATAAAAGAAAAGATACATTTGTCAAGAATCATGAGGTACAACCCTTAATGATTATAGGGGTCAAATAAGCAATGAGGAAACAATATTAATAAAAATTGGGTTAATCCCTTAGGGGCATTATAGACCCACCTTTGTCGCCAGGCATGGGGGAGTTAGGATATTCCTTCCCCTAGGCCATTACAAATTATGTATGGTATGTTTGTGTGTATGTTTGGTTTTTATAATAAGGGTTTTTAGTTGTTTTATTAAATTGGATCGTTACATGTTGTTTTTTATCATTGTTGTTAGCCGCCCCGAGTCTGCGGAGAGGGGCGGCATACAAATCCAATGAATAAATAAAATAAATAAAATAAATTATTATTATTATTATTATTATTATTGTTGTTGTTGTTGTTGTTGTTGTTAATCTTCAATTCAATTCACAGTTTGGAACTGATAAAAACATAACAGTTGGCATTATTATTATTATTATTATTATTATTATTATTATTCACAATATATGTTTAAATCAGCATGCGTTAGATATTTCTGCAGATGCTTAAGCTTTAAGAAGCCCCTTCAACTTTCCCGACTTGATCAAGTGAAGCTGCTAGAGTTAGAAACTTCTTACTTTTGCGTCCCTGCGTGTGTGTTTGTAATCTTAGAGGTAGCACAAAACAAATGACTGCTGAGCACTGCCATGAATTTACTGTGAAAGCTTCAAAATACTATTCCCTACCTGACCTTGGCGGTCTCGATATTATATCAGAGTGATATACTTGTCTTTGCAGGAGGGAACATGAAAGAGTTTGGATGGCGCTAAGCACAAAAGACAGGGAAGCTGTAGTTGTCAATTGTCAGTTGTATTTCGCCTTGTCATTTGTTTGGAGGAGTGCCAAAAGAGTGCTTTTCCAGTGATAACAGCACTTTTTCAAATGCACTTGTAGGCTTGAATGCAAGTTGTGTGATTATCTCAAGATAGGAGCCCATTTGGTTTAAGAACCGAGACTTGGCCAGAGTTTTAAGACAGAAATCGCATGACATTTTTTTTAGGTAATAAGAACTGAAGATCTTTGCATGGGAAGTAATGCTAGGAAAGTCTTATCTTTTTGTGCATTAAAACTGATGGTGTGTGTGCATGATTAATGTCCTCCAAAAGAAGGAAGGAAGATAGTTCAACGTAGATTTGTTGCCAGCTAGGCAGAAAATCACAGGTCAGTTTCAAAGATCTTAGAGTTGACTACAGTTAACTAACTCAACTGCCATCCTCATACAACTTGTTGACCTTGAGAACTCTCTTGGTTGATCTTATCTATTCTCCTTTATAAAATGTATTTTTCCTCTCCCTGAAGACCTTGATCTAAAAGAAAGCGAGGGACTTAACAAGTTGTCCTTAGCTGCTGAGTAGACATACAGTGGTACCTCTACTTACGAATTTAATTCGTTCCGTGGCCAGGAGATTCCTAGAGAGGCCCCACAGAGGCTTCTCCCCGCCTTTTCCAGACCTGTTTCCTCCCAGGAAATTCCTAGAGAGGCCCCACGGAGGCTTCTCCATGCCTTTTCCGCCCCTCTTTCCTCCCAGGAGATTCCTAGAGAGGCCCCACAGAGGCTTCTCCCCGCCTTTTCCGGACCTGTTTCCTCTCAGGAAATTCCTAGAGAGGCCCCACGGAGGCTTCTCCCTGCCTTTTCCAGCCCTGTTTCCTCCCAGGAGATTCCTAGAGAGGCCCCACGGAGGCTTCTCCCTGCCTTTCCGGCCCTGTTTCCTTCCTGGAGATTCCTACAGAGGCTCCACGGAGGCTTCACCCTGTCTTTTCCAGCCCTGTTTCCTCTCAGGAGATTCCTAGAGAGGCCTCACAGAGGCTTCTCCCTGCCTTTCTGGCCCTCTTTCCTCCCAGGAGATTCCTAGAGAGGCCACACGGAGGCTTCTCCCTGTCTTTCCGGCCCTGTTTCCTCCCAGGAGATTCCTAGAGAGGCCCCACCGAGGCTTCTCCCTGCCTTTCCGGCCCTGTTTCCTCCCAGGAGATTCCTAGAGAGGCCCCACGGAGGCTTCTCCCTGCCTTTTCCAGTTATGGTTTCGGAGGCTCGGATTTGTAAGTGGGAAATGGTTCTTGAGAACAGGCAAAAAAAATCTTGAACACCCGGTTCTTATCTAGAAAAGTTCATAAGTAGAGGCGTTTTTAGGTAGAGGTACCACTGTAGTTGGAATCTGTATAAGGAAGGAGGATGCTTAAAAATGAGCTCTGTCTAGAACTGTAGTTTTGACCCTTTTTTTTTGGTGGGTGATGTAAGGTTTCTAACAAATTTAGAAGTGGTAGTGATTTCTGACAGTCTCAAAATGGGTGAGCAGTGTGGTCGGGCAGTAGGAAAAGCAAGTAGGATGCTTGGCTGCATAGCTAGAGGTAAAACAAGCAGGAAGAGGGAGATTGTGATCCCCTTATATAGAGAGCGCTGGTGAGACCACATTTGGAATACTGTTCAGTTCTGGAGACCTCACCTACAAAAAGATATTGACAGAATTGAACGGGTCCAAAGACGGGCTACAAGAATGGTGGAAGGTCTTAAGCATAAAACGTATCAGGAAAGACTTAATGAACTCAATCTGTATAGTCTGGAGGACAGAAGGAAAAGGGGGGACATGATCGAAACATTTAAATATGTTAAAGGGTTAAATAAGGTTCAGGAGGGAAGTGTTTTTAATAGGAAAGTGAACACAAGAACAAGGGGACACAATCTGAAGTTAGTTGGGGGAAAGATCAAAAGCAACGTGAGAAAATATTATTTCACTGAAAGAGTAGTAGATCCTTGGAACAAACTTCCAGCAGACGTGGTTGGTAAATCCACAGTAACTGAATTTAAACATGCCTGGGATAAACATAGATCCATCCTAAGATAAAATACAGGAAATAGTATAAGGGCAGACAAGATGGACCATGAGGTCTTTTTCTGCCGTCAGACTTCTATGTTTCTATCTTTCTATTTGGGATCTTGTAATTCGTTCAGTATTACAGGAGTTCTGTGCCACATGCGGTTGGACATTCAAATCCCTCAAAGTTCCGAAGACCGTTTCAAATCAGATTTGACAGTTGGTTGCCGTATAGAATTGTGGGCCATGCAAAAAAAAAAAAAAAGCTCCTTGGTTTGAGTGGTGCCACAATGCTTCCTTCAGACCCACACAAGCATTCAAGAAACGAAGTGGAGAATTGGCAGGCAGCGTGAGTTTGATGAATGAGCTTGACTTACTGTTTGTTTGTTTTATTTATCACGTTTCTCAACCACCCAACTCCCTCTCGGAGGGACGCTGGGCAGCCAGCGAATGAAAAATTTAAAAGATATAAAATGTTAAAGGTGTAAAAAAAACCACTCCGGAATATAAACAATTAAAATAGGGCAAAAGTAGTTTAAAAGACAACATTAAACGTTAATTAAAAGTTAACTTGTTGTTGTGGTTAGCTCTGGCCCAGCTCCTGCCCCAAGGACTGTGAATGTGGGGGAGACATCCACATGCTGCAGGCCTGTTTCCCCCCCCCCGTGGAATCTGATGATGAAGGCTCCTCTGACCAAGAAGACATGAGTGACAGGGAGGAGGAAAGTGTGGCAGACAGCTCAGAAGGAGATCAATTATCTAGCTCCTCCTTGGATTCAGAACAAGAGTTAATGATACAGCCGCACTTGTGGAGAGCGATGCATAGGCAACAACAACTGAGAGATTATTATCAAAGAAAATGAGGCCACCTGTGGTTGGGTGGGGCTGTGGTAATTAGTGAGGCTGCTATAAAGAGCAGTCTGTGGGTTTGGCCATTGTGGAGGATTATCTGATCCTTGTGTTTCATGACTGCTTTACTGACTTTGAGCTTTTGTGTGCTGATTTCCCCCCCCCGCTTTGAAACTAAACCAGAGCAAAGTGTGTTTCACTTTGTGAAAGAAGGACTGTGAATTCCCTCACAGCTGCAAGCTAAGTATCTCAGAACTGATAAGGGACTTGTACAAATTACCAGTTTGTTTGGAGACGAGTGCTCTTTGCTATACAAAAAGAGGGCTTAGTTTAAGTGATTTTTTTATTATAAAGAACATTGTTTTGAATTTTCAAACGTGTGTGTGTCTGCAATTTGTACCTGTAAATTTTTGGGAGGATTCTACCAGAGAGCCCAACAGAACACTTGTAGCTGTAGTAAAATGACCCCCCAAAAGTGGGGAGGTTTGTAGCCACAAGCACGTTTTAACCCGAAGAATTTTCCCGGCTTCAGGACATCTTCTTATTCTTAGTTGGCAGAGTGGATTTGCCTCTTGGATCTTCAGCGGTAATGGAGAGTAATGGGTTTATAAATAGCCAGATCAAAAGAAAGGAAACACCAAAGATACAGTGATATTTTCATCATGGTTGTTAGAATGTCTAGGTAATATAATAAACCTTCAACAAACTTTAAGTAGAGTTAATGTAGCAATGTGGGTTAGTCACTCAATAATCCAGGCTTAGTACATAGTAGAACAATTTTATTTATTTATTTATTTATTTGTTTGTTTGTTTGTTTATTTATTAGATTTGTATGCCGCCCCTCTATACAAATAGGCAAATAAACAATAGTAGTTACACAGTCCAATATCATACACATATAATCCTAATAATGGTTTACAAAACAGGTTATCACACACAGCAAAACCATAAACACAGCAAATATAAATCTCTATAGTACAAACTCCCCCAAGAGTAACATTGTTAGCGCCCTCTTATGGCCAACCAGCAAATGACTCTTAAAGGTACAGTCTTAAACTTACATACTCAATCTGTATAGTCTGGAGGACCGAAGGGAAAAGGGGAACAGGATGGAAATATTTAAATATGTTAAAGGGTTCAATAAGGTTCAGGAGGGAAGTGTTTTTAATAGGAAAGTGAACAGAAGAACAAGGGGGAACAATCAGAGGTTAGTTGGGGGAAAGATCAGAAGCAACGTGAGAAAATATTTTTTGACTGAAAGAGTAGTAGATGCTTGGAACAAACTTCCAGCAGGTGTGGTTGGTAAATCCACAGTAACTGAATTTAAACACGCCTGGGATAAACATATATCCATCCTAAGTTAAAATACAGGTAATAGTATAAGGGCAGACTAGATGGACCATGAGGTCTTTTTCTGCCGTCAGTCTTCCATGTTTCTATTACGTGGAACTGTCCAGTTTTATATGTTAATCTGTCTGGGGATTTTTTTTCCTTTTGTTTGTTTATTTTTTTATTTTTCTTCTATTTTTATATGTAGAAAATTAATAAAGATTTTTTTTTTTTAAAGAACCATCTCACATAAGCCACAGAAATATTGGGCTCCATTGTGTTAAGTAGAGGGCTACCTATAGTAGTTGCATACATGGGATGTGATTTTGAATAGTGTATGGGCAACACCACTCCGTGTAAGCCTTTCATGCAAATGTTGGGTGAGGTTCCAGGAAGAGATACAAGCGTTTTGGAGGGAGGGAGGCAGGACAACGGAGCAGATTTGGTTTCTTTTGAGAACTCTGAAACAAATTATTTTTAGCGCATTGATGGTAAGCACTGAATGACAATGTCTTTCCTCCCTTGAGCCAATGTTACCCATCAGCTTTAGTGAAACTAATCTGCAGCCTCCAATATCTATCGGATGGAGAATATCCGTTTTTGGGGCTGAAGAGCATATGACAAAAGTAATCTAAACCATCCTGCAAAAATAAATAAGTCTGTCTTTATAAATATCCTTTAAATTGAGCAATGTGATGGTGCTGGCGGGGCTGCTGAATTGCATTTCATATTTCCAGTTTTCGCTGGGTGTTTGGGGTGCTACAGATGGGTTTCTGTCTTCCCCCCTCATTCACCCATTTTAGAAACATAGAAACATAGAAACATAGAAGACTGACGGCAGAAAAAGACCCCATGGTCCATCTAGTCTGCCCTTATACTATTTCCTGTATTTTATCTTAGGATGGATATATGTTTATCCCAGGCATGTTTAAAATCAGTTACTGTGGATTTATCAACCACGTCTGCTGGAAGTTTGTTCCAAGGATCTACTACTCTTTCAGTAAAATAATATTTTCTCATGTTGCCTTTGATCATTCCCCCAACTAACTTCAGATTGTGTCCCCTTATTCTTGTGTTCACTTTCCTATTAAAAACACTTCCCTCCTGAACCTTATTTAACCCTTTAACATATTTAAATGTTTCGATTATGTCCCCCCTTTTCCTTCTGTCCTCCAGACCAGTGTTTTTCAACCAGTGTGCCGCGGCACACCAGTGTGCCGTGAGACATGGTCAGGTGTGCCGTGGGGAAATGAAACATGGGTCCCCAAACTATGGCCCCCGTGTCGGATGCGGCCTGCAGAGGCCATTTATCTTGCCCGCCACCAGCCACCTCCATCTGAACACAAACATTCCCCTCACAATCCCTCCAGTTAGCAGCGACAGGAAGAGTGGAGGCACAGGGAACGCTCACTGACCAATCACCTTCTAAGATTCATCCCGACCACTAGCGATGAACCAATAGCAGGCCGCCTCTCATCCATACCCAGGAAGGTTCCCGCTCGGGCTGCCGCACACTTGTCATTGTGTGGCCGCAGCGAGTAGTTGAAGCTGCAATATTATTAACTATATGTATAATATTGTACTGTGTTAGAGTGTCATTTTGTTTCATTTTGGCTGGTGGTGCGCCCCAGGATTTTGTAAATGTAAAAACTGTGCCGCGGCTCAAAAAAGGTTGAAAATCACTGCTCCAGACTATACAGATTGAGTTCATTAAGTTTTTCCTGATACGTTTTAGGTTTAAGACCTTCCACCATTCTTGTAGCCCGTCTTTGAACCCGTTCAATTTTGTCAATATCTTTTTGTAGGTGATTTTCACATTTCTTTGAAGATTTAAAATGAATCATTGGTAAATCAAGGGGGTCGGGATGCTTGTCCCGTGTTATGTTTTGCTGATTTGGTTTTTTGTTTAAAAGACATTAACAAAAGTTCTCATTCATGAACAGTCCCAATTGAGTCCCAAGCACTAAGATCATGCGCACCGAGACAAACTCCTTGTGTGTCCAATTACACTTGACCAATAAAATTATACAGTGATACCTCGTCTTACAAACCCCTCGTCATACAAACTTTTCGAGATACAAACCCGGGGTTTAAGATTTTTTTGCCTCTTCTTCCAAACTATTTTCACCTTACAAACCCAAGCCGCCGCCACTGGGATGCCCCGCCTCCGGACTTCCGTTGACAGCGAAGCACCCGTTTTTGTGCTGCTGGGAATCCCCTGCTGGGATTCCCCTGCAGCATCGCAAAAACACGGAAGTCCGGAGGTGGGGGTTTCCCATGGAGGGCAGCCTCAGGGGAATCCCAGCAGCACAAAAATGGGCGCTTCACCTGGCAAAAGGGGTGGGTTTTGGGCTTGCACGCATTAATCGCTTTTCCATTGATTCCTATGGGAAACATTGTTTCGTCTTACAAACTTTTCACCTTACAAACCCCGTCCCAGAACCAATTAAGTTTGTAAAACGAGGTATCACTGTACTCTGTTCTATTCTACTCTATTTTACTCTACTCCAGTTCTGCTCTGCTCTACTCCACTCCTCTCTACTCTTGTTCTGGTCTATTGTAAAACAAGGTATCACTGTACTCTGTTCTATTCTATTCTATTCTATTTTATTCTATTCTATTCTACTCTATCCTACCCTACCCTACCCTTCCCTATCCTACCCTACCCTACCCCTATTCTACTCTACTCTAGGGAATCCTTGTTTGGTGACTGCAGCTGGGAGCAGAAACTCAGTTACTAAGTGAAGTGGCGATGAAGTGAAATTGTGATTGTGTTTATGGTCTGATTTCAGCTTTCTTGGTCTTTACCAACTTGCAAAAGTTTGTAAATGCTCCTAAAGTGCCAGCCACTTTATGGTTGTGGTTACTTTTTCATAATTGTCTTAAGTGAAAACAGTCAACACTAGATGGTCACTCAAAGAGTTCTGCCTCTACCATGTATCCGATAGTTTCAAAGACATGTTTTTGTCTCCGAGTCCAATTAATAAATAATAAATAAATAAATAACCCGTAAAGCGTAAGCAGGCCATTCCTCTGCAGCGCACAATACATTTAAAAAAAAGATTTACATTAATTAATCAAGAAATCTATTAAAGTGTTTTACCCAAGACATACTGGTCACCATAGTTCCCTCTAAGCTGAGCAGTGAGCAATCGCTCACTTAAAAATCATCATCAACTCAGAGTTTTCCAAACCTGCCCAGAAACCGGGAGGGAAAGAGTGAGAGGGAAGGAGAGAGAGAGGAAGAGAGGAAGAGAGAGAAACAGATAGAAAAAAGAGAGGAAGGAAAAGAGAAAGAAAAAGAATGGGAGTAAGGAAGAGAGAAAGAAAATCTAGTTTGAAACTAGCTCAACTATTTAAGTGGCATTTTGATATTGATAGAGTTGCCCTATTATGAGCTCACTGTTATAGACACACAGTACAGTATTTTATTTTGAAATTCTCTGAGGCAAAACAGGGTGGTTTGTTTGTTTGTTTGTTTGTTTATTTATTTATTTATTTATTTTTTTCTGTGCCGCCCAGTCCCGAAGAGACTGCCGCTCAGACATTATACTTTTCTGCCCACCCCCCCAAAAACTTAGAGGAAACACTGGTCACCCATTCTTTTCCTTGTATTCATTCTGTGTTGCTATGGCCCTTCAAAATGGAAACATAGAAACATAGAACTCTGACGGCAGAAAAAGACCTCCTGGTCCATCTAGTCTGCCCTTATACTATTTTCTGTATTTTATCTTAGGATGGATATGTGTTTATCCCAGGCATGTTTAAATTCAGTTACGGTGGATTTACCAACCACGTCTGCTGGAAGTTTGTTCCAAGGATCTACTACTCTTTCAGTAAAATAATATTTTGTCATGTTGCTTTTGATCTTTCCCCCAACTAACTTCAGATTGTGTCCCCTTGTTCTTGTGTTCAGTTTCCTAGTAAAAACACTTCCCTCCTGGACCTTATTTAACCCTTTAATATATTTAAATGTTTCGATCATGTCCCCCCTTTTCCTTCTGTCCTCCAGACTATACAGATTGAGTCCATGAAGTCTTTCCTGATACGTTTTATGCTTAAGACCTTCCACCATTCTTGTACCCCGTCTTTAGACCCGTTCAATTTTGTCAATATCTTTTTGTAGGTGAGGTCTCCAGAACTGAACACAGTATTCCAAATGTGGTCTCACCAGCGCTCTATATAGCGGGATCATAATCTCCCTCTTCCTGCTTGTTATACCTCTAGCTATGCAGCTAAACATCCTACTTGCTTTCCCTACCGCCTGACTGTACTGTTCACCCATTTTGAGACTGTCAGAAATCACTACCCCTAAATTCTTTTCTTTTGAAGTATTTGCTAACACAGAATTGCCAATACAAAATGGAGGAACTGTAGGTCAGCTTGCAGCAGTGGGGTGGCACAAAATGTGCCTCTCCCCACGGAAGGGAGATAATACATTACGCACAACCTTTAGCGGAATGATAAATTGCTTCTTTATCTGCCCGTTGTCTAGGGAGATCCACTGCGGAGAATTGAAAGAGATGTTTCACACCACCAGCTAACATTTTTTTTGGAAGGGAACCAAAACCCACAGTTTGGACTTGAAATGTATTTAACAGTGCGCCCTGCATAATGGCATCTCTCCCTGAAAGCTTAAAGAGGGAAGTAGGAGATTACTCATCTCAAAACTTAAACTATCTGGGTTCGTAGGAAGAGAGAAAATGTTTGGTTTGGTGGCTCAATTTTCAGGGCAGCTAATTTTGTGGGGTTTTATTTGTTTAAACTACATTATCGGTTGCTGTTCCCTTAAAAATATTCAGGGTGACACACATCAACTTTAGAAACAAGAACATATAATTATTATTAATTAATATCCATTATTAACAGTGGGCAGTTATTAATATAACAATTAGAAACATAGAAGACTGATGGCAGAAAAAGACCTCATGATCCATCTAGTCTGCCCTTATACTATTTTCTGTATTTTATCTTAGGATGGATCTATGTTTATCCCAGGCATGTTTAAATTCAGTTACTGTGGATTTACCAACCATGTCTGCTGGAAGTTTGTTCCAAGAATCTACTGCTCTTTCAGTAAAATAATATTTTCTCATGTTGCTTCTGATCTTTCCCCCAACTAACTTCAGATTGTGTCCCTTTGTTCTTGTGTTCACTTTCCTATTAAAAACACTTCCCTCCTGAACCTTATTTAACCCTTTCATATATTTATATATTATATATATAGAACCGTCACCAACAATTAATTAGTCAAAAGCTAACATTTAAAAGAAACAAGGTGGTCCTTGATTTACGACCGCAATTGAGCCCCATATTTATGTTGCTAAATGAGATGTTTGTTAAGTGAGTTTTGCCTCATTTTATGGCTCTTCTTGCCACAATGTTAAGTGAATCACTGCAGTTGCTCAGTTAGTGTTGTGGTTAGCTCTGGCCCTGCTCCTGCCCCAAGGACTGTGGATGTGGGGGAGACATCCACATGCTGCAGGCCTGTTTTGCCCCCCCCCCGGTGGAATCTGATGATGAAGGCTCCTCTGACCAAGAAGACATGAGTGACAGGGAGGAGGAGAGTGTGGCAGACAGCTCAGAAGGAGATCAATTATCTCTCTCCTCCTTGGATTCAGAACAAGAGTTAATGATGCAGCCACGCATGCGGAGGGCGATGCATAGGCAACAACAAGTGAGAGATTATTATCAAAGAAAATGAGGCCACCTGTGGTTGGGTGGGGCTGTGGTAATTAGTGAGGCTGCTATAAATAGCAGCCTGTGGGTTTGGCCATTGTGGAGGATTATCTGATCGTTGAGTTTCATGACTGCTTTACTGACTTTGACTTTTTGTCTGCTGATTTTCCCCTGCTTTGAAACTAAACTCTTTGCTATACCAAAAGAGGGCTTGGTTTAAGTGAATTGTCATTATAAAGAACATTGTTTTGAATTTTCAAACGTGTGTGTGTCTGAAATTTGTACCTGTGCATTTTTGGGAGGATCCTACCATACAGCCCGACAGAACATATAACATCCTAAATCCAATCAATAATTAATAATCTAAAACCCGAAGACCGTAAAAACACTCACGCTCATTCAATCCTGGGAGTTGAAGTGCACATGTCATAGAAGAGCCAACTTTGCCTACCCATGGTCTAGGACCAGTCCTGTCCAAGCTGATTTGAGGGCAGTCCCAACCTAAAAAAACAAGCATTTAAGCACTGTTTGCAATTTTAGATCGGCTTTTCGTGAACCCTACCAGATGCAAGATTAGAGATAGCAGATGTTGTATAAACATATTTTCCCCATGTTCTGCCATTGTTTTTAAACCCGATGCAAAAAATATGAATTAAACGACGACACTTTCGCTCTATTGCAAAGTACACGTACCCTAGAAATGTCATTAAAGCAAATTAGGGAGCAATTCTGACATCTTACCACAGAATGCAAACAGAAGTATATTATAAAAAAGGGTGGGGGTGCAGCTGGGGCATGGGGTGAAATCTTTTCAAGGGAAAATTACTAGCACTTGATTTAAATATTTAAAATATTTCCAACCCACATCACTGATTATGGAAACCTGCAAGCAAATTTGCATTGGGGATTTCCATCAGAAACTCAGCCATGCAAAATGCTCAAATTCAAATGTTCTGAAGGCCCACGTCACTGAAAGGGGGTTCTGTCAAGAAAAATACTTGCTGATGATTAGATACTTGATTCAAATACTTGAGGCTGTCAGGCTGCTTGCCTGCCTTCATGCCTGTTAGCAAATTTGGTTAAGAAATGTTACAAAATGAGGCAGAAGTCACTTAAACAGCTGTCTTGCTTAACGACAGCAGTTTTGGGGCTCAGTTATGGTCGTAATTGATAAATCAAAGTCATAAGTCAAGATCAATTGATTCATCAAGGTCGGGAGTCAAGGACTACCTTGAGCAGGGCGTTGGACTAGAACAGGAATGTGTCAAACTCAGTTTAATTGAGGGCTACATCAGGGTTGTGTTTGACCTTGGAGGGTGGGGACAGGGTGTGTATGGCCAGCTCGACGTCACTCGAGTTGGGGTGCCCGTGGCGGTCCAAACACTCTGCCAGCCAAAAATAGCTATCGAGCTCCGTTTTCAGCTGCCAAGGATTCCTGCAACCCTCTGCCAGTGAAAACGAACCTTGGAAACCTGTTTTGGCCAGCAGAAGCACCACGGGCTGGTCCTTCGCTGTTTTCAGGGCAGCCCCACAGGCCAAATCTAACCACCCCACATATCTGGGATCTGGCCCCCAGGCCTGGAGCTTGACACCCTTGGTCGATCCACCCTCCTCAATCCACAGCTCACATTAGAGAAACACCTTTCAGCTGTGGCGAGGGGGGCGTTCGCTCAGGTTCGCCTGGTGCACCAGTTGTGGCCCTATCTGGATCGGGAGTCACTACTCACAGTCACTCATGCCCTCATCACCTCGAGGATCGACTACTGTAACGCTCTCTACATGGGGCTACCTTTGAAAAGTGTTCGGAAACTTCAGATCGTGCAGAATGCAGCTGCGAGAGCAATCATGGGCTTTCCCAAATATGCCCATGTTACACCAACACTCTGCAGTCTGCATTGGTTGCCGATCAGTTTCCGGTCACAATTCAAAGTGTTGGTTATGACCTATAAAGCCCTTCATGGCACCGGGCCAGAATATCTCAGGGACCGCCTTCTGCTGCACGAATCCCAGCGACCAGTTAGGTCCCACAGAGTGGGTCTTCTCCGGGTCCTGTCAACCAAACAATGTCGCTTGGCGGGACCCAGAGGAAGAGCCTTCTCTGTGGTGGCCCCGACCCTCTGGAACCAACTCCCCCCAGAGATTAGAATTGCTCCCACCCTCCTTGCCTTTCGTAAGCTGCTTAAAACCCACCTCTGCCGCCAGGCTTGGGGGAACTAAGATACACTTTCCCCCTAGGCCTTCACAATTTTATGTATGGTATGTTTGTATGTATGATTGGTTTTTATATAACGGGTTTTTAACTGTTTTTTTAGTATTGGATTTTGTTGTACTTTTTTACTGCTGTTAGCCGCCCCGAGTCTGCGGAGAGGGGTGGCATACAAATCATACAAATAATAATAATAATAATAATAATAATAATAATAATAATAATAATAATAATAATAATAATAGAGGTCTCCAAATTCCCTTCCAGCCAAATGATTCTAGGATTGTATTAAAAAAAATAGTGGCATGCTTTGAGGCAGTGTTGTTTCTCAACCTTGGTCACTTTAAGACCCTGTGGACTTTTAACCCTCCGAGCTGTCTGGGGACTTCTGGGAGTTGAAGTCCACAGATCTTAAAAGTGGCCCAGGTTGAGAAACTCTGATTTTGACGGTCTAACCGTGTGCAGAAGACCAGCTTCCTAACCTTGGTTCCTTTGCAGTACATTAATCTATAGATCGCCCTGCAGTGTTCCCTCTAATTTTTTTGGGGGGTGGGCGGAAAAGTATAGTGTCTGAGTGGCAGTCCCTTTGGGACTGGGCGGCACAGAAATAATAAATAAATAAACAAACAAACAAACAAACAAACAAACAAATAAATAAATAAAAAACCCACCCTGTTTTGCCTCAGAGAATTTCAAAATAAAATACTGTACTGTGTGTCTATAACAGTGAGCTCATAATAGGGCAACTCTATCAATATCAAAATGCCATTTAAAATAGTTGAGCTAGTTTCAAACTAGATTTTGATTTTCTTTCTCTCTTCCTTACTCCCATTCTTTTTCTTTCTCTTTTCCTTCCTCTCTTTTTTCTATCTGTTTCTCTCTCTTCCTCTCTCTCTCCTTCCCTCTCACTCTTTCCCTCTCGGCTTCTGGGCAGGTTTGGAAAACTCTGAGTTGATGATGATTTTTAAGTCAGCGATTGCTCACTGCTCAGCTTAGAGGGAACTATGTCGCCCTGCGTAGCTTGGAGGAGAGATTGAGTCAAAAATTAATGAATTACACTCCTTGTCTTGGAAGGTGGGAATTGCTCAGTTTTGTGAAAACGTTTGGCCTTTTTTTCTGTTTGCCTGTTCTTCAGCCGTTCCAAATCTGTTGTTTGCATGTGATATTTAATTCAAAGGTTATTTTATATTTATGCATCTCAGCAACTTTACTCCATAAGTGTTAACAGTACAGCTGGCTGGAAGTGGTATTCCTATTAGCTTTTGATGTTGTCAGCTTTCCCGAAGGTGACTTTTTCCTACAGAATATTGCGGGTTGTTTGTGTTGGGTTTTTTTGTTTTGCCTGTGGGCTTAAGGCTACGGAGGCTTCCCTCGTGACACTGCGAGGAAGCAAAAAACAGGCGTTGCTCAGATTTGCCATTAATCTTGTAAAAATGTCAAAAGGAATCATGAAAATTAGGTCCTTTTTTTTTTCCCCAGAGACCCTGAATCCCAAAAGATTCCCATTTGTGAACTTTTCAAAGGGGCTACCTTTGAAAAGTGTTCGGAAACTTCAGATTGTGCAGAATGCGGCCACGTGAGCTATCATGGGCCTCCCAAGGTACGCCCATGTTTTGCCAACACTCCGCGGCCTGCATTGGCTGCCGATCAGTTTCCGGTCACAATTCAAAGTGTTGGTAATGACCGATAAAGCCCTACATGGCATCGGACCAGAATACCTACGGAACTGCCTTCTGCCGCGCGAATCCCAGTGGCCAATTAGATCCCACAGAGTTGGCCTTCTCCGGGTCCCGTCGACTAAACCAGTGTTTCCCAACTTTGGCCACTTGAAGATATCTGGACTTCAACTCCCAGAATTCCCCAGCCAGCATTTGCTGGCTGGGGAATTCTGGGAATTGAAGTCCAAATATCTTCAAGTGTCCAAGGTTGGGAAACACTGGACTAAACAATGTTGTCTGGCGGGACCTAGGGGAAGAGCCTTCTCTGTGGCGGCCCCGGCCCTTTGGAATCAACTCTCCCCGGAGATTCGAATTGCCCCCACCCTCCTTGCCTTCCGCAAGATGTTAGACTTGTTGTTAGACTGTTAGACCCATCTATGCCGCCAAACATGGGGGGATTAATTTTTCTCCCTCACTTTTTTTGACTGGTGTGACTGTTTTAGAATTGCTAGTTTTTAACAATACGGGTTTTTAATATACTGTACTTTATATTAGATTTGTATTCTATTGTATTTTATTGTTGCTGGGAGCCGCTCCGAGTCCTCGGAGAGGGGTGGCATACAACTCTAATAAATTTTTATTTTTATTTTTATTATTTTTATTATTATTATTTTTATTTTTTTATTTTATTTTATTTTATTATTTTATTTTATTTTATTTATTATTTTATTTTATTTTATTTTATTTTATTTATTATTTTATTTTATATTATTATTATTGTTGTTGTTGTTGTTATAATATTCATTCCTTCCATGCTGAAGTCCTAGTACAGTGATGGCGAACCTGTGGCATGTGGGGCCATATCTGAGGGTGCGCGAGGTGTTGCCCTATGTCAGCTGGTTTTCGGCCTTCTTTTTGGCCATTATTTGCATCAATGAGTTGAAGCTCTCCCCAGCTTCAGGAGGCTTCCCTGAACCATGCGGATGGTGTAAAGCAGCCCAATGGGCCCAGGGCAGATTGCTCTTATTGTGAGGTCACACGATCCTCCTTTTGCGACCTTCTGATGAGCAAAATCAATGGGGAAGCCAGATTCGCTTAGCAGTTTAGTTACTACAGATTACAGATTATTAGAGTCGGGAGGGACCCTGTAGGTCATCAAGTCCAACCCCCTGCTCTAGCAGGAAGTCCCTACACCAGTGATGGTGAACTTTTTTCCCTTCAATTCAATTTATTAGATTTGTATGCCGCCCCTCTCCGAAGACTCGGGTGCCAAAAGAGCAGGCACCCACAAGTGCCCAAACGTATAATTCAATTCCTGGGGAGAGCGAAAACAACTTCCCCCACCCCCCGGAGGCGCTCTGGAGGCCAGAAACAGCTTGTTTCCCAACTTCTGGTGGGCCCAGTAGGCTTGTGTTTCGCCCTCCCCAGGCTCCAAAGGCTTCCCTGGAGCCAGGGGGAAGGTAAAAATGCCCTACACCATTTCGGACCAGCGCCAGTCTAATCTCTGGAGGGAGCTGATTCCAGAGGGTCGGAGCCGCTACAGAGAAGGCTCTTCCCCTGGGTCCCGCTAGATGACATTGTTTAGGCCAACTCTGTGGGACCTAACCGGCTGCTGGGATATATAACAATCATAGCTTGTAGATTAACTTTTTAAATGGCTTTTGAACCATTTAAAGGAGATGCAAAGTAGCCTTTTAGGATCTTGGTTCAGTTTTATCCTTTTTTTCAGACATGGAAAAAAAACAAACTCAAAGTATTCTGTATTTTGGCTTATAATGGTGACTGAAAGCCTTCCATGACATGCTAAGCATGGTTTATTTTAACCTTGCTTTGGTTTGTTCCTTTCCACTTGGGCTGTTGTGCAAGCTATCCCCCATGGCTAGTTAATAATCCAGCAGACTGCATGAACCCTGAAAAAGGGTTAATTTAATAACCGGCGTAAGCACGCTACATGAGCTTGGTTTTTCCTCTTTTAAATGGATGTGGCTCCCTGTGTTTTCGGGACAGGAAACTCTTCTCTTCTCCAGCTTATTACGTTTAAATCTTTTCAATACCTTTTGTTTATACCAATCCAGGGAAAGTTGCAATTATATAAGGATGGCTCATGCCAAGAAACAAACCTGTTCCTTGTAAGATGTATTTGTATTTTATGATGATTGCATTTTATGCAGGAAGCGCTTTGAGAGTTCTCTGTTATTAAAATCTGGAGAGTTTTAAAGAAGCTTTTCTGAAATTTCCTGACCAAAGATCGCTTTGATCTTTATGGTCCCAGCCCTTCCTTTTAAGAACCTTTCATGTAAGTTTGATCTTCCATAAAACACAAATAGCCCAGAAATGGATAAAGGTTCTCTTTTGCAAGCTTTCTTGCTATGAATTTTGGTGGGTACCTTTTTGCAGGTCCAAAATAAAGTTAAAATATGCTTTTTATTATTATTTATTTATTTATTATATGGAGACCACACCTACAAAAAGATATTGACAAAATTGAACGGGTCCAAAGACAGGCTACAAGAATGGTGGAAGGTCTTAAGCATAAAACGTATCAGGAAAGACTTCATGAACCCAATCTGTATAGTCTGGAGGACAGAAGGAAAAGGGGGGACATGATCGAAACATTTAAATATGTTAAAGGGTTAAATAAGGTCCAGGAGGGAAGTGTTTTTAATAGGAAAGTGAACACAAGAACAAGGGGACACAATCTGAAGTTAGTTGGGGGAAAGATCAAAAGCAACATGAGAAAATATTATTTTACTGAAAGAGTAGTAGATCCTTGGAACAAACTTCCAGCAGACGTGGTAGATAAATCCACAGTAACTGAATTTAAACATGCCTGGGATAAACATAGATCCATCCTAAGATAAAATACAGGAAATAGTATAAGGGCATACTAGATGGACCATGAGGTCTTTTTCTGCCATCAGACTTCTATGTTTCTATGTTTCTATTATTATTTATTAGATTTATATGCCGCCCTTCTCCGAGGACTCGGAGCGGCTCACAACAAGCAAAAACATCATGTACAAATCCAATATTAAAACAGTTTTTAAAACCCTAGTAAAAAAACAATAATACAACCCGAGCAAACCATCCATAAAACAAAACAGCCAAGGGTATACATTAATTTCCCTTTTGTTTTGCTATCTAGGAGAACTACTGTTTGTTTCTTCACACTATCTTAGAAGGAGATTGTAGTCACTTTTGTGGGACATGTTAGCTTGCTATAAACTTTTCTGCGACTTTTTTTTCTTAGTGGTGGTCTTTCTGAGAAATCCCCATATTACAGATTTCTAGAAGGGTCAATGAAAGAAGAGATGATGTTAAGTAGTAGCAACATGTGAAGATATCTGAGCAACAATGTCGATCACTTCAGTGAAAAAGGCCTACTGCACATCCAGTCTGCCAAAGAATTTCCACTGGTGGGGTCCAGGAGGAGAGCCTTTTCTGTTGTGGCCTCCGTCTGCATTTCCTGCCTCAGAGGAAGAGAGCACATCTTCCTTCTTCTGTCCCGCCCACTTTTTACAGAGGCACAATTGAGAACATTTTAACAAATTGCATCCCTGTTTGGTTTGGTGGCAGCAGTGCCTGAGATAGAAAGTCCATACAGAGAGTGGTAGAGACAGCAGAGATTATTATAGGAAGCTCACTTCCTGATATTCAGGATAGTGCTTAAAATCATTATGTTAAGCACATTATGGTCTGTTCCTGTTGCTCCCCTCTGGGGGGAGTTTGCTCCCCACTGGGAGGAAGTATCTATAGCAGGACGCCCCGATTCTTTAACAACTTTTGTTCCCTGGGCCATCTATCTGGTAAACTGGCAAGATTCGTTTTTTACATCATGTACGCACATGTGTATATATCTGAACTGGATTGTGTTGTTTCTCTGTGTCATATTAATATGTGGGTATGTGCATAATTTTTTGGGTCATGTTTACATAGTATATGTTGGAGATGGTGAGAGCTGTATGCAGTGACATTTCTTTTGAATGTATGCTGATTGGCGGTACGTTTAAAGTGACAATAACGTTATTCTAAGTTCTCTGAAATACTCTCCCGTGGAGGCGAGGTCCACCCTCTCTCCTGATCTTCCAGAAGACCCTTAAAACCAGCTGGCCTGCAACCCCAGTAGGGGCACCATGTGTCAAGGCGGCTGATGGAGTAGAGAGAATATTTCCATCTAGATTTATAGTTTTTTGTTTTTTTTATTAATCAGATTTGTATGCCGTCCCTCTCCGCAGACTCGGGGCGGCTAACAGCAATAATAATACAATGTAAACAAATCTAATATTTAAGTTAATTTAAAACCCCAATTTAGAAACCAATCATACATACTGACATACCATGCATAAATTTTATAAGCCCAGGGGGAGGGAAAGTCTCAATTCCCCCATGCCTGATGACAGAGGTGGGTTTTAAGGAGCTTACGAAAGGCAAGGATGGTGGGGGCAACTCTGATTTCTGGGGGGAGTTGGTTCCAAAGGGTCAGGGCCGCCACAGAGAAGGCTCTTCCCCTGGGTCCCGCCAAACGACATTGTTTAGTTGACGGGACCCGGAGAAGGCCCACTCTGTGGGACCTAACTGGTTGCTGGGATTCGTGCGGCAGAAGGCGATCCCGGAGATATTCTGGTCCGGTGCCATGAAGGGCTTTATAGGTCATAACCAACACTTTGAATTGTGACCGGAAACTGATCGGCAACCAATGCAGACTGCGGAGTGTTGGTGTGACATGGGCGTATTTAGGAAAGCCCATGATAGCTCTCGCAGCTGCATTCTGCACAATCTGAAGTTTCCGGTGTTAGAAGTACAACAACATTTCATTTGCCAGGGCATATAGTCATGCTGGCCCCATGTGTGGAAACCTTAATCTTTTGCCTTGATTTAATTTTCTTAATTTTAATTGTTTTGCAAATTTTATTTTTTAAACCTTTTTGGAAGCTGCTTAGAGTTGCTGCAACCGTTAGATGGGTGGCATATAAATTTAATTAAACAAAGACTCCAAAGGCTTTGCGTAGAAATGCATCGGGTGGATTTTTTTTTATGGACAGGAATAATTGTTAAATAGACTGTTTGTATCATGTCTCAATTGCAAAAACCTCGCTGGAATTACTGCATAATCTTTTTAAGTGCTCCGCTTGAGCTTCAGAGAAGCGGTTCTCAAAGTATGATCTGGGCACCCCTTGGGGGTCTCCAAGAGCCTTTCAGAGGGTCCAGTAAAGTCAAATAAATAAGCATTTAAAAACGTTTCCGCTTTTCATTTTTAATACGGTAAATGCAGACAGCTGTAATCCACATAAACCAAAGCCGCAGTGATTTTTTTTTTTAAAGAACGTAAAGAGCTCCTGAGACCAAAAGGTTTGAGAACACTTGCTTTATAATATGAGCGAGCTGGTCAGAAATAACAAGCATAAAGTTTGGTCTCTTGAAACGTAAAAATTGTAATCACCGTTCAGTCACCAGAAAACAGACAGACTCAAGATCAACCCCGGCTTTTCACAACCCCTTTTAATAATAACAAGTTTGGAGGTTTTGTGAGCAAGCGACTGCTCCCAGGGATAGATCCATAAATAATGTGCGCTCTGGAGCTGTCCCTCAAGAAAACTGTTTATGGGGCAATTTGTTGACTTGACTGACTCAATCTGATAACCGTTTTAAAGAAAGAAAAAAAAATACCCCATTTTCTTGGGTTCAAATGCTATTGAGCTCATAAAGGCAGAAACAAATATTTTCTGGCTCAAAGTAATTTGGATTGCTATAACAAGGTTGCAGAAGATCCCGACTGCATCCTGCTAATATCCTTCGGCTAAAACACAGAGGCTGTTTTGCAAGATATCTCGAAACAAATCTTTATTGTGATTAATGGGCATAAAACAGCAAATGGGCAAATAGGGTAAAGCCTTCATTTTCATTAGCTGTTTGCTTAGTTTAACTGTGCCATTAAAAGAAGGGTGTCCAAGATTCCCAGCGAAAAAAGAGAAAGAAAGAAAGTAGGGTGGGAAAGTAATTTATTGGTTTAAAAGGACCCAGTTTTAAGCAGAAGAAGCAGTCTTTCTCTTAGTAGGGAACTTGCTGTATCAATAGAAGAGAATATTTTATTAATTTATTTATTTTATTGTATTTGTCGGCGACTACTTCAGCTTCAACCACAACAACATAAGAGCACATAGCAGATTTAAACTTAATATTAACCGCTCCAAACTTGACTGTAAAAAATATGACTTCAGTAACCGAGTTGTCGAAGCGTGGAACTCATTACCGGACTCCATAGTGTCATCCCCAAACCCCCAACACTTTACCCTTAGATTATCTATGGTTGACCTATCCAGATTCCTAAGAGGTCAGTAAGGGGTGAGTTCATGTGCACTAGAGTGCCTTCCGTCCCCTGTCCTATTGCTCTCCTATATCTCCTATACCTTTCTTCTATTCCTATATCTCTTCTTCTATTCTTTCATTGATATGTTCTATTACTATACCTTCTTTTCTATTATTTCTTAGATATATTTTACAATGAGTATCTCCTCTATAACCTTCATCATGTATTTTACTATGTGTATATAGATATATACCCACTAAAACCCTCATTGTGTATTGGACCAAATAAATAAATAAATAATAAAATAAAATAAAAATAAATATAGAGTTATAGTTTGTATTAACATAACAAAGTATAAAGAAGTGATAAAAGGATAATAGGACAGAAGGAGAGGGACGGTAGGCACAATAGTGCGCTTACGCACGTCCCTTACAGACCTCTTAGAAAAGGGGAGAGGTCAACATAATTTAAGGTTGAAGATTTTGGGGTTAGGGGAAGAAACAACATGAGTCAGGTAGTGAGTTCCAGGCATTGATCACTCTGTTGCTGAAGTTGTATTTTCTGCAGTCAAGTTTGGAGAGCGATTTACATTTAGTTTTTATCTATTACGTGCTCTTGTGTTGTTGTTGAAGGTTAAGTAGTCACTAACAGGAAGGACATTATGGTGTGTGATGTTATGAACAACAGTTAAATCAGTTCGGAGGCGACGTAGTTTTAAATTGTCTAGCCGTAGTATTTGAAGTCTGGAGGAGTAAGGTAGCTTGTTTCGAGAGGAGGAGTGAAAGACTCTTCTTGTGAAGTATTTCTGGACTCTCTCAATTGTGTCAATGTCAGTTATGCAATGTGGGTTCCATATGGGTGAGCTGTATTCGAGTATAGGTCTGATCTAATCTGTCTGTCTGTCTGTCTGTCTGTCTGTCTGTCTGTCTGTCTATCTATCTATCACCTATCCTTCCTTCCTTCCTTCCTTCCTTCCTTCCTTCCTTCCTTCCTTCCTTCCTTCCTTCCTTCCTTCCTTCCATCCATCCATATCACCTCTTGCAGGGAAGTTTTTCTATTTTGGTCAACAATTGTCCTCTGTGAAGTCATTGTTTTTAAATTTTAGAGAACCAAATCTCACCCTTGGCATAAGAGCCATGGTGGCACAATGGTTAGAGTGCAGCACTGCAGGCTGCTTCATCTAACTGCTAGCTGTAGTTGAGCAGTTGAAATCTCACCATCCGCTCAAAGTTGACTCAGCCGTTAGCCGACTTCCAAGGTGGGTCAAATGAGGACCCAGATTGTTGGGGGCAATATGCTGATTCTATAAACCTCTTAGAGAGGGTTGTAAAGTCACTATGAAGCGGTATATAAGTCTAAATGCTATTGCCATAATAGGATTATAGAACACCATCCTGAGACCCTGGGGCTCCTAAAAGCTAATTAGGGCAATGAATCATGATCATTTTCTTATCTTTGTACAACAGTTTAGCATTAAACAGAGAACCCAAAAGTAGGATTTTGCAAGGTTCGATGCAGATTCATTCTTAAGCCAATAATGTATATAACGGGGGGTTGACAAATCCATTTTTATTGACTTCCATATAAAAAAGAAGTTTATTACTTAATAATACATATTTTAGTTGTGGCAAGAATTACATTCGCACAGAAATGGAAAGAAAAAGAAATACTAAAGGATGTAGAAGTATTTAAAAAAATTATGGAATGTGCAGAATTAGATAAGATGACAAAACGTTTGAATAACCAAGTTGAAACAGAATTTTATAAAACATGGGACGAAGTATATGAATGGTGGAACTTTAAAAATGTGGTAAAATTAAATAAGTAAGAACTTATAATTATTTGAACATATCGATTTGAATGTTAACTGTATACATATGAGTGAACATTTAGAAATAAATAAGACAGGGTTTTCCTTTTCAAGTTATACCAAATAAGCGAATTTTTTTTAAAAAAATAACATGATAATGATAGAATGTAATAGTTTAAAAATAACATAAATATAGAGTATTTTTGCAATATTATAAACTTTAAAGTCTTATTTTTTATATTTTAATATTAGCTTAAGTATTTGATATTTTTATAGATAAGAAATTAATTAACATAAACAATACAGAGTTAAATGTAACAAGAATATAGTATATGCATGTTATATTTCTGCATTGATCAGACTATAGTTAGGTTTTTTTTTGTATTAGTTAAACTTCTGCGATAAGAGGAGCAATGGTAGCTCCTTAAATGTTAAATGTTGTTTGTGTTTGTCCGTCTAATGAAAATTAATAAAAAAATATTTTTTAAAAAACAGAGAACCCGAAAGTAGGATTTTGCAAGGTTAGATGCAGATTCATTCTTAAGCCAATAATGTATATAACGGGGGGTTGACAAATCCATTTTTATTGACTTCCATTGAATGTTAAACTAATGCATGTACTAATGACTTTTAGGAACAGGGCTAAGCTTCCTTTCCTTGAGTCCAGCCATTAGTCAGTCTAACCCAGCTTTGACCTTCAGACAATCTCTCTTGGCTCAGTCACCTGATGGCTTGAGTACTGCCATGTGCTGTATATGGATCTGCCCTTGAAGACCATCTGGAAGTTTCAGCTAATCCAGAATTCAGAGGCAAAGACAGTTTTTAATAGGAAAGTGAACACAAGAACAAGGGGACACAATCTGAAGTTAGTTGGAGGAAAGATCAAAAGCAACGTGAGAAAATATTATTTGACTGAAAGAGTAGTAGATCCTTGGAACAAACTTCCAGCAGACGTGGTTGGTAAATCCACAGTAACTGAATTTAAACATGCCTGGGATAAACATATATCCATCCTAAGATAAAATACAGGAAATAGTATAAGGGCAGACTAGATGGACCATGAGGTCTTTTTCTGCCGTCAGTCTTCTATGCGTCTATGTTTCAATGGACATGCCTCTGTATGCCTCTGTTTTATGAGTTGCACTGATTTCAGTTTGCTTCTGGATGTTTCTCAAAAGTATTGTTTGTTACCTGCAAAGCTGTTTAAAGCACAGGCCTGATTACTTGGTGCACCCCCTGTCTCCCAGGACATTTGCCCAATCAATAGTTAGAAACATAGAAGATTGACAGCAGAAAAAGACCTCATGGTCCATCTAGTCTGCCCTTATAGTATTTCCTGTATTTTATCTCAGGATGGATCTATGTCTATCCCAGGCATGTTTACATTCAGTTACTGTGGATTTACCAACCACGTCTGCTGGAAGTTTGTTCCAAGCATCTGCTACTCTTTGAGTCAAACAATATTTTCTCACGTTGCTTCTGATCTTTCCCCCAACTAACCTCAGATTGTGTCCCCTTGTTCTTATGTTCACTTTCCTATTAAAAACACTTCCCTCCTGAACTTTATTTAACCCTTTAACATATTTAAATGTTTCGATCATGCCCCCACCTCCTTTCCCTTCTGTCCTCCAGACTATACAGATTGAGTTCATTGTCTTTCCTGATAGGTTTTATTTATTTTATTTTATTTATTTTATTGATTGATTTTGTCCATTACACAATGAGGGTTATATTGTGTATACATATAGTAAATACATAATGAAGGTTATAGAGGATATACTCATAGAGAAATATATATAAGAAAGAGTAGAAGAGAAGAAACAGGAATAAAATGTATCAATAGAAGAAATATAGGAAAAGAAGAATGGTATAGGAGATATAGGAGAGCACTCTAGTGCACTTATGCACGCCCCTTACTGACCTCTTAGGAATCTGGAAAGGTCAATCATGGATAATCTAAGAGTAAAGTGTTGGGGGTTTGGGGATGATACTACAGAGTCCGGTAATGAGTTCCACGCTTCGACAACTCGGTTACTGAAGTCGTATTTTTTACAATCAAGTTTGGAGTGGTTAATATTAAGTTTATATCTGTTGTGTGCTCTTGTGTTGTTGTGGTTGAAGCTGAAGTAGTCTCCGACAGGCAGGACATTGCAGCATATAATCTTGTGGACAATACTTAGATCATGCTTAAGACATTTCACCATTTTTGTAGCCCGTCTTTGGACCTGTTCAATCTTATCAATATATTTTTGTAGGTGAGGTCTCCAGAACTGAACACTGAATTTGTTCACGCAAATTCTCTGTCATCTGGGTCATGGTTGTCCAAAAGATAACTGGACTTTGTTTTTCCTTGGAGATGTTTAGCTTCTTGAAACAAACTTCCAGCAGACGTGGTTGGTAAATTCACAGTAACTGAATTTAAACATGCCTGGGATAAACATATATCCATTGTAAGATAAAATACAGGAAATAGTATAAGGGCAGACTAGATGGACCATGAGGTCTTTTTCTGCCGTCAGTCTTCTATGTTTTTATGTTTCTCCTCCAAGAAGCTTCTTCAGTTCTGATTGAATGGTGGAGGCTGGAAGGATTTATATTCCTTTCAATCATCCGGTCGTTTACCCTCTTTCTGAGAGTTGTTGGGACCACTTGGCGTATTTATTTATTTAGTAAAGTTTATATGCTACCCAATTCCAATGGACTTTGGAATGGATGGATGGATTTATAAATCGCCAACTCTTTCCGGACTCTGGGTGGCATACAACAATTAAAACAATATAAAAAACAAATTTAAACCCCTAAAAATCCTCTTAGCCAGGACTAGATGTTATGGCTGACCAGCCTCAAGCTGACCAGGCAAAGCCATGGCTTCACGGCCTTCCAAAGGCCAGGAGGGTGGGGGAAGTGCAGGTCTCCGGGGGTGGTTGGTTCTAGAAAGCTGGAGCCACCACAGAGAAGGCCCTCCCACGTGGCCCTGCCAACCGACACCGTCTAGCTGACAGGACTCTTGAAAAGGCCAACCCTGTGGGCCCTAATCGGCTGACATTGTATTGCAATGTCTTGGTTTGATTGACGTAAGCTGTCAGCCAGGCAGCATACAAGGAATGATGGTGTTGATGAAAATATTATCAGTGCCATCGTGGAATTATACAACCCGAGGGGACCTTGTAGTTCTTCTCCTCCAATTACTTCGTCATCATGGGAGACAATCTCCAGAATCCAGGTCAATCTGCTTTGATCTGAAGGGGATAGTAAATTGAAATCCAATGGAGAGTACCACATTGAGGTCTCTGTGGTATCCTTGATGATGTCTGAGCTGGGTTGTTTTCTTGCAGAAATTTCATCACCCAACTACTGTAAGGTAGCATCGCCAAAAGTCTGTGTTATAAGAACTATGTGTAGAAGTGGATAAATTAACGCTGGAAATAAAAAACAAGGAAGGGTCCGAATTCTATAAATGCTGGGATACGTTTTACTGTGGGCTAGAAAAAAGGTTAAAGTGATTAAGGTACATGCAATTAACAACTATAAAGAGATATTTCCTGCTGACCAATTGTACAATGGAAAAATAGAGATATAAGATTACTTTATATAAATTATGATTATTGTTTCTTTTTTAAAAGTATTGAACAAGTATTTAAAAAGGGATATGTAACAGAATATGAGTACATTTAGAACAGTTATATAGATTTGCTACACCTTTGTCCAATTTTCTTTTAAAATGTTTTTGCTTTGTTTTATGTGTTGTGTATATATATGTATTTAAATGTGTTTTTTTTAAAACTATGGGATGCATTCCCTGAAATCCGGGTCTGTTCTCCACCTTTGAAATTGAGCCACACCAAGATCCCAGCAACCGGTTAGGTCCCACAGAGTTGGCCTTCTCCGGGTCCCGTCGACTAAACAATGTCGTTTGGCGGGACCCAGGGGAAGAGCCTTCTCTGTGGCGGCCCCGACCCTCTGGAACCAACTCCCCTCGGATATCAGGGTTGCCCCCACCCTCCTTGCCTTTCGTAAGCTCCTTAAAACCCACCTCTGTCGTCAGGCATGGGGGGACTGAGATATTCCCTTCCCCCTAGGCTTATAAAATTTATGCATGGTATGTCTGTTTGTATGATTGGTCTCTTAAATTGGGGTTTTTAAAATTACTTTTTATATTAGATTTGTTATATTTGTCTTTTTTTACTGCTGTTAGCCACCCCGAGTCTGCGGAGAGGGGCGGCATACAAATCTAATTAATAAATAAATAAAAAACAAATCTTTAGCCAAAATTATTTTATTGTATCTGTCAAACAAGTATAAAGTTATAGTTTGTATTAACATAACAAAGTATAAAGAAGTGATAAAAGGATAATAGGACAGATGGGGAGGGACGGTAGGCACAATAGTGCGCTTACGCACGCCCCTTACAGACCTCTCAGAAAAGGGGAGAGGTCAACAGTAAATAATTTAAGGTTGAAGATTTTGGGGTTAGGGGAAGAAACAACATGAGTCAGGTAGTGAGTTCCAGGCATTGATCACTCTGTTGCTGAAGTCGTATTTTCTGCAGTCAAGTTTGGAGAGCGATTTACATTTAGTTTGTATCTATGACGTGCTCTTGTGTTGTTGTTGTTGAAGGTGAAGTAGTCACTAACAGGAAGGACATTATGGTGTGTGATCTTATGAACAACAGTTAAATCAGTTCGGAGGTTACGTAGTTGTAGATTGTCTAGCCGGTAGTATTTGAAGTCTGGAGGAGTAAGGGAGCTTGTTTCGAGAGGAGGAGTGAAGGACTCTTCTTGTGAAGTATTTCTGGACTCTCTCAATTGTGTCAATGTCAGTTATGCAGTGTGGGTTCCATACAGGTGAGGTGTATTGGAGTATAGGTCTGCTATATATATATATATATACCGGTATGTAGCTCAGGGTTTAATTCAGAACACAATAATTCAGTAACACAATCTGTATTAGTGAGTGTGGGGTTTGTTTCCTGTTTACATACAGTATCTGCCCTAGATAGGAAGTGTGGGGTGTATCGTGGTCCACTCCAGCAGCCAACACCCAGATAAATGTGGATTAACACCAGACAAATAGTCAGCAGAAATCAGCACCCTAATAGAAACATAGAAGACTGACGGCAGAAAAAGACCTCATGGTCCATCTAGTCTGCCCTTATACTATTTTCTGTATTTTATCTTAGGATAGATATATATTTATCCCAGGCATGTTTAAATTCAATTACTGTGCATTTACCAACCACGTCTGCTGGAAGTTTGTTCCAAGGATCTACTACTCTTTCAGTAAAATATTATTTTCTCACGTTGCTTCTGATCTTTCCCCCAACTAACTTCAACCCGAGGGGACGTAGCCAAACAGGTGTGGTTGCTGTATTTTTTAAAATAAAAAATAAAAAATTGAGCCACTCATGTACAAAGTAGGTGAGCTGCCTCTTCTTTCTTCATCAAACCCATTTATTTTCATCCCCCTGCAGTCCCTGCCTGCCCTCCAACTGCGTTTCGGTTTCAGCCTCCCCCCCCCCTTCCGTAATGTTAATCGCCAGGTTCTAATATTGAATGTGAAAGATTTATATTTAAAGTGCTCTCGTAGGAACAGGCGCTCCGGAGTTGACGTCTGTTGCCAAAACCATGTCAGTCCCTCCTCCTGTTTGCACCCCCGTTCTTTCCCCCTCCCTCCACTCAGTGTTCACCTGTGCTTTTATTTGGCATTAACTTACAACCCTCTCCGGCAATATTAAGTCTATTCCAAACAAACCGCAATTGGCACCGAATCTTTGAATTTTGGAAGGCTTTTTGCTTGAAACCCGCTGCCTCTGTCACTCCTTTTTATTTTTTTTTTAAATATGTTTTTGCAGCGGGGGCGTTTATGCCGAAGCACAAAGCACAATTAAAATACAGTTATATATTCTCCTAGTTATTAAAGCTTGCATTAACATGACATAAAGTTTTGTCTAGGGACTCCTTTGCTATGGCTCAGGGAGCGCTTCTGTGTGACAGTAATAGGCTCCAGTTAATATACTTGAATGATACTAGAATCGGCGTTCTAAAAGGCAGAACAAAAGAGGTTTATTTGAAGCTTGCATCACAAAGGTGGCATTATCGCAGCGAACAATCCACCGAGATCGGGGCTTAATTATTGTATCTTGCGTCGCTTCAACATAATAAAGTGAGTTCAGGGGAACTATTCTCTCCGACTCACCCTCCTCTCGGCAAGCAGGCTGCTTAATCTCTAATTGAAGAGCAAGAGACTGAAGAAGCCCCTCTACTGAGAGGGGCGGCAGACAAATCTAATTAATAATAATAATAATAATAATAATAATAATAATAATAATAATAACAACAACAACAACAACAACAACAGCAACAACAACAAAACAACAACAAAACAACAACAATAATAATAATAACAATACTAATAGTACTAATACTACTACTACTACTAATAATAATAATAATTCGAAAATGAGCAAGTAAAACTACTGTGGGACTTCCGACTTCAGACTGACCAAATTCTGAAGCATAACACACCAGACATTGTGATCGTGGAGAAAAAGAAAGTATGGATCATCGACATCGCAATCCCAGGGGACAGCAGAATTGAGGAGAAGCAGCTAGAGAAATTAGTGAAATACGAAGATCTAAAAATCGAGCTGCAACAACTGGCATAAGCCCGTGAAAGTGGTCCCAGTGTTACTTGGCACGCTGGGCGCAGTGCCAAAGGATCTCAGCGGACATTTGAAAACCATCGGAATTGACAAAATCTCTATCTGTCAATTGCAAAAGGCCGCTTTACTGGGATCTGCAAACATAATTTGCTGCTACATCACGCAGCCTTAGGTGCTTGGGAAGCGCCCGACTGGTGATGAAATACGAAATCCAGCATAGTGATCTTGTTTGCTGTGTTGTACTGACATAATAATAATAATAATAATAATAATAATAATAATAATAATAATAATAAAAACTAGGGGCGGCTCCAGGACATGGTCAAAAAAGTCACGATGGCAGCTGCAGCAGTGTGATCAAAGGACTGATTTTTTTGTTTTATCCACCTCTAAGCCAGGTGGGGGCTTCCACTACCCCTTTGGAAGCGCCATTATGATCACCGTTTGGGGGACCCCCTGCCAAAGAGCGAGATGCTTCCCTTTGAGCTTTAAAATTGATGGAAGTGATGTGCCGGTGCCTGGAGGCTGTTGGGGTCTGGATGGGTGTGACTGGAAATTGATCGGCAACCAATGCAGACTGTGGAGTGTTGGAGTAACATGGGCATACCTAGGGAAGCCCATGATTGCTCTCGTAGCTTCATTCTGCAGAATCTGAAGTTTCCGAACACTTTTCAAAGGTAGCCCCATGTAGAGAGCGTTACAGTAGTCGAACCTCGAGGTGATGAGGGCATGAGTGACTGTGAGCAGTGACTCCCGGTCCAGATAGGGCCGCAACTGGTGCACCAGACGAACCTGGGCAAATGCCCCCCTCGCCACTCAAACTCAACCCGGATAAAACCGAGTGGCTGTGGGTTCTGCCTCCCAGGGACAATTCCATCTATCCGTCCATAACCCTGGGGGCGGAATTATTGACCCCCTCAGAGAGGGTCCGCAACTTGGGTGTCCTCCTCGATCCACAGCGCACATTAGAGAACCATCTTTCAGCTGTGGCAAGGGGGGTGTTTTTAATAATGGGGTTTTAGTGTTTTTTAAATTTTTAGATTTGTTGTACATTGTTTTATTGTTGCTGTGAGCCGCCCCGAGTCTACGGAGAGGGGCGGCATACAAATCTAATAAGTAAGTAAGTAGGTAGGTAGGTAGGTAGGTAGGTAGGTAGGTAAGTAAGTAAGTAAGTAAGTAAGTAAGTAAGTAAGTAAGTAAGTAAGTAAGTGTGCGTCTCAGGGATGGAACCTCTGAGAGATCTGCTTTGGATCTGACGCAACCGTCTGTCTCCCGAGGGTGTTGTATAAACTCTGCGAACGCTGTAGGAAATTATATATATGATATGCTGAGATAATTGCAAGGCTTTGATTCCTGTTCTCTCTCCCCATCTTAAAAGCAGCTGAATCTTTTGCAAGGTTTTTCCCCCCCAAAAAAATATATATAAATTTCTTACAATGCCTCCGATAGGGAAATAGTGTTCTGGGATGTTGGAAGAATTTAAAATGGACATCTTATCCTTAAAAAGAACAGTGGCTCAGTGGTTAGAGTGCAGTCACTCATGCCCTCATCACCAGTCTGGTTGCAGGATGAATTCAGACAGTGAACTAGAAGCAGGGACAGGGAGACACAGTGAGCAGGAAGGGACTGGAGGGACAGAGAGGGGAATGGATTCAGTCAGCTCTCCAGCCAGGGGGTTCATCTGAATCAGAAGGGGAAGAGTTAATGAGTAATCCTATTTTCGAGTCGGGAGAATGCTGGAAAGACAAGAGCAGCTGCGCAGGCGCAGAAACAGATTATAGGGCACAGGTGATAGGACTTAATGATGCTGCTGCAACTTTGAAAAAAGGGGAGGGTTGGAGTGATCTGCATGGGAGCTTATCGTTCAGCTTTGGAGAGAGACATTGATGCATCATGGTTTCGTTTTGGCCTTTGGATCTCTGTGACATTCTGATATTCCAATTGTGAGTTATTGCTGGTTGCTGTAAGTCTGAAAGGCTCCTGCACAGACTGGAGTAATTAACTCTGACGTATTGCCTACTTAAACACACATTGCTCTGAAACTTCGGGGTTTGCAGTTTTCTGAACATAAAGAACAATCCTTGTTTGATTTTTACACATCTGAGTGGGTGTGTTTGATTCATTACTTTGTTCTTGGGTGGCTTGAGGCCAGGCAGAACACAAAGGGTTGTAAGTCAAGAACTACCTGTGATGTGTCTTTAAGCGTCTACTAGCTATTAGAAAACCTGTAGATACAGACAGACTGAGTTTCTAAATAATGTATTTGTGCTTTTCAAGGACTGCCTTCCTCCCTTAGCTTGGCAGTCTATGGGCAACCAAATCACTGTGACTCATCCAGTAAAATGGTACCTTAGCACCCATTGTTAACTGATTCCGGGAGGCGCGATGAGTATCAAAAAGAATGAGTACCAAACAAATTTTGCCCTTAAAGAATAGTGTAGTGAGTCACAAAGCAGCTGACAATGGCTTGAGCATTGAGTACCAAACGAACAATGAGTACCGGGACAACATTTCGATGAGTTTCAAAGCAGTGGAATACTAAGGTACCCCTGTAGCTTCAAAATCTGGCTTTGCTACATTTCACAATTAGCTTCTTGCAGACCTTGCTAAATTAAACTGGCATTGGCCCAGAATCTGAAATCAGAGTAAGCTGTCACCAATGATGTTCTGTCGGGCTCTCTGATAGGAGCCTCCCGAAAATTCAAGGATACAAATTTCAGACACACACACGTTTGAAAATTCAAAACAATGTTCTTTATCACAAAAGTCAAAATAAACTAAGCACTCTTTTTGTATTGCAAAGAGCACTCTTCCCAAAACAACCGGGTTATCTGTACCGTTTCCCTTAAGCTGTCATTAAGTACTTAGCCAGCAGCTGAGGAGAAACTTCACTCCCCTCCTTCTTCCAATGAAGGGAGACACACACACACGCTGCTCTGCTTTGGTTTCAAAGGCGTGAAAAAGCAACCAAGTCCAGCACACAAGATTCCTGACAAAACTGCAACAGATATTCTTCCACAATGGCCAAACCCACATGCTGCTATTTATAGCAGCAGCCCTAATTACTGGAGCCCCACCCAAACACAGGTGGCCTCCCTTATTTCCTGTAATATGTTCTTACTTGGTCTCTTCTACGCATAATTCTGCGCTTGCGTGGGTCCAAAATGTCATCATCTGAATCAACGGAAGATAAGGGAGATTGACTGCCTTGGCTGTGTGCCAAGCCCTCCTCTGCCGAGTCACTCCCACCTTCTTCTTCGTCCGAGGAAACTAAACTCTGATCTGATTCTGTCGGCAATAACACAGGCCTGTGACATGTTGAAGTTTCCCCTGCATCCACCTCCCCATTCCCTGGGGCAGGAACTGGGCCAGAGCCAACCACAACAAATAGTAGCAAAACTTTTAAATTCCTTCTAGAGTTGTGTGTTGCAACTTGTCTTCCAAACACATGGGGTTGCTGGGGCAGAGAAACAGCAGTCTTGCAGTCTCTTTTGGGCTTCTGCACCTCTTAGTCTCTTGCGTGCCACCGCTGCATAAGCTAAACAGGTGTTAGCTTGGATCACCTTCTCTTCATCTGCTTTCAGTTCACACCTGTAGGTGTAAACGCCTTAAAAGGTTTAATTGCTCTGACAAGCTACGAAGTGAAAAGAACTTGATCTATGCCCTTTGCTTGGGGTGCAGCTAAAGGAATGCGCCGGTCGTGTTGTGCAGATGAATGATACACAATTTGGAAAACAGCTGGTCTGATGATAGTTGGTGGCACGTCATTGCCATAGTTCCCTCTAAGCTGAGCAGTGAGCAATCGCTCACTTAAAAATCATCATCAACTCAGAGTTTTCCAAACCTGCCCAGAAGCTGAGAGGGAAATTTTATTATTATTTCTGTGCCGCCCAGTCCCGAAGGGACTGCCGCTCAGACACTATACTTTTCCGCTCACCCCAAAAAAAATTTAGAGAGAACACGTTGCAACAAAGAAATTGAAGACTATATAAAATTTGAGAAGTCTTGATTTTGAGCTGAATGAGCTTCACTTTGGAGGGAGAGTGAATGAACAATTAATTTGTAGAGTAGCCTAAGGCAGAAGACAAACATGGTGTAACTTTTATCATTGGTTTATTGTTTTTATAGCCCTGTGTATTTAACTAGTTGTTCTATATCAGTGTTTCCCAACCTTGGCAACTTGAAGATACCTGGACTTCAACTCCCAGAATTCCCCAGCCAGCATTCGCTGGCTGGGGAATTCTGGGAGTTGAAGTCCAGATATCTTCAAGTTGCCAAGGTTGGGAAACACTGTTCTATACCAGTGATGGAGAACCTATGGCACGGATGCCACAGGTGGTACGCAGAGCCATATCTGCTGGCACACAAGCCGTTGTCCTAGCTCAGCTCCAATATGCATGTGTGGGCAGGCCAGCTGATTTTTGCCTCGCACAGAGGCTCTGGGAAGGCGTTTTTGGCTTCCGGAGAGCCTCCAGGGGGATGGGGGATGGCGTTTTTAGCCTCCCGTGTCTCCAGGGAAGCCTTTGGAGCCTGGGGAGGGCGAAACACGAGCCTACTGGGCCCACCAGAAGTTGGGAAACAGGCCATTTCCGGCCTCCAGAAGGTGTGGGAAGCTGTTTTTGCATCCCCAGGCATTGAATTATGGGTGTAGGCACTTGTGAATGTGCGATAGTGGGCACGTACATGCTCTTTCAGCACCCGTGGGAAAATAGGTTCACCATCACTGTTCTATACCTTCCATTCCTTTGTCATAAATGCTGTATTGCTCTTAAGAATTCCAAGGACCCAGAGAGGACAAGAGGTGGGCAAGTGACCTTGTCATGCATTCATCATGTGATGTCCTTGTGGTTAGGAACAGATGCCTATGTAGGAAATTGCTTCCGGTTTTTATGTTTGAAATAGGGGGAGGAATGGAACTTAGTTGCTAGCTTAAAGATTGGAAAATTTGTGTTATAGAAATAGCTTGTAATAACTGAATATATGCACCAAGACAAATTCCTTGTGTGTACAATCACACTTGGCCAATAAAATTCTGTTCTATTCTATTCTATTCCATTCCATTCCACTCCATTCCATTCCATTGCAAAATGTTGAGGCTGCAAATGCTTGTGTTGTATGTTTTTTAAATGACGGGTTATTTTAAATACTTTCTTTTAATATTAGATTTGTTACATTGTATATTGTTATTATTATTGTTGTGTCTGCGGAGAGGGGGAGGGGCATACAAATCTAATAAATAATAATAATAATTATTATTATTATTATTATTATTATTATTATTATTATTATTATTATTATTATTATTGTTTCGCTGTACTGGAAAGAATTGGAAACCAGGGGTACTTTTTTTTTTCTTTTTCTGTGTCCACTCTTAGTTTAGTTTAATCAGATTTGTATGCCGCCCCTCTCCGCAGACTCGGGGCGGCTCACAGCAATAGCAATACAATGTAAGACAAATCCAATATTTAAATTAATTTAAAAAAAACACCACAAATTAAAACCAATCATACACACTAGCGTACCAGGCATAAATTTTATAAGCCTAGGGGGAGGGAACATGTCAATTCCCCCATGCCTGACGACAGAGGTGGGTTTTAAGGAGCTTACGAAAGGCTAGGAGGGTGGGGGCAACTCTGATATCTGGGGGGAGTTGGTTCCAAAGGGTTGGGGCCGCCACAGAGAAGGCTCTTCCCCTGGGTCCCCCCAAATGACATTGTTTAGTTGACGGGACCCGGAGAAGGCCAACTCTGTGGGACCTAACTGGTCGCTGGGATTCGTGCGGCAGAAGGCGGTCCCGGAGATATTCTGGTCCAGTGCCATGAAGGGCTTTATAGGTCATAACCAACACTTTGAATTGTGACCGGAAACTGATCGGCAACCAATGCAGACTGCGGAGTGTTGGTGTGACATGGGCGTATTTAGGAAAGCCCATGATAGCTCTCGCAGCTGCATTCTGCACGATCTGAAGTTTCCGAACACTTTTCAAAGGTAGCCCCATGTAGAGAGCATTACAGTATTCGAGCCTCGAGGTGATGAGGGCATGAGTGACTGTGAGCAGTGACTCCCGGTCCAAATAGGGCCGCAACTGGTGCACCAGGCGAACCTGGGCAAACGCCCCCCTCGCCACAGCTGAAAGATGTTTCTCTAATGTGAGCTGTGGATCGAGGAGGACGCCCAAGTATTTTTGCTATAATAGATATCAGTGAAAAAATGGGAATGGATTTCTGTGAAAAAGAGTTGCGTTACTAATGATGTAGATGTACAAGCCAACATATCAAGTCCTCAGTGGCTTCTGTTATATTTGTTTATTTTGTATCCTGCCTTTATTTTTATTTTTCTAATACAGTGGTGCCTCTACTTAAGAACTTAATTTGTTCTGTGACCAGGTTCTTAAGTAGAAAAGTTTGTAAGTAGAAGCAATTTTTCCCACAGGAATCAATGTAAAAGCAAATAATGCGTGCAAACCCATTAGGAAGGAAATAAAAGCTTGGAATTTGGGTGGGAAGAGGAGGGTGAGAAGAGAAGGACGACAGTCGCTGCTGAAGGAAGAAGGTGAGGTGACTCAAAAAAATCCAAAACTTTAAGGCTTAAAAAAAAAAAAGAGGGACTCTGAGATGGCGAGGAAGAGCACGTACCTCCCATACACCCGGTGCGAGGCTGCCTCCCATACACTGCGCCAGAGGGAGAAACCCAGGGGGAATGGCAGGAAACTGGCCAGGCCTTTGTGCCGCTCTCAAATTTCCTGGGAAATTTCTCCGGGCTCGGGTTCTTAAGTAGAAAATGGTTTTTAAGAATTAGCAAAAAAATCTTGAACACCCGGTTCTTATCTAGAAAAGTTCTTAAGTAGAGGCATTCTTAGGTAGAGGTACCACTGTAACTCACTCAAGATGGCAACCATACCCAACCCGCCTTGCTCCGCCTATATCCGCCTACAACAATCTGGTGAGGTGAGTTTGAGAGAGATAGAGGGAGGGCCTAGAAAGCCTAGTACTACGGCGCCTAAAACACGATTTGAGTATTGCCCACAAAATCATACGCTGCAATGTCCTACCAGTCAATGACTACTTCAGCTTCAACCGCAACAACACAAGAGCACGCAACAGATTCAAATTTAATATGAACCGCGCCAAACTTGACTGTAAAAAATATGATTTCAACAATCGAGTTATCGAAGCGTGGAACTCATTACCGGACTCAATTGTGTCAACCCCTAACCCCCAACACTTCTCCCTTAGACTCTCCACGATTGACCTCTCCAGGTTCCTAAGAGGCCAGTAAGGGGCGTACATAAGTGCACTGGTGTGCCTTTCATCCCCTGTCCAATTGTCTTTCCTTTCTTCCACCTATCTTATATATTCTCTTCCTTTCATATATCCTCTCCTCTAAGTTCACTTTCACCCTCTTTTATATTATCACATGTCTATCTTTCTTCCTATGTAATTTGTGTATTGGACAAATGAACAAATATATAAATAAAATAAATAAAGGGAGAGAGGGAGGGAGGGAGAAAGAAAGAGAGAGAGAGAGAGAGGGAGAGAAAGATTGTGAGATTGTCTAGTCCAGTGATTTTCAACCTTGTTTGAGCTGCGGCACATTTTTTACATTTACAAAACCATAGGGCACATTGAGTGTGTGTGTGTGTGTGTGGGGGGTTTTAAAAAAAGTTTGGAAAAAAAATTCTCTCTTCCTCCCTTTCGCTCTATTTCTCTCTCCCTCCCTTTTTCTCTCCCTTCCTCTTTTTTCTCTCTCTCTCCATCCCTCTTTCTTTCTTTCTTCCTTCCTTCCTCTTTTTTGCTCTTTCTCTCTCCCTCCCTACCTCCCTCTGTCTTTTTCTCTCCCACCTTCCCTCCCTCTCTTTCTCTCTCTCTCTCTTTCTTTCTTTCTTTCTCTTGCTCTCTCTTGCTTTCTTTCTCTCTCTTGTTCTCTTTCTCTCTCTCTCGCTTTCTTTCTTTCTCTCTCTCCCGTTCTCTTTCTTTTTCTCTCCCTTGCTTTCTTTCTCTCTCTCTTGTTTTCTTTCTCTCTCTCTTGCTTGCTTGCTTTCTCTCTCGCTCTTTGTTTCTCTATTTCTCTCTCTTTCTCTCTCTCTTTTGCTTTCTTTCTCTCTCTGAGTTTCGCGGCACACCTGACCATGTCTCACGGCACACTAGTGTGCCGCGGCACACTGGTTGAAAAACACTGGTGTTTTAGCCACAATGCTAAACTGGCTCTGACATTTGCCACAAAGGAAAAAAAAACCCCACCGCCATCCCCTAAGAATAAACAGAACACCCATTCATGCTTTTGTGCCTGCTGGTAGCAATTGCTATTTTAGCGCCCTTCCAAAATAGAGACTCGCGCCCTGTGAGTCTTAATCTTCCTTGTTTTTTTTTTTTTTTTGTGCTTCTAAAATATCTTTGCGTCACCGCTGTTCTTTTCCCGTGAAGTAGGGTTGGTAGTTGTCAGGGTGCCTTCGGGAGTCTTGGACACGCATGTCCTATGAGCAAACCAGCCCGAGCGTCCACGTCACGGCCTCCCTTCAGCGCCTCTGAAGTCCTGACAGGTTCTCTCCGTTTGAGAGACTTTCCTTGACATGCATTGTCTCGTTAATGCCTCTCAGTGAAGATATGCCAACAGTAATAACAATAGCTGACCCCGGCTTTCAAAAGTCATCACTGACGTAGGAAACTAGGAGCATTAAGTTTCAAGTAAAAATAACTTCTTCTGGTGACAGGGCGTCCATTAAACACGGATTTCAGGGAAGGGGGGGGATCTAAATGCCTGTGACTTACTCCCGCCCTAGTGGACAGTAATTAAAAAATTGCCAAAGCATGTTGTTTCTTGCATTTTGTTTTTTCAAATGGAGACCGAATAGCCTATCAAAATGAGCTCTTCCATGGCTAATGTGTTCAACCCCCCCCCCCCACCAGTTTGCTTGCCAATAAGGAGAGATGATAAATCCTTTTTTTCCACCCTCCCAAAGCAAGCAAAACTTGAAAAAGAGAGTGCTCAGCTGTCGCCAAATTACAGTGTGACCAAATATCACGGGACATGGAACTATCTAATGCAGTGTTTTCCAATCTTGGCAAATTTTAAGACATGTGGATTTGAACTCCCCAAATTCTTGGCTGGAGAATTTTGGAAATTGAAGTCCACATGTCTTAAAGTTGACAAGGTTGAGAAGTCCTGGTCTAATGAGTGTTTTTGAAATATTAGAAACACTACATCAGAGGTCTCCAAACTTGGCAACTTTAAGACGTGTGGACTTCAACTCCCAGAATTCTGGGATTTGAAATCCACAAGTCTTAAAATTGCCAAATTTGAAGACCTCTGCATTACACCTATCCCAATCTCCAAGTTTGTTTAATTTTATTTAATTTATTAGATTTGTATAACAAGCAGGAAGAAGGGGCTTGTGATCCCGCTGTATAGAGCGCTGGTGAGACCACATTTGGAACACTGTGTTCAGTTCTGGAGACCTCACCTGCAAAAAGATATGGATAAAATTGAACGGGTCCAAAGACGGGCTACAAGAATGGTGGAAGGTCTTAAGCATAAAACGTATCAGGAAAGACTTCATGAACTCAATCTGTATAGTCTGGAGGACAGAAGGAAAAGGGGGGACATGATCAAAACATTTAAATATGTTAAAGGGTTAAATAAGGTTCAGGAGGGAAGTGTTTTTAATAAGAAAGTGGAGGTCTTTTAGTCCAACTCCCTGCTTAGGCAGGAAACTGCACTATTTCAGACAAACGGTTATCCAACATCTTCTTAAAAACTTCCAGTGTTGGAGCATTCATAACTTCTGGAGGCAAGCTGTTTGATTAATTGTTCTAAGTGTCAGGAAATTTCTCCTTAGTTCTAAGTTGCTTCTCTCCTTGTTTAGTTTCCACCCATTGCTTCTTGTTCTACCCTCAGGTGCTTTGGAGAATAGCCTGACTCCTTCTTCTTTGTGGCAGCCCCTGAGATACTGGTTATCCACCAACTAGGTCAATGTTTCCCAACTTTGGCAACTTGAAGATATTTGGACTTCAATTTCCAGAATTCCCCAGCCAGCTGGCTGGGGAATTCTAGGAGTTGAAGTCCAGATATCTTCAAGTTGCCAAGGTTGGGAAACACTAAACTAGGTAACCCTAGAGTGATGTCTAAGGGCCAGAGAAATGCTTAATTTTCTAGAATGTTTAGATAATTTTTTAAAAATACATTTTTAAGCATTCTAAGGAATTAGGAGGGAGATTTGTGGATTCGAGGTGCCCACGTCCCCATCCTCCCCCATTAAAATTGAAATAAATATTTGGAGGCAAAGAAAGTTCATTTGGGGCCAATGGGGGGAACAATTTCCTAATGTGGGTTAACTTTCTGAAAGAACCAATTGAGTTCCCTTCGTTTTAATCAGGTTACCTTTTAAGAAAGCATGATTATGGCTGCAATTTTATTTCGATTTCCAGATTAAACGATGGAGGGAGAGAAAGGTCCATTCCTCTTTTCTCATTTGTCCTTCCTCTCTCCCTCCCTCCCTCCCTTCTTTCCTTCCTCCCTCCCTCCCTCTCTTTTTTCCCATTTGTCCTTCCACCCTCCCTCCCTTCCTCTTTTCTCATTTGTCCTTCTTCTCTCCCTCCCTCCCTCCCTCCCTTCTTTCCTTCCTTCCTTTCTCCCTCCCTCCCTCTTTTCCCATTTGTCCTTCCTCCCTCCCTCTTTTCTCATTTGTCCTCCCTCCCTCCTTCCCTCCCTCCATTCCTCTTTTCTCATTTGTCCTTCCTTTCTCCCTCCCTTCTTTCCTTCCTTCCTTCCTTTCTCCCTCCCTCCCTCTTTTCTCATTTGTCCTTCCTTCCTTCCCTCTCTCCCTCCCTTCCTCCTTTTCTTCCCCCTTTTAAAAATGACCCTCTTTCATTTATATTTTTCCTTTGTGGAAACGAAGCCAGGCTACTACATAGGACTGTCTCCCCCCCCCCTCAAACAATGACTGTATTCAATTTCCCTCCGCTTCAGCAAGCTGTTCAGCTCTACTGCTTGCCGCTGGACATCACTAGCCTTCATTAGATCCCTATAATCCCCTATCAATGCGCTGGCTTTAAAGGAAGACATTTTATGATTTGAACATGGACCGTCGTCCCTGGCTTATTCCGATAACCTCTCGAGCCCATCGTGGCGTCTGAAACCGGCTCAGGGGTTTGGGGCGAGGGGGGGGGGGAGAGCCACTTTATTATGCAAGTTGGTCTGCGGGAGAATGAGAAAAAGAAATATTAAAACGGCACCGACCCCGTTTCCCCCCAAAATGAGACATCTCCTGATAATAAGCTCAATCGGGCTTTGGAGTGCATGGCCATAAGGCCAAGCGCTTATTTCAAGGGTTCAAAAAATAATAATAAGACAGGGTCTTATTTTCGGGGAAAACGTGGTATATAGCTAACCTACTTTCCTTCCCAGCTGGGGGAAAGCGAGATAAATTTATCTCCGCTAATAAACGACACTCTCATTTTGCACCTGAGCCTCTCTTGGAAGTTAGCAGTGGCAATTGTTCATTTTTTTTTAATATATATTATTTTTTTCCTCCAGAAGTCTGTAGATTAAAAAGAGAGAGAGAGGGAGGAAAGAGGCGTCCTTCATGCACCAGGAACCAGTGTAATGTAACACTTGTCTTATCTTCACACTTACTCAGCAGGTATTTATAAAAGGGCAATAGGAAAGACTTTCAACTCAATCCTGTTAACTCTGCACAGGATGTGTCCGGATCAGATACACTTACCTGTTTCTCTCCTACCGCAGGGCCAAACCAGGAAGTGGTTTGCCGGCACGTTCCCTCTTTCTAGGCAAGCTACTCTGTGTTTAGGGAAGGGATCGGTTACTCCCTCTAGTAAGGGCTGTCCTCGGTCCAGGCCTCGAAATACCACCACAATGGAGCTCAACATCTCTTGTTGCTAAGTGAGATATTGGTTACGTGAATTTATTTATTTATACGATGGGTGGATGGATGGATTCATTCATAGAAACATAGAAGTCTGATGGCAGAAAAAGACCTCCTGGTCCATCTAGTCTGCCCTTATATTATTTTCTGTATTTTATCTTAGGATGGATATATGTTTATCCCAGGCATGTTTAAATTCAGTTACTGTGGATTTACCAACCACTTCTGCTGGAAGTTTGTTCCAAGGATCTACTACTCTTTCAGTGAAATAATATTTTCTCACGTTGCTTTTGATCTTTCCCCCAACTAACTTCAGATTGTGTCCCCTTGTTCTTGTGTTCACTTTCCTATTAAAAACACTTCCCTCCTGAACCTTATTTAACCCTTTAACATATTTAAATGTTTCGATCATGTCCCCCCTTTTCCTTCTGTCCTCCAGACTATACAGATTGAGTTCATTAAGTCTTTCCTGATACGTTTTATGCTTAAGACCTTCCACCATTCATTCATTCATTCATTCATTCATTCATTCATTTTTCCGAACGCCACCACTCTACTAAAGAAATAATTCCCTCAACACTGTCAGACTTTCTACTAAATCTACACTTCTATTCTACTAGTTTTTCTCATCATTCCTATCATCCTTTTCCTCCCACTTAGGACTGTATGACTGTAACTTGTTGCTTATATCCTAAGATTTTTATTAATATTGCTTCTTCATTGCTTATTTGACCCCTATGACAATCATTAAGTGTTGTACCACATGATTCTTGACAAATGTATATTTTATTTTATGTTCGCTGAGAGCATATGCACCAAGACAAATTCCTTGTGTGTCCAGTCACACTTGGCCAATAAAAAATCTATCTATCTATCTATCTATCTATCTATCTATCTATCTATCTATCTATCTATCTATCTATCTATCTATCTCTTCATTCATTCAGGTTTTTTTATGCTGCCCTTCTCCTTAGACTCAGGGCAGCTTACAACCTGTATAGTCTGGAGGACAGAAGGAAAAGGGGGGACATGATCGAAACATTTATTGATACATTTTATTCCTGTTTCTTCTCTTCTATTCTTTCTTAGATATATTTCTCTATGAGTATATCCTCTATAACCTTCATTATGTATTTACTATATGTATACACAATATAACCCTCATTGTATAATGGACAAAATCAATAAATAAAATAAAATAAATAAAACCTATCAGGAAATACATAATGAACTCAATCTGTATAGTCTGGAGGACAGAAGGGAAAGGGGGGGGGCATGATCAAAACATTTAAATATGTTAAAGGGTTAAATAAGGTTTCAGGAGGGAAGTGTTTTGAACAGGAAAGTAAACACAAGAACAAGGGGACACAATCTGAGGTTAGTTGGGGGAAAGATCAAAAGCAACATGAGAAAATATTATTTTACTGAAAGAGTAGTAGATTCTTGGAACAAACTTCCACCGGCCTTGTTTGGTAAATCCACAGTAACTGAATTTAAACATGCCTGGGATAAACATAGATCCATCCTGCATGTTTCTATGTTTCTATTTTTTCCCAGAGTTAATGAGAGCTTCTCGTTTAAAACCTCTGAGATGCACCTTTTAGTTGGAAAAGAGTTTGAGTAGCGCAAAGACCAAGTACTGGTGATAATTCCAAAGGATATCTTCAACTAGGACTATCAAACTCTTTTGGGAAATCCTCCAAAATCTCCTGCTCTCAGGTGCAAACAACCGGGTCCACACGTGTAGTTTCAAAATTGCCGATTTGTTGCTTAAGCCTGTGTACCAGAATCTTCTCATCTGCTCAGTTCTTTCCTTCCAGGGATGAGAGTAATGAAATTATTATTGGGTCCAAAGACGGGCTACAAGAATGGTGGAAGGTCTTAAGCATAAAACATATCAGGAAAGACTTAATGGACTCAATCTGTATAGTCTGGAGGACAGAAGGAAAAGGGGGGACATGATCGAAACATTTAAATATGTTAAAGGGTTAAATAAGGTCCAGGAGGGAAGTGTTTTTAATAGGAAAGTGAACCCAAGAACAAGGGTACACAATCTGAAGTTAGTTGGGGGAAAGATCAAAAGCAACATGAGAAAATATTATTTTACTGAAAGAGTAGTAGATCCTTGGAACAAACCTCCAGCAGACGTAGTAGATAAATCCACAGTAACTGAATTTAAACCTGCCTGGGATAAACATATATCCATCCTAAGATAAAATACAGGAAATAGTATAAGGGCAGACTAGATGGACCACGAGGTCTTTTTCTGCCGTCAGACTTCTATGTTTCTATGTTTCCTTCCCCTCTAAAAAGTTCTGTCCATCTTTATTGGGGTTTTCTTTCCTCTTGGCTTTGTACCTGTGACTGCATGAACTCCACTTTTGGATATTTCTGTTTATAGTCTCCGCTGCAGCTTCAGTGCGTTTCAGTAAATTGCACGTGCGTTGAACCGATGATTCCATGAGCAACAGGCAATCCGTTCTGTGCGCAAAGGGCTTTAATCGGCTTATCCAGAATCAATGCTGAGCTCAGGATGGCGGGTTGAAATAAAAACTGTAGGGAAACTTCCAGGGTGGCTCCACTGTTCGAATACTTGACCTTGTAACCCTGCCAGAATTCCTCTCTCGAAGGCCTTTTATTTTATTTTTATTTATTTATTTTGTGCAATACACAATAGACAAGTAGTAATATATATATATAAAGAAAAGGATAGAAGAAAAGATATAAAAATAGGGGAGAATATATATGAAAGGAAGAAAAGATATATGAGATAAAGGAGAGACAATTGGACAGGGGATGGAAGGCACACTAGTGCACTTATGCACGCCCCTTACTGACCTCTTAGGAATCTGGAGAGGTCAATCGTGGATAGTCTAAGGGACAAATGTTGGGGGTTTGGGGATGACACTATAGAGTCCCGTAATGAGTTCCACGCTTCAACAACTAAATTGTTAAAGTCATATTTTTTACAGTCAAGTTTGGAGCGGTTAATATTAAGTTTGAATCTGTTGCGTGCTCTTGTGTTGTTGCGGTTGAAGTTAGTCATTGACAGGCAGGACGTTGCAGCATATGATCTTGTGGGCAATACTTAGATTGTGTTTTATTTTTTATTTTTATATATCTTTATTGAATTTTCATTTAAAAAGACATACAAGACATACATACATTAAACATCTATTTGGGGTTACAATTACCCCACTTTGTTTAGAAGTCTTTCTAATAGAGAAAAAGAATTCACTCATAACTTATAAAATCAACTTAATAGTTCGAATGAGAAGAAGAATTTTTGTTTTTATGTAATTATTACTTATAAGATTAACAAAATAAAGCTATTTCTAATATCTATACATATTTTTAAATCGTTTAAATTTTTGTTTTTTCCTTTTTGTTTGGCCATACATAAAAATTTATTCCAAATATTATAAAACTCTGATTCTTCTTGATTGTTTAACCGCCTTGTCATCATATCCATTTTGGCACATTCTATGATTTTTCTTATTATCTCATCTACGAGATGAGATAGATCGTGTTTTAGGCGTCTATCCGGGTGCTATTAGCTGCCCTGAGTCCCGCAGGATTGGGTGGGATAGAAGTCGAATAAATAAATATCGCACATGCGCAAGTGCCCACACCCATAATTCAATACCCAGGGATGGCAAAAATTGCCTCTCCCCCGGAGGCCCTCTGGAGGCCTGAAACAGCCCATTTCCCAACCTCTGGTGCGTTCGGTAGACACGTTTTTCACCTTCCCCAGCTCCAGAGGCTTCTCTGGGGTCTAGAGAGGGCAAAACTGCCCTCCTCCATCCCTCTGGAGACTCTCCGGAAGCCAAAACTGCCCTCCCAGAGCCTCCGAAAATCAGCTGGCCATCACAAACATGCACATTGGAGCTGAGCTAGGGTAACATTTTGCATGCCAGCAGATATGGCTCCGCTTGCCATTTGTGGCACCCGTGCCATAGGTTTACTATCACTGTCCTATAATTAATAATAATAATAATAATAATAATAATAATAATAATAATGAAACAATCAATCACATACTCAGCTGCTGCAAAAAGATCGCACAGACTGACTACAAGCATAGACATGATGCTGTGGCACAGATGATCCACTGGAACTTGTGCTGGAACTACCATTTCCCAGTGGCAAAGAACTGGTGGGATCATAAGCCGAAAAAGTGGTCGAAAATGAGCAAGCAAAACTACTGTGGGATTTCTGACTTCAGACTGACCGAATTCTGAAGCATAAGACACCAGACCATCTTGATTGTGGAGAAAAAGAAAGCATGGATCATCGACATCGCAATCCCAGGAGACAGCAGAATTGAGGAGAAGCAGCTAGAGAAATTAGTGAAATACGAAGATCTGAAAATCGAGCTGCAACGACTCTGGCATAAGCCCGTGAAAGTGGTCCCAGTGGTACTTGGCACGCTGGGCGCAGTGCCAAAGGATCTCAGCGGACATTTGAAAACCATCGGAATTGACAAAATCTCCATCTGTCAATTGCAAAAGGCCACTTTACTGGGATCAACAAACATAATTCGCCGCTACATCACGGAGTCCTAGGTGCTTGGGAAGCGCCCGACTGGTGATGAAATACGAAATCCAGCATAGTGATCTGGTTTGCTGTGTTGTATTGACATAATAATAATAATAATAATAATAATAATAATAATAATAATAATAAATAGCAGCAGCAGCAACACGTCCTCGGAGAGGGGCAGCATATAAATCTAATAAATAATAATAATAATAATAATAATAATAATAACAACAACAGAGTTGGAAGGGATCATGGAGGTCTTCTAGTCCAATCCCCTGCTTAGGCAGGAAACTGGACAACCATTTTTTTAAAAACATCCAGTGTTGCATCAAGTATTTTATCTGCAACAGAAAACAAACACACAAAAAAGATCATGTATCATGTAACTCATTCTCTTGGCAAATTTGGTTATTTCTGGCTGCTTGAATCTTGATCACGCTAGACAAATAATGCCTTTTTATCTTTTCCATTTCTACTTTATACTTATATTATGTTAAACATACTACAACACAATACTATATTTGTATGACAAGCAAACAAAAAAAAAATAGAACGTTTCCCCCCTTTTCTTTGCACACCCTTCACTCAAGGAACTTATGACTTCTATGAAAGAGGCCTGAGATCTCCCCCACTCCCACCCCTCCAATAGTTTTCATTTAATTTTACAAACCGTTCCTAGGAGAATGTTGTAACTCTTCCCAGCCGCTGTGTTAGATAATGAGTGTTTTTCCAGGGATGTGGCACTGAATTGCTTACCTGGACGCATTGCTTGTTATCTTGCTCCGGCTGAGCCGAGAAGGATCCATAGGGATTTAAGACAAGGGGTTTTGTGGCCGAGAGGCGGAGACACCCAACCGAAAAGAAAACTGTGCCGTACTTTGGATTCGAAGGGAAATGGTGCTTCCTAGCACATATGTAGAATCTATGTTTCAATCATAAAGGCAGCAAAGTATTAAGAACCAGGATGGCGCAGTGGTTAGAATGAAGTCCAAATATCTTCAAGTGGCCAAGGTTGGGAAACACTACCCTAAGTGTTCCCTAGCTATAAAGCCCTTCATGGCACCGGACCAGATTATCTCAGGGACCGTCTTCTGCCACATGAATCCCAGCGACCAGTGAGGTCCCACAGTGGGCCTTCTCCGGGTCCCGTCAACTAAACAATGCCGCTTGGCGGGACCCAGGGGAAGAGCCTTCTCTGTGGCGGCCCCGGACCTCTGGAACCAACTCCCCCCAGAGATTAGAATTGCCCCCACCCTCCTTGCCTTTCGCAAGCTACTTAAAACCCACCTCTGGCGCCATGCATGGGGGAATTAAGATTCCTTCTCCCCCTAGGCCTTTACAATTGTATGTATGGTATGTTTGTATGTATGTTTGGTTTTTTATATTAAGGGGTTTTTAATTCGCTTTTAGTATTGGATTATTATTGTATACTGTTTATGATTGCTGTTAGCCGCCCCGAGTTTTCAGAGAGGGGCGGCATATAAATCCAATAAAACTAAACTAAACTAAACTAAACTAGAATGCAGTATTGCATGCTAATTCTGCTGACTGCCAAGCTGTCTGAAGTTTGGCAATTCGATCCTGATCGGCTCAAGGTTAACTCAGGCTTCCATCCTTTCGAGGTCGAACTAGATTGTCGGGGCAAAATGCTGACCCTCTGTAAAAAGCTTAGAGAGGGTTGTTAAAGCATTGTGAAACGGTTCAGAAGTCTAAATGCTAAATGCTAATTCACTTAAATTGTAAAAAACCAAGGCTTTGTATATCTTTGTGTATCTGGTTTCTTCGGGAAGTTATCCCCGTGCTTCCTACTCACTCACTCACTCACTCACTCACTCACTCACTCACTCACTCACTCATTTATTTATTTGAGCTGAGCTGAGCTGAGCTGAGCTGAGCTGAGCTGAGCTGAGCTGAGTTGAGTTGAGTTGAAAGGGACCTTAAAGGTCATCGAGTCCAACCTCCTGCCCAAGCAGGAAACCCTACACCTCCCCAGCCAGAGGGCAGTCCAATCTCCTCTTGAAAACATCCAGAGTTGGGGCGTTCACAATCTCCGCTGGCAGGCCGTTCCGCTGGTTGATCACTCTGACCGTCAGGAAGTTCTTCCTTATCTCCAGGTTGAATCTCTCCTTGGTCAGCTTCCATCCGTTGTTCCTCGTCCAGTCCTCTGGTGACCTGGAAAAAAGCATGACCCCCCCTCCTCTCTGTGGCAACCCCTCAAGTACCTGTAGACTGCTATCACGTCCCCCCTGGCCCTTCTTTTTACTAGACTATCCATGCCCAGTTCCAGCAACCTCTCTTCCGTATGGCCTGGTCTCTAGTCCCCTTATCATTTTAGTTGCTCTTTTCTGCACCCTTTCCAGAGTCTCTATGTCTCTTTTGAAGTGTGGTGACCAGAACTGGATGCAATACTCCAGTTGCGGTCTGACCAGGGCCTTATAGAGTGGTATTAATAAGGGGTTTTTAATGATTTTAAAGTATTAGATTTGTTATACAGTGTTCCCTCGATGTTCGCAGGGGATGCATTCCGAGACCGCCCGTGAAAGTTGAATTTCCACGATGTAGAGATGCGGAAGTAAATACACTATTTTTGGCTATGCACAGTATCACAAACCTTCCCTTAACACTTTAAACCCCTAAAGTGCAATTTCCCATTCCCTTAGCAACCATTTAGATCATTACTCACCATGTTTATTTATTAAAGTTTATTTAAAAAAATATTTATTAAAGGCAGATGAAAGTTTGGCGATGACACATGATGTCATCGGGCAGGAAAAAACGTGATATAGGGCAAAAACCCGCAAAGTATTTTTTAATTAATATTTTTGAAAAACGGTGGTATAGACTTTCTGTGAAGTTGGAACCCGCGAAAAACGAGGGAACAAAGTACATTGTTTTATTGTTGTTGTGAACCTCCCCGAGTCTACGGAGAGGGGCGCCATACAAATCTAATTATTATTTTATTATTATTATTATTATCATTATTATTATTATTATTATTATTATTATTATTATTATTATTATTATTATTAACTGTTCTGTCGGGCTCTCTGGTAGACTCCTCCCAAAAATTCACAGGTACAAATTTCAGACACACACACGTTTGAAAATTCAAAACAATGTTCTTTATAATGAAAATTCACTTAAACCAAGCCCTCTTTTGGTATAGCAAAGAGCACTCGTCTCCAAACAAACTATTAATTTGTACAAGTCCCTTATCAGTTCTGAGATACTTAGCTTGCAGCTGTGAGGTAATTCACAGTCCTTCTTCTTTCTTTCTGGTTTAGTTTCAAAGGGCGGAAAAAGCAACACAGAAAAGGTCAAAGTCAGTAAAGCAGTCATGAAACACAACCATCAGATAATCCTCCACAATGGCCAAACCCACAGGCTGCTATTTATAGCACCCTCACTAATTACCACAGCCCCACACAACCACAGGTGGCCTCATTTTCTTTGATAATAATCTCTCAGTTGTTGTTGCCTATGCATCGCTCTCCGCATGCGCGGCTGTATCATTAACTCTTGTTCTGAATCCAAGGAGGAGCTAGATAATTGATCTCCTTCTGAGCTGTCTGCCACACTCACTCATGTCTTCTTGGTCAGAGGAGCCTTCATCAGCAGATTCTACCGGGGGCAAAACAGGCCTGCAGCATGTGGATGTCTCCCCCACATCCATAGTCCCTGGGGCAGGAGCTGGGCCAGAGCTAACCACAACAACAACAACAACAATAATAATTAATAATAATAATTATTATCATTATTTATTATTATTATTGTTGTTATTGTTGTTGTTGTTGTTGTTATTATTATTATTATTATTATTATTATTATTATTATTATTACCTCTCTAGTCTTGGAGTGTATCCCTCTGTTCATGCAGCTTAGGATGGTGTTGGCTGTTTTAGCCGCTGCTGCACATTGCTGGCTCATGTTTAGTTGACATCCTCCTCCCCATCGCTTCGTCTTCTCCATCTTCCTGCCTTCTCTCCCCCCTGCCAGATAAGACCGGAAAGAATTCTGTGGAGTTAACACTGCAGGGTGGAGTTTATTTTGACATCGAACACAGATTTCCAGGGGTTTTTTTGTTCTGGCGCAGGGTACGTGCGGATCCATTGAGCGACTCAGTGAGAAGGAGCAGATGTGGGCCTCTTTGAAATTGAAAGCCAAATTAAGATCTAGGACCTCTGACCATCTGCCTAGCTTAACATTATCCTCTTCGGTTTCTTACATTTAGCTTACAGGCAGAGACTGCCCGATATAACTTTTGTGTAATTAAACTTTGGTACTGTTGTATCTGTAGAGATCAATGTGTTGTGTGTTGCTTCTCTTTCCTGCAGGTTTAAATGCCCCCACCCCCCTTTCTGCTGCCAAACACAATGTCCTTTTTCTTGACTCAGGAAATAACCTCCTGACCTCAGGATAGGGCATTTCGCTAAAGACAAAAGTATAAAGGAGACTGGCCTTTTTTGCAGCTGGAGCAAAGCTCACTTGTGAACGGTGCCTCCTTTCCCAGGGACCATTAATTTTAACGAATGGCTTTTCTGCCTACCGCAGGTTTGTCTGTTTGTGTGTATGTGCTTAATCTATATTTTTCGGCATTGTTTGGAGAAGAAAATAGGTTGCAACTTGTGCCGTTAATCTGCACAGAAGCTCCATGAAGGGAAAAAGAATTATTCCTGCTGACGAGGGCTAATGTTCCGTGAAAATAAAAACGCAAGCTGCTTTGCACCTGGTTTGTTAAAGTGCTGAAGGAGCAATGTTCCTTCCCTGCATCCCTGTCGTCGTGTCATCAAAACTCGGAGCCCCAAGAATAACTTTACTTTCGCCCTTTGCCCACTTCTACCTTTTAGTTACGGTGGAGTTTCGATACTGTACACAACTGACAGCGGAATGGGACGACTCGCCATCCCCAACTCACTGTGGGACAATTCTATTTATTTAAAATAAATAAAACATTTAATTTTTTTGCCATTCACATTTCGTTCTGTACCTCCTTTTGCATCCTTTCTTTAATGATTTCCTTCCATCATTTATTTATTCATTCATTCATTCATTCATTCATTCATTCATTCATTTGATTTTTTTATGCCGCCCTTCTCCTTAGACTCAGGGCGGCTTACAACATGTTAGCAATAGCACTTTTTTACAGAGCCAGCATATTGCCCCCACAATCCTCGAGGCTCGACTACTGTAACGCTCTCTACATGGGGCTACCTTTGAAAAGTGTTCGGAAACTTCAGATCGTGCAGAACGCAGCTGCGAGAGCAATCATGGGCTTCCCCAAATACGCCCATGTCACACCAACTCTCCGCAGTCTGCATTGGTTGCCGATCAGTTTCCGGTCACAATTCAAAGTGTTGGTTATGACCTATAAAGCCCTTCATGGCATCGGACCAGAATATCTCCGGGACCGCCTTCTGCTGCACGAAGTCCACTGCGCCACTTCGGCTTTTTTTGAGGGAGTTGGCCGTGGCGAGTTGGCTGCGATCAGATGGTCACAGCGTCTTCCAATAGACCCGCTTGATGTCTTTCTGGTGGTTCTAAGAACCTGATGCGAGCCTTTCCATTTCTTCTGGAATTTGCTCAATTTGTCTTGACCTTTTCAAGCTTGAGTTTCTCAGATGCCACAGGAGAGAAATGTGATGCTCTCTGAACTTGGATGTTTGCTTGCAGATGTTTGCAGATTCAGCTAGGGCAGGGGTAGGCAAAGTTGGCTCTTTTATGACTTGTGGACTTCTACTCCCAGAATTCCTGAGCCAATCATGCTAGCTCAGGAATTCTGGGAGTTGAAGTCCACCTGTCATAGAAGAGCCAGCTTTGCCTACCCCTGAGCTAGGGAACACCTAGGGTAGTGTTTCCCAACCTTGGCCACTTGAAGATATCTGGACTTCAACTCCCATAATTCCCCAGCCAGCATTCGCTATGGAGACAGGGCATTCGCTGGCTGGGGAATTCTGGGAGTTGAGGTCCAAATATCTTCAAGTGGACAAGGTTGGGAAACACTGATCTAGGGAACACCCCTGAGCCATGTGCACACAATCATCATCATCATTGCGATCATCATAATCAGTAGCACTGATGATGTTACCTTGTTGGGTAATAAAAAGTCTACAGGCAAACAATTAAGCTCAGAGAGCACCAAGGTTCAGCCCTGAGCTACAAATGTTCTCTTCTATAGGATATAAATATCCCGGCAATGTGTATGGATCTGGCTGAGGCCTCATATCTTCTGCTCTGGGAAGAAAGGAACTCTTTATTTAGCAGATGAGGTAGAAGAATAAGATCACTCAAGGGCTTCCTAGTGACTTTGGCCATCCTGGTTGAGAATTCTAGAAGACGTGGTCTCAACATGCTTGAAAAGTGTAGAAAAATTACCTCTTATGTAAAATTCACCCAGTTTCAGAAAAGTGTGTCTCACATTTCAGATCAAGGTTTCCCACCCATGGCAACTTCCAGGTTTGCGGAGTTCCAGAATTCCACAGCCTGCAGAGATCACTTGAAGTGTTAATACCACTTTATAAGGCCTTAGTAAGGCCACACTTGGAATACTGCATTCAGTTTTGATTGCCACGATAAAAAAAGGATGTTGAGACTCTAGAAAAAAGTGCAGAGAAGAGCAACAAAGATGATTAGGGGACTAGAGGATAAAACATATGAAGAACGGTTGCAGGAAAGTGGGCATGGCTAGTTTAATGAAAAGAAGGACCAAGGGAGACATGATAGCAGTGTTCCAGTATCTCAGGGGTTGCCACAAAGAAGGAGTCAAGCTATTCTCAAAAGCACCTGAGAGTAGAACAAGAAGCAATGGGTGGAAACTAAACACGGAGAGAAGAAACTTAGAATTAAGGAGAAATTTCCTGATAGTCAGAACAGTTGACCAGTGGAACAGCTTGCCTCCAGAAGTTGTGAATGCCCCAACACTGGAAGTTTTTAAGCACATGTTGGATAACCATCTGTCTGAAGTAGTGTAGGGTTTCCTGCCTAAGCAGGGGGTTGGACTAGAAGACCTCCAAGGTCCCTTCCAACTCTAATAATAATTTATTAGATTTGTATGCTGCCCCTCTCCGAAGACTCGGGGCAGCTCACAACAACAGTGAACAATATATAACAAATCCAATAATTAAAAAACTCTGTCTAAAAACCGTTATCATTAAAAATAACCATACAACCCAATCTTCTTCTTCTTCTTCTTCTTCTTCTTCTTCTTCTTCTTCTTCTTCTTCTTCTTCTTCTTCTTCTTCTTATTATTATTATTATTATTATTATTATTATTATTATATTGTCCAGAATTCTGGAAGTTGAAGTCCACATACCTGGAAGTTGCCAACGCTGGGTTGCATTATGCTAGATTCATACATCTCGGATGCAAATCTTTCAGTAGTGGAATATAGGCAGTAATAATTCTGGATAATATTGGTGGAGGATCCGAAATACCATTACATTTTGTTTTAAGAGGGAGACTTTCAGAGGAGCACCAGAGGGTTCAAATTGTAAAGCGCTGCAGAAACCAATTAAGAGCAGCTAACTTGTCTTGTGGGTTTAACTGTCTAACAGTTTCTTTTTCATTTGCGTGAGCATCCCATGGCATAGTAACCTCTTTTAACCATAGATTTAGGCCTCAGTCAGTTTATGTAATGACTGTGAATCCTGATGATTTCTCTGCTCATTATATAAAAAGAACAACACATGCTCCTTATATTTCACTTGCAAAGGCAGGCTTTGAAAATAAGCAGATGGCTTTCTTTGCCACCTTCCTTTCAAGTTTCAAGTTTCAAGTGTTATTGGATTTATATGCCGCCCCTCTCCGAAAACTCGGGGCGGCTAACAACAATCATGAACAATATACAATAAAATCCAATACTAAAAGCAAATTAAAACCCCTTAATATATAAAAACCAAACATACCTACAAACATACCATGTATACAGTTGTAACGGCCTAGGGGGAGAAGAAGTCTTAATTCCCCCATGCCTGGCGGCAGAGGTGGGTTTTAAGTAGCTTACGAAAGGCAAGGAGGGTGGGGGCAGTTCTAATCTCTGGGGGGAGTTGGTTCCAGAGGGCCGGGGCCGCCACAGAGAAGGCTCTTCCCCTGGGTCCCGCCAAGTGGCATTGTTTAGTTGACGGGACCCGGAGAAGACCCACTCTGTGGGACCTAACTGGCCACTGGGATTCGTGTGGCAGAAGGCGGTCCCTGAGGTAATCTGGTCCGGTGCCATGAAGGGCTTTTATAGGTCATAACCAACACTTTGAATTGTGACCGGAAACTGATCGGCAACCAATGCAGACTGCGGAGTGTTGGTGTAACATGGGCATATTTAGGGAAGCCCGTGATTGCTCTCACAGCTGCATTCTGCACGATCTGAAGTTTCCGAACACTTTTCAAAGGTAGCCCCATGTAGAGAGCGTTACAATAGTCGAGCCTCGAGGTGATGAGGGCATGAGTGACTTTCAATGAATAAACTCAAATCTTTTGAGGATCAATTTTGTTTTACAGAAAAATCTTAAGAGGAACATTTTCTGAATTGTGTGGCTAATGGGTTAGACTAGATATTTATCCAAAATATTTAAATATCCCTGTTTTCCTGCCCAAAACCCAAGGTGCGTCTTATACTCCGAAAAATAAGATATTTTGGTTTTTTAAAAGCCTGCCTTAACTTCTTTTGCAATAAATGCCCCTTTAAAAAATAGCATGTTCCTTTCCTCCTGGTGGATGGGGGCATAGCTTTGAAGCAGATATGTTTGCAATTCCATTAATTTGAAACAGCGCATGGGAAAATGTTTAATCACTGCTAATCTGACAGCACTACACGGGCGTACATGACAGTTGCTTCAATAGCCCTAAATACTGAAGTTGAAAACACTCAAGGGTGGTGACGCAGGAGAAATATAGAGCTGGGAGTGGCATAGGGGGGAATCCGAAGAGGGTAGAAAAGACAGAGAAGGGGGCTGTCTGCTTTAAGTGGCAACTCCGTTTTGAGTAAGGGAGGGTGTAACTCTGTGGTAGAGCCCAGTCTTCGGGAACATCCCGGCTTCGATCTCAACAGTTTTAATTAAGATAAACAATCCACACACACACCCCAATGCGGATAAGATGAAGAGGATGGTCTAGAGCAGTGTTTCTCAACCTTTTTTGAGCCGCGGCACATTATTCACATTTTCAAAATCCTGGGGAACATTGAGCCGGGGGGGGGGGGGGGGGGGCAAAAAAGTTTGGACAAAAAAATCTCTCTTACTCCCTTTCGCTCTATTTCTCTCTCCCTCCCTCTTTCTCTCCCTTCCTCTTTCTCTCTCTCTCTCTCCATCCCTTTCTTTCTCCCTTCCTTCCTCTCTCTTTTGCTCTTTCTCTCTCCCTCCTTCCCCAACTCTTGCTGTCTCTTTCTTTCTTTCTTTCTCTCTCTCTCTCTCTCTCATTCTGTCTCTCTTGCTATCTTTTTCTTTCTCCCTTCCTTCCTCTCTCTTTTGCTGTCTTTCTCTCTCCCTCCTTCCCCCCCCTGCTATCTCTCTCTTTCTCTCTCTCTCTTCCTTTCTCTCTTCCTTTCTTCTCTGCGGAGGCCGGCAAAGCTTTTTCTTATTTTAAATGTTCCGGGTGGGCTGCCAGGGGGATGGGGAGTGTGCACGCAGGTGCCCCCGACATTCCAAAGAACCTTCACCGAACGCCGCTGTAAGAAGGTTTTCTCCGAGTACTCGCCACTGTTGCAGCCACTGCTGCGGGAGGAGCTGGAGAAAGGGGCAGATCGGGCGGGCGGGCGTCAACAGCGAGAAGCCGGAGGCACTGGAGGGTGGGGGCGGCTGCGGCGCTGGCCTCCGCACTTGCGGCGCTCCCCACCCCAAACTCCAACGCCCGGCTCCTTGCGCGGCCCTGGAAAAAGGTGCTACATTGCTGGCTACTACCTGGTGGTGCCAGGGAATCTCCAGCTGGGCAGGGCACTGCCAGTGCCTCTGACCTGGAACTCCCGCTCGCAGCTGACGCCCCGGCTACTGTCCGATGCCGCTGCTGACAGTGCTCTCCCGCTGGGCCCCAAAGGCATGAAAAAGGAGGTGGGAAGAATGAAGCTCAGCTTCCGATCTCGGAAGCTGAGCTTCGCGGCACACCTGACCATGTCTCGCGGCACACCAGTGTGCCGTGGCACACTGGTTGAAAAACACTGGTCTAGAGAGCCCAAAGCAGCAGCAGCAGCGAAGACAGAAAAACTATTATTATTATTATTATTATTATTATTATTATTATTATTATCTAAATATATATGCCGCCCTTATGTGATATTGTGTCTATTTATTTTTATTGTGAAGACCACCAAATCATTTTGGGAGTCAGGTAGCCAAGAGGCATAAATTCATGCGTGCATGCATGCAAAAAATGAATGAATTCCTTGTTAAAGTTTTATCCTCGGATAAGGGAATGAAAAGATCCATCCCGGTGAATACCAGATCAATAAAGGAACGCTGATCTTGTATGCCCATCATCGAAATATATTTCCTCTAGAGGAGCCAGGTGGAATAGATTCTGGCCATCCATTCTTTTCTATTTTTATAATCTCGTGCTGTAAATCTGGCAAGAAATTATAAAAGCAGCCATCACAATAATCCCACAGATGATGAGGACATGGAAGATTTAGGGTCTTTTTAGTGTATGTGTGACTAATTCGTTCTTAACTCTTCGGAGAGCAGGGCATAAAAATTGACTCATAAAAATCGGCAATGATCTTACATTATATTGTTTGTTGCGTTTTATCCCCTGCTAACCTACAAATGTGGCTCAGAGCTCATAACCATAAAATGTGCTCCGAGTCGTAAAAACATATAAAAATAGGAAGCCCGCCACATCAAGAACAACTATGGGCATGTCGAAAAAGTTCCAATGTTCCCAATAATGTTCCTTTCCCCCCCTTGATTTCTTTCAACAAACAGTCATCCCTTCCCTTCCTTGCCCTCAAAAGCTCATATCAAGTTGCTGTTTGGACATTTTTCTATGTTCCAGAAGTACAGTGGTACCTCTATTTAAGAACGCCTCTACTTAAGAACTTTTCTAGCTAAGAACCGGGTGTTCAAGATTTTTTTGCCTCTACTTAAGAACCTGAGCCTGGAAACATTTCCCAGGAAATGTTTACTTTCCCAGTAAAAGACCTTGGAATACTAATATCGAATGACCTAAGTGAAAGCCCACTGCAACAATATCGCCAAAAAAGCTTCTAGAGTTGTTAACCTGATCCTACGCAGCTTCTGCTCAGGCAATCTCACACTACTCACAAGAGCCTACAAAACTTTTGCCAGACCCACCCTAGACTACTGCTCATCTGTCTGGAACCCATGCCACATCTCAGACATCAACACCCTTGAAAACGTCCAAAGATATTTCACCAGAAGAGCCCTTCACTCCTCCACTCGAAATAGAATATCCTACGAAAATAGACTAACAATCCTGGGCCTAGAAAGCCTAGAACTACGGCGCCTAAAACACTATTTGAGTATTGCCCACAAGATCATATGCTGCAACATCCTACTTGACTACTTCAGCTTCAACCGCAACAACACAAGAGCACGCAACAGATTCAAACTTAATACAAACCGCTCCAAACTTGACTGTAAAAAATATGATTTCAACAATCGAGTCATCGAAGCGTGGAACTCATTACCAGACTCAATTGTGTCAACCCCTAACCCCCAACATTTCTCCCTTAGACTGTCCACGATTGACCTCTCCAGGTTCCTAAGAGGCCAGTAAGGGGCGCACATAAGTGCACTGGTGTGCCTTTCGTCCCCTGTCCAATTGTCTTTCCTTTCTCTCACTTATCATATATATTTTCTTCCTTTCATATATCCTCTCCTCTAAGTTCACTTTTACCCTTATATATATTACCACGTGTCTATTTTTCTTCCTATGTATTTGTGTATTGGACAAACGAATAAATAAATAAATAAAATTTGACAGTGGCACGAAGGCCTGGCCAGTTTCCTGCCATTCCCCATTCCTGCGATTTAGTTCTGCCACTTTTCCAGTCTTTCTGACTTCTAGATAAGGAAGAAAAGAGTTGAAGTGTCCCAGGATCATGTGATTACATTTTACCACCTTTTGACAAGCTTGGGTGTTTCCTTGGGTCCAAATGCAAACATGGAATCTTAAGGTTTTGAACCAGAATACTTCCGGGACTGCCTTCTACCGCATGAATCCCAGCGGCCAATCAGGTCCCACAGAGTTGGCTTTCTCTGGATCCCGTCGACTAAACAATGTCATTTGGTGGGACCCAAGTGAAGAGCCTTCTCTGTGGCGGCCCCGGCCCTCTGGAATCAACTCCCCCCGGAGATTTTTTTTTAAAAAAAATTATTAATTTTTTAAAAAAAACAATACATAATCATATTTACAGATGAATCTACATCATATACACATTCCTATCGACATTGTCTTTTAATTGCTTTTAGATTTCTTAATATTTTATTTCAATGCTTCTTTTAAGTTTCTTTTTTTTTGTCCATTGGTTCCATTTTGTCCAGGTTTCATAATAGTCCGATTCTTTTCAATTATTAAGCTCCATTGTCAATCTGTCCATCTCTGCACAGTCGTATATTTTCTTGATGATCTCATTGTCTTCAGGTATTTGCGGATTTTTCCAGTTCTGTGCAAATACAATCCTTGCAGCTGTTGTAATATGCAAGCTTAAATATTTTACATTTTTAGAATAGGTACCTCTCATAATACCCAGTAGAAAAAACTCTGGCGTATGTTCCATTTTTGTATTTGTTATTTGACACAACCAATTATTTATTTTTTCCCAATATTTTCTTGTCTCTGGACATAACCACCATAGATGAAAGAAGGTGCCTTGAGTCTTATGTGTTATTTCCAACACATTGGACTGTAATTTTTGTGCATTTTGGCTAGTCTTTTGGGTGGGAGATGCCAACGGTATAGCATTTTATATTGGTTTTCTTTGTATGTGCGGAGATTCTAATTGCCCCTCCTCTTCCCGCCTTCCGCAAGATGTTGAAGACCTATCTATGTCACCAGGCATGGGGGGAATAACTATTTTGTCCCCCCAGCACCACCTTTTTCCTGACTGTAATATATGAGAATGGTGTGATTGTATAGTAATGATCGGGTTTTTTTTTAAATATTTATGGGTTTTTGAATTGCTTTTAACTTATATTGGATTTGTACTTTGTATATTGTATTGCTGTTGTTGTGAGCCGCCCCGAGTCTTCGGAGAGGGGCGGCATACAAATCTAATAAAACTAAACTAAACTAAACTAAATCGAAACATTTAAATATGTTAAAGGGTTAAATAAGGTCCAGGAGGGAAGTGTTTTTAATAGGAAAATGAACACAAGAACAAGGGGACACAGTCTGAAGTTAGTTGGGGGAAAGATCAAAAGCAACATGAGAAAATATTATTTTACTGAAAGAGTAGTAGATTCTTGGAACAAACTTCCAGCAGATGTGGTAGATAAATCCACAGGAACTGAATTTAAACATGCCTGGGATAAACATATATCCATCCTAAGATAAAATACAGAAAATAGTATAAGGGCAGACTAGATGGATCATGAGGTCTTTTTCTGCCGTCAGACTTCTATGTTTCTATGTAATCGAGAATCCATATTCGCTTAACAACCCTGTTACTACTGACTTAACAACTGCAGTGGTTAACTGTGTCAAGAAAGGGGGCAAAGTTTACTTAACAACTGTCTTAGCAAGAGAGATTCTGGGCTCAATTGTGGTCATAAGGCCACCTGTATTTCGTTGGCTTCAATGGGTCACAATAGTCATGGATTACAGATGCTTCGGTCTGATCTAGCAGAGCTGGTCTTAACTATCTTAATCTACAGTGTTCCCTCGATTTTCGCAGGTTCAAACTTTGTGAAAGGTCTATACCACGGTTTTTCAAAAATATTAATTAAAAAATACTTCGCAGGTTTTTTTCCCCATACCACGGTTTTTCCCACCCGATGACGTCATATGTCATCGCCAAACATCTGCCTTTAATAAATATTTTTTTAATAAACTTTAATAAATAAACATGGTGAGTAATAATCTGAATGGTTGCTAAGGGAATGGGAAATTGCAATTTAGGGGTTTAAAGTGTTAAGGGAAGGCTTGTGATACTGTTCATAGCCAAAAATAGCGTGTTTACTTCTGCATCTCTACTTTGCGGAAATTCAACTTTTGCGGGTGGTCTTGGAACGCATCCCCCGCGAAAAGCGAGGGAACACTGTAGTTCTTAATTCTCTTGGGAAGGTTTCTCAGAAGGAAATCCTGGCAAAGAATTAAAAACGATGTGTGTGTGTTTGTGCGTGCGTGCGTACTTGCATGCATATTTAACCGAATCTGCTACGGACCAGTGTGTCCCCTGTAAAAAATGCCGACCCCATAAATCCTCCAGTATATCGTTCTGTCTGCAGATCAATTCAATCAATATCGCTCATTGTTTTCTGGGAAAGCAAAAATCTACTTTTAAATGAGTTAAATACTGGGGAAGTTCAAGTTTCGGTCAGCTCACGCCGAAGCCATCTCCTTAAATTTCGGACTGCATAAAAACATTAAATCCTCCTAGATCAGGTCAACTAGACCAGTGTTTTTCACACTTGGCAACTGTAAGATTGCCAACTTTAAAACCCCAATTTCTTAAAAACCAGTCGCTCACATTCACCCAATCATATATATAAGTTCATTCGCCAGCCTGGGGCTAGTTGGTACATTCAATTCACTTCAATTTATTAGATTTGTATGCCGCCCCTCTCCGAAAACAATATTCTAGTGAAAGCAAATCTAATATTCAAAAGCACATAAAAACCCTGTCATATTTAAAAAGCAAACAACACATACATATCCAAACATAAATATAAAAAAGCCTGGGGGAAACGTGTCTCAACTCCCCCATGCCTGGCGGTATAGATGGGTCTTGAGTAATTTACGAAAGACAAGGAGGGTGGGGGCAGTTCTAATTTCCAGGGGGAGTTAATTCCAGAGGGCCAGGGCCGCCACAGAGAAGGCTCTTCCCCTGGGGCCCGCCAAACGACATTGTTTAGTCGACGGGACCCGGAGAAGGCCAACTCTGTGGGACCTTATCGGTCGCTGGGATTCGTGCGGCAGTAGGCGGTTCCGGAGGTACTCTGGTCCAATGCCATGTAGGGCTTTCAAGGTCATAACCAACACTTTGAATTGTGACTGGAAACTGATCGGCAGCCAATGCAGGCCACGGAGTGTTGCAGAGACGTGGGCGAATCTAGGAAGCCCAACGATGGCTCTCGCGGCCACGTTCTGCACGATCTGAAGTTTCCAAACACTTTTCAGAAGTAGCCCCATGTAGAGAGCGTTGCAGTAATCGAACCTCGAGGTGATAAGGGCATGAGCGACTGTGAGCAATGACTCCCTGTCCAAATAGGGCCGCAACTGGTGCACCAGGCGAACCTGGGCAAACGCCCTCCTCGCCACAGCCGAAAAATGATGTTCCAATGTCAGCTGTGGATCGAGGAGGACGCCCAAGTTGCGAACCCTCTCTGAGGGGGGTCAATAGTTTCCCCCCCAGGGTGATGGACGGACAGATGGAATTGTCCTTTTGGAGGCAAGACCCACAGCCACTCTGTCTTGTCTGGGTTGAGTTTGAGCTTAGTGGCCCCAAGCTTGTTGGCAGAGGTAGGTCTTTAAGGTCTTGTGGAAGGCGGGGAGGGTGGGGGCGGTGCAAATCTCTGGAGTTAGTTGATTTCATAGGTCCGGGGCCACCACAAAGAAGGCTCTTCCCCATAGGCCCCACCAGACGATATTATCTAGCTGGCAGGACTCGGAGAAGGCTGACTCTGTGGGACCTAACCAACCGCTGGGATACATGAGGCAAAAGACGATCCCGTAGGTAATCTTGTCCAATGCCATGTAGGGTTTGAGAGCAATCGACTGACTCAGGATCACCCAGCTGCCTGGCATGTCTAAGACAGGACTATAATTCATAGTCTCCTGGTGATTGGTTCAAGGTCACCCGGCTGGCTTTTCATGCCTGAGGTGGGACTTGAACTCACCGTCTCCCAGTTTTCTATTCCAAACCAAACTGTCTCCGTGGGAAGGAAGGTGGAAATAAGAAAATAACAGAGTTGGAAGGGACCTTGGACGTCTTCTAGTCCAACCTCCTGCTCAAGTTTATACCATTTCAGACAAATGGAAGAATAATTTCCAACAATATCTCCGAGACCGCCTTCTGCTGCACGAATCCCAGCGACCGATTAGGTCCCACAGAGTGGGCCATCTCCGGGTCCCATCAACTAAACAATGTCGGTTGGCGGGCCCCAGGGGAAGAGCCTTCTCTGTGGCGGCCCCGACTCTCTGAAACCAGCTCCCCCCAGAGATTAGAACTGCCCTCCTTGCCTTTCGTAAACTTCTCAAAACCCACCTTTGTCATCAGGCATGGAGGAACTAAGATATTTTCCCCGGGCCTATATAATTTATGTATGATATGTTTGTATATATGTCTTTTTAATAATGGGGTTTTTAAAATATTTTAAATTGTAAATTATTAGATTTGTCATGAACTGTTTTATTATATTGTGAGCCGCCCCGAGTCTACGGAGAGGGGCGGCATACAAATCTAATAAATAAATCTAATAAATAAATCTAATAAATAAATAAATAAACAAACAAACAAACAAATAAATTTCCACTACCTACCTAGGGGCCCATAATCCAGGCACTGGGGATAGTCTTTTCACACCCAAACCACATTTATTTATTTATTTATTTATTGGATTTGTATGCCGCCCCTCTCCATAGACTCGGGGCGGCTAACAACAGTAATAAAGACAGCATATAACAATCCAATATTAAAACAGTTAAAAACCCTTATTATAAAACCAAACATACATACAGACATACCATGCATAAAATTGTAAAGGCCTAGGGGGAAAGAGTATCTCAATTCCCCCATGCCTGGCAGCAGAGGTGGGTTTTAAGAAGCTTTCGAAAGGCAAGGAGGGTGGGGGCAATTCTAATCTCTGGGGGGGGGGTTTGGTTCCAGAGGGCCGGGGCCACCACAGAGAAGGCTCTTCTCCTGGGTCCCGCCAAGCGAAATTGTTTACGGGACCCGGAGAAGACCCACTCTGTGGGACCTAACTTATATGCCGCCCCGAGTTTGCGGAGAGGGGCGGCATATAAATCCAATAAATCTAATCTAATCTAATCTAACTGGTTGCTGGGATTCGTGCAGCAGAAGGCAGTCCCTGAGATAATCCATGAAAAGTGGTTGGCGCAGGATAAGCCGTCCCCATCCCCGTTAAAAAAACCCGCTGCTTATAAAGGCCACGGGGAGCAAACCTTGTGTTGCTAAAAGCACAGCGTTGCAAAATTTGGAGCGAGCAAGTCAGTGGTTTATCTTCATTATCCGAGCGAAAGGAAAGGATGCCCAAAGGGGTCATCTTGGACATTCAAAGAGGTGGCTCTGAGGTTAAACTATTTGTTTATGTCCAATTCTGCCATAATCAAACTGCAAGGCTAGGGAGAAGGATGCAATTTCTCTCTCTTCCCGCCCCCCCCTTCCCAGCCAACCCCCCCCACCCCCACCCCCCCCAAACTAGCCTGGCTTTGCGGCAGGCATTTGTCTTTGTTAATTTATACAGGAGAAGGCAGTAAATCAGCGGGAGCAAGTTGCTGGCTCTTAGATTTTCACTTGGGTATTTAAAATAATAGCACCTGACAGTTTATGAGCAGCTAAAAGGGAATTTTTTTTTCTGCTTCAGAAAGCAAAATATTGTGTGAGTTGTGCAGTGTGTATAAATAATCGGAAGAATTAAGCCGCCAGTGTCCTGTATATAGTTCCAGGTGAGGGAGCAGAACGGAGCCTGTAGATTTCCAAGTGGAAAAGCATAGTTGCAAAATGGGGCACATCTCCGTGTTGCACACTCACAAATACACTCATATATATATACACTGCTCAAAAAAATAAAGGGGACACTTAAGCAGCACAATATAACTCCAAGTAAATCAAACTTCTGTGAAATCAAACTGTCCACTTAGGAAGCAACACTGATTGACAATCAATTTCATATGCTGTTGTGCACATTCAACTTTATACAGAACAAAGTATTCAATGAGAATATTTCATTCGTTCAGATTTAGGATGTGTTATTTGAGTGTTCCCTTTATTTTTTTTGAGCACTCCAGGATGAAGGCCTCTTCCACGTTTCCAATCAACACAGTCTTGAGCTTTTCCTTTGCCAATTGGGCTCGCAATACTTATTTATTTATTATTATTTATTTATTGGATTTGTATGCCGCCCCTCTCCGTAAACTCGGGGCGGCTAACAACAGTGATAAAAACGACATGTGACAATCCAATACTAAAAACAGCTAAAAACCCTTGTTATAAAACCAATCATACATACAGACATACGATGCATAAATTGTAGAAGCCTAGGGGGAAAGAATATCTCAGTTCCCCCATGCCTGATGGCAGAGGTGGGTTTTAAGAAGCTTACGAAAGGCGAGGAGGGTGGGGGCAATTCTAATCTCTGGGGGGAGTTGGTTCCAAAGGGCTGGGGTTGCCACAGAGAAGGCTCTTCCCCTGGGTCCCGCCAAACGACATTGTTTAGTTGATGTGACCCGGAGAAGATCCACTCTGTGGGACCTAACTGGTCGCTGGGATTTGTGCAGCAGAAGGCGGTCCCTGAGATAATCTGGTCCGGTGCCATGAAGGGCTCTATAGGTCATAACCAACACTTTGAATTGTGACCGGAAACTGATCAGCAACCAATGCAGACTCCGGAGTGTTGGGGTAACATGGGCATATTTGGGAAAGCCCATGATTGCTCTCGCAGCTGCATTCTGCACGATCTGCAGTTTCTGAACATTCTTCAGAGGTAGCCCCATTTAGAGAGTATTACAGTAGTCAAGCCTCGAGGTGATGAGGGCATAAGTGACTGTGAGCAGTGACTCCCGGTCCAAATAGGGCCGCAACTGGTGCACCAGGCGAACCTGGGAAAACGCCCCCCTCGCCACAACTGAAAGATGTTTCTCTAATGTGAGCTGTGGATTGAGGAGGACACCCAAGTTGCATACCCTCTCTGAGGGGGTCAATGATTCTCACCCCAGGGTAATGGACGGACAGATGGGATTGTCCTTGGGAGGCAAAACCCACAGCCCCTCCGTCTTATCAGGGTTGAGTTTGAGTCTGAGACCCCAACAGCCTCCAGGCACCAGCACATCACTTCCACCGCTTCGCTGACTGGACAAGCGGTGGAGATGTAGAGCTGGGTATCATCTGCATACTTGTTGATGTTGTCACTCCATCTTCCTTTAGATGTCTTTCATAAACACTTTTTAATCAAGTGGGATCCGTTCTATGACTGCCTTGATCCCCCTGCCAATCATCTCTTCTTGCTTTGTGACCAGCCCATTTCCATTTCAATTCTTTTGCACTCTTTGATGATACAGGATAATTTTGTTTGTCCTCTAATCCAGTGGTCCCCAACCTTTTTTCCACCAGGGACCAGTTTCAGCAAGACAATTTTTCTATGGCCCGGTGGGGGCGGAAAGGGGGTTTAGCTTATCGTTCCATTGTCTCTCTCCCCCCCCCCCTTTTAATTTTGCGGGGGAGTTGAGGTGACAGAGGGAGAAAGGGTAGGAGGGGGCGGTTTCCTGTCTCTTTCCCCTCCTGTTCACTCGGGACCACCATTTGCCTTTCAGCAGTTCCAGAGGACACCCTCCCCCCCGTTCCGGCTGGGATTGCAGCAAGGAATCCCAGAACAGGGGGAGGTGCCTCCACGGACACAGTCACCTTCCTTTGCGATCGCTGCCTGCTTGGAGCGCCCACCACTGCCAGGTCTGGTAATTTTCTTGCAGCAAGGAATCCTTCCAAAAGAAAATTACCAGAGCTGGTGGTGGGGGTTTCATGGTCACACACACACCCCTGGCTTCGCTCCCACCCAGGACCCCGGGAATAGGGTGGGGGAGCCTAGCAAAAAAAAGAGCTGCACAATTCCAAAGCCTTTTCGTTTGAGCTGCAGGCAGAGCGAGGGCTTTGCAAGGGCTTCGCAAGGAGGAAATAGACCACTTTTGACGAGAGAAGAAAGACAGGAAAGGAAGAAAGCAAGCAAGCAAAGGTTTTCTCAGCCCGAGGCAAATGGCGGTCCCAAGTGAACGTGAGGGGAAAGAGACAGGAAACAGCTTGGCACTCGCCGGCTCCACAGCAGCTGCTGACTCCGCGGACCAGTGCAACAGGCCTTGCAGCCCGGTACTGGTCCGCGGACCGGCGGTTGGGGACCCCTGCTCTAATCCATTTACAGTTCTTCTTATCTTGTTTTGTAATGCTGAGCGTGTATCTTTCCATGGCTCTTTGCACCAGTTGTACCTTTTACACACACATACACAGTCCTCAACGTATGACCACAATTGAGGCCAAACTTTGGGTTGCACCAAGTGAGAAATTTGTTAAAGTGAGTTTTTGCTCCATGCTGCTACATTTCTTTATGTAGTTAAATTAGTATCACAGGAGTTAAATTAGTATCACAGTTGTTAAGTGAATCTGGTTTCCCTGCTGACTTTTGCTTGTCAAAAGGTCGCAAAAGGGGATCACATGACTGTGGGACACCGCAACCGTCGTAAATAGGAGTCCTTTGTCAAGCACCCAGGGATGGTGCAATGGACATAAGTATGAAAAATTGTCATTTTTTTTCAGTGCTGTTGTAATTTGAACAGTCACTAAATGAACTGTTTGTAAGTCAAGGACTGCCTGCTTATATGTATATATGTGTAACCAATAAATGCGCGTACACGCACCACTTGAAATAAACCAGATTAGCAACGATCAAAACAAATGTGATGTTTAACCGTTCCCTGTCGCGGTGCCAGGAATTAACGTGGACTCTTAGAATGGATAAAATGAGACGTATTTCCTGGGTCATTCATCTGTTCCTAATATATATCCTTTCTTCCAACCCGCCTGGCCACAATCTTAATTTTTCTTGTGTTTATCCAGCAGTTGTGGTAGCTGGTTTTTTCAGTTTGTAATACGTGTCCTCTTTTTGAGGTTAAGTCCACTCGGAGAAAAAAATGAAAATAGCGACTTCCATGTTGTTCCCAGCAAAGGGCCACTCCACCTAGCTGCTACCAGAGCTCTCTTGGAGGCAATCGCGGGCGGGCGGGCACCCATCGGTTGCGCACATGCCTGTCGGCGCAAGATTTGGCTTCTGAGCATTTGCAGTCAGGCAAATCTTGTGTGAAGATGCACGCAACAGCGAGATTTGGGCTCTCCCCGAGTCTACGGAGAGGGGCAGCATACAAATCTAATAAATAATAATAATAATAATAATAATAATAATAATAATAATAATAATAATAATAATAATAATAATAATTTTGCCGATATTTTTGCTTCCGTGCATGCGTGGAAACAAAAAATTGGCGAAAATAGCCAAAATCTCATTCTTGTGTGCATTTTTACATGAGATTTGGCTTGCTGTGCATGCACAGAAGCCAAATTGCACATGAGGAACATCAGGGGTGCGCAGCTGCGCATGCATTTGGGATTTTCCTACCGGAGCAGCGCACCTGGAAGCTCCGGCTGCTGCCCATCCGTGGTTGTTGTTGTTGTTATTATTGTCGTTGTTGTTGCTGTTGTTGTTGTTGTTGTTATTATTATTATTATTATTATTATTATTATTATTATTATTATTATTATATCAGTACAACACAGCAAACAAGATCACTATGCTGGATTTTGTATTTCATCACCAGTTGAGCGCTTCCCAAGCACCTAGGACTGCGTGATGTAGCGGCGAATTATGTTTGCTGATCCCAGTAAAGCAGCTTTTTGCAATTGACAGATGGAGATTTTGTCAATTCTGATGGTTTTCAAATGTCCGCTGAGATCCTTTGGTGCTGCGCCCAGCGTGCCAAGTACCACTGGGACCACTTTCACTGGCTTATGCCAGAGTCGTTGCAGCTCGATTTTTAGATCTTCGTATTTCACTAATTTCTCTAGCTGCTTCTCCTCAATTCTGCTGTCTCCTGGGATTGCGATGTCGATGATCCATACTTTCTTTTTCTCCACAATCAGGATGTCTGGTGTGTTATGCTTCAGAATTCGGTCAGTCTGAAGTCGGAAGTCCCACAGTAGTTTTGCTTGCTCATTTTCGACCACTTTTTCGGGCTTATGATCCCACCAGTTCTTTGCCACTGGTAAATGGTAGTTCCGGCACAAGTTCCAGTGGATCATCTGTGCCACAGCATCATGTCTATGCTTGTAGTCAGTCTGTGCGATCTTTTTGCAGAAGCTGAGTATGTGATCGATTGTTTCATCTGTTTCTTTATAGAGTCTGCACTTTGGATCGTCTGTTGATTTTTCAATTCTGGCTTATTATTATTATTATTATTATTATTATTATTATTATTTATTAAACTTGTATACTGCCCTTCTACGCGTTGTTGTTGTTAAAAATCCAACAACATAGAAACATAGAAGTCTGACGGCAGAAAAAGACCTCATGGTCCATCTAGTCTGCCCTTATACTATTTTCTGTATTTTATCTTAGGATGGATCTATGTTTATCCCAGGCATGTTTAAATTCAGTTACTGTGGATTTAAACATGCCTGGGATAAACATATATCCATCCTAAGATAAAATACAGAAACTAGTATAAGGGCAGACTAGATGGACCATGAGGTCTTTTTCTGCCGTCAGACTTCTATGTTTCTATGTTTCTATGTTTCTATATTGTTGGATTTTTAATGGCCTCGTGTTCTCTGTGTATGTTGTGAGGAGGGGGGAAAAGTTCTAAGCAACCCCAATATAATCTGGGTGCTCTTCTTCAATCAAGGTCAGATAAGACAAAACCCACATCGATTCAAATCAAACCTGAATAGCTAAAATTGTCTGATGCTCGCCCTCCCCTTGAGTTGCCCAAACCTCGCCCTGCGGATCATCATCCACAGCTGTCTACCAGTCTAGCTGGTTCCCACCCAAAGCGCAAGGGTGTCCTGTCGATCCCCCACTGAGGTTCAATCAAGGGTTTTTCTCCTAAATTTCCCCCCCCCCTCCCTTCCCGGTTCCTTATTTCACGGCTGTCAGTATCTGTTCTCCACGTCCTGGAAAAGATTAGCTAACTTGACAGGCTTCTCAATTTAGGACTAATAAACTTGTTGATTCCTGAGCCCGAGACAGAGCTGCACAATTATCACCTCGGTCAACATTAATTAATGGGGAGTTCAAGTGAATGGCGAATGTGACACTAAATGGGGGGGATGCTTGCTGGGCACAGGTCTCGTGGAACCAGCCGTTGTAGCACACTGAGAAAAATCAGGGTTTTTTTTTACTATCAAGGCTTTCTTTCACATCAGATTACACACCCAGAAATAGAAATTATACAGATGGTCCTCAATTTACAACACTTCAGTTAGTGACGCTGACTCTGTAAACCGCTTAGAGAAGGCTGTAAAGGACTGTGAAGTGGGATATAAGTCTGGCTGGGTTCTGCAACCCAACAGGACCGACACAGACTTCAGAGGAGAATCAGAACTGCAGAAAAAACAATTGCTGCCAACCTGCCTTCCATTGAGGACCTGTACATTGCACGAGTCAAAAAGAGGGTGGGGAAAATATTTACTGACCCCTCGCATCCTGGACACAAACTGTTTCAACTCCTACCCTCAAAATGTCACTATAGAGCACTGCACACCAAGACAACGAGACACAAGAACAGTTTTTCCCCCAAACGCTATCACTCTGCTAAACAAATAATTCCCTCAACACTGTCAAACTATTTACTAAGTCTGCACTACTACTACTAGTTTTTTCTCATCATTCCTATCACTCATTTCCTCCAACTTTTGACTGTATGACTGTAACCTGTTGCTTGTATCCTAAGATTTTTATTAATATTAATTGTTTCCTCATTGCTTATTTGACCCCTATGACAATCATTAAGTGCTGTACCTCATGATTCTTGACAAATGTATCTTTTTCTTTTGTGTACACTGAGAGCATAGGCACCAAGACAAATTCCTTGTGTGTGCAATTACACTTGACCAATAAAGAATTCTACTCTACTCTCCTCTACTCTACTCTACTCTACTCTACTCTACTCTACTCTACTCTATTCTATTCTATATAAGTCTTAAATTAGAGGTCTTCAAACTTGACAACTTTAAGACTTGTGGACTTCAACTCCATAGTTGGCTGGAGAATTCTAGGAGCTGAAGTCCACAAGACTTAAAGTTGCCAATTTTGAGGACCCCTGTCTTAAATGCTCTTGTTATTGCTGAAGTATCTACAGGTAATCCTCTATTTACAACAGCTTGTTTAGTGACTGTTCGAAAAAGTAAAAAAAGTGACTTACGACAGTTTTTCACACTTATGGCCATGCAGCATCCCTACGATCAAAATTCAAATGTTTGGCAACTGATAGTTGTCGTGTCTCAGGGTTACATGATCCCCATTTGCGACCTTCAGACAATGGGGAACCCAGATTGATATAGCAATTGGGTTGCTAATTTAACAACTTACAGGGGTTCATGTAAAAAAAAGGTTGTAGAACAGAACAAAACTCAGTTAATAAATGTCTCACTTAAGAACAGAACGTTTGCGCTCAATTGTGGTCATAATTTGAGGACTACCTGCATTTTAAAATTATATTTCAAAAAATGGAGTTATGATTTTAATATATAAAATATATGAAATATAAAATTAATAACTGAAGTTTTGAATTCTATAATAACTTCCCCAGACATTATAGAGCGGTCCATAAAAGCTGGCCACCTTCTTTGCTGCTGCTGACCCTTCGCTTTCATGTTTGGAAACTCGGCAGGTTTTCCACCTCCAACTTTGTGGTGTCAGAAGATGGATTATGTCAAGTGTGATTTCCTTCAAGGCCTGAACCGCCCTTTGGGGAACCAGGCATGGTTTATTAGTTGACAAAATGCCCACATTTGAAATTGTGGCACATGAGATTCTGGTACCTGGCTTTATTCCAGTTGGTCTCTGTGCCCTGTGCAAACTTTTCATCAATCGCAAGAGTTGTGAAAGCAAAGGGAATTCCTCCTCGGGTTAAATCACTGTTGTTGTTTTCATCCTTGGCAACTTTAAGATGTGTTGCTGGCTGGGGAATTTTAGGGGCTGAGATCCGCACATCTTAAAAGTTGCCAAGTTTGAAAAAAACACCAGGCCAATTCGCTTTTGCCAGCTTTCTTAGTTTCCACGTTCCACATGCTCTGGTTTCCACGTTCCACATGCTCTGGTTTCTCTTCATATTGCACAGGTAAACAGTCAACCTACGGCCAAAATTACCACCATGAGTCGTGGTGGTTATTAAGTGGGTTGCCATCTGACATACCTGATTTTACAATCTTTATTACAGTGGTTGTTAAGCAAAGACTACAGTTGTTAAGTGAACTCATTGTAACTATTGTTTGTTTGTTTGTTTGTTTGTTTGTTCGTTAGTTCATTCATTCACTCACTCACTCACTCACTCACTCACTCAGTTACTTACTTACTTACTTAATTACTTATTTATTTATTTATTTATTTATTTATTTATTTATTTATTAGATTTGTATGCTGCCCCTCTCCGAAGACTCGGGGCGGCTAACAACAATATAAAAAGACAATGTAAACAAATCTAATATTAAAAACAATCTAAAAACCCCCAATTTAAAGAACCACTCATACATATAAACACACCATGTATAAATTCTATAAGCCTAGGGGGGAGGGGAAATTTCAATTCCCCCATGCTTGACGACAGAGGTGGGTTTTAAGGAGTTTACGAAAGGCAAGGAGGGTGGGGGCAACTCTGATATCTGGGGGGAGCTGGTTCCAGAGGGTCGGGGCCGCCACAGAGAAGGCTCCCGCTTTGAAACTAAACCAGAGCAAAGTGTGTTTCACTTTGTGAAAGAAGAAGGACTGTGAGTTGCCTCACAGCTGCAAGCTAAGTATCACAGAACTGATAAGGGACTTGTACAAATTACCAGTTTGTTTGGAGACGAGTGCTCTTTGCTATACCAAAAGAGGGCTTGGCTTAAGTGGATTTTCATTATAAAGAACATTGTTTTGAATTTTCAAACATGTGTGTGTGTCTGAAATTTGTACCTGTGCATTTTTGGGAGGATTCTACCAGAGAGCACGACAGAACATAAAGAATGGCAAATTGTAATAGAGGGTCGAAAAACAGCAGTCACAAGTCGAGGAAAGAGAGAGAGAGTGGCCTGCCAGCATTAGATGTTTGACATCTGTCAGAAGAAGCTGCTCTTCCCTATTTCCCCCCCCCCAAGCTGGCAGCCTCCCCCTCCTCAATAAGTGGTTGATGGTGCACTTGTCTCTTTACTGGAGTAATTGCCCATCAGGGTTCTTTCTGTCCATTAACTAAACCATCACCTTTCCCCATAACCGTTCCTGCCAAACAAGCTCCGTGACAATTTCACCGCCTTACTATCCGCTCGCGTTGCCGGGCCAGGAAGTGGGCCTAAAGGCCTTGTCATGCCTAGTTGCTCCAATTCCATCAAGGTACTTAGTCACGGTAAACACCGAGATGCTTTCGGCCCTCTTCGCCGGGTCTTCGGTTCCTCTAGAGATCACGTAATTTCGCCGGTTTGAAGAGTGGCGTCTAATAGCGGGTGATTGTAGGGCTTAATGGGAGGTTCAGAGACGTTGACGTGTTTACCTCCCATTGCCGTTTCAAGAGAAGTGCAGGCGGCTTCCTGGAGACTTTTTTATATTTTGTGGAATCTCGGTGCACCTCTTTTTAACTCCTTGTTTACATTTTAAAAGTAGAATGCAGGCAGTCCTCAGTTTTTGACCCCCAACGGTGACTTTCCACGGTTGTTAAGTGAATCCCAGTAGCAGTTAAGCAATCATGGGCTTCCCTAGGTATGCCCATGTTACACCAACACTCTGCAGTCTGCATTGGTTGCCGATCAGTTTCTGGTCACAATTCAAAGTGTTGGTTATGACCTATAAAGCCCTTCATGGCACCAGACCAGAATATCTACAAGACCGCCTTCTGCCGCACGAATCCCAGCGGCCAGTTAGGTCCCACAGAGTTGGCCTTCTCCAGGTCCCATCGACTAAACAATGTCGGCTGGCGGGACCCAGGGGAAAAGCCTTCTTTGTGGCGGCCCCAACCCTCTGGAACCAGCTCCCCCCGGAGATTAGGGCTGCCCCCACCCTCCTTGCCTTTCATAAACGTCTTAAAACCACCGCTGCCGTCAGGCATGGGGGAACTGAGACATCTCCCCTTGCCTATGTAGTTTTATGTATGGTATGTTTGTGTGTATGCTTTTTTATATAATGGGGTTTTTAGTCTTTTAATGTAAAATTGTTATTTTAGACTTTAATATTAGATTTGCTATTATATATTGTTTGTCACTGCTGTGAGACGCGCCGAGTCTACGGAGAGGGGCGGCATACAAATCTAAATAATAGTAATAATAATAATAATAATAATAATAATAATAATAATAATAATAATAATAATTAAAAAGCAAACTGTTTGCTTCTGTATGGGCTGCCTGTCTGTTGTGGCCCGCTAGCGGCCCTTGCAGCTGGTTAGCGGATCCCTCCTGAGAAGAGGCTAATGTGATGATGCACCAGCGGCCTGTGCAGATGGACACTGAAGAAGAGGCTGGAGAGAACTCAATACCAGAGGCAGAGATTCGGCCAGGGCCTTTATAACCTCCAGAACCTTCCATCAGTGATGAGGAAGAAGGGGAGGAGCCTCTTCTTAATGCATGGGTATGCAGTGCTGCCAAAAGGCAGGAAGGGTTCCTTAGGAGGAGGTTTCCTCGGGAGTAAGGCTTGAAGCTAATTGCTTCCTCCCTGGCCTATTTAAGGGATGAAGACGACAATAAAATCTCTGCAGGAAACAACATTTCTTTGCTCGTTCGTGTGCCTTCATGTTCTGAAAACATCTGCTCAGCTTATCGGCTTGGCATTCTTCCTGCGGACTGCTTCTAGGCATTTTGCCAGCCCTTGTAAGCTTCTCAGCAGGAGGTCTACTTGAAAGTGTAGGCTTGGGGCTAATTGGCCACTCTCCTAGCCCAGGGCTAGGCAAAGTTGGCTCTTCTATCACATGTGAACTTCAATTCCCAGAATCCCTGAGCTAGCATGATAGGCTCAGTAAATTTGGGAGTTGAAGTCCACAAGTCATAGAAGAGCCAACTTTGCCTAGCCCTGGGCCTTAGCCTTTTTAAGTGGTGAAATTGAAGAAGGAATTTGCAGGAAACAACTAAGTTCCTACCAAGTTCTGCTTGTTAAAATTCAAGCCTCTGGGTCGGGTCTTGTTTGAACTGTCAAAAGTTGCCTACAAATTCCCAATCAGCCAGATCCGTGGGCTGTTATCTCCCTCCGACTTCAGTTATTTTGTTTGAACTATCGCTGGCTGTTAAAGGAGCTTAATTAACAGCTGTTGCTCAGGAAAAAAACCACCACCTACTTTATAATTTATTGGACTTTAGAAGGACTGCTCAACAAGCCAATTAGTAGTTGTTATTATTAAACAAGGTTTGTACGGACCCTTGTTTTGGGGTTTACTATCAGCAAGCTGGGTCAGAACACTGTCATCTTGCCTAGTTAAAAATGCAAATACAGTGATACCTCGTTTTACAAACGCCTCGTCATACAAACTTTTCGAGATACAAACCCGGGGTTTAAGATTTTTTTTGCCTCTTCTTACAAACTATTTTCACCTTACAAACCCACCGCCGCCGCTGGGATGCTCCACCTCCGGACTTCCGTTTCCAGCTAAGGGCCCGTTTTTGCGCTGCTGGGATTTCCCTGAGGCTCCCCTCCATGGGAAACCCCACCTCCAGACTTCCGTGTTTTTGTGATGCTGCAGGGGAATCCCAGCAGGGGAATCCCAGCAGCGCAAAAACAGGCGCTTCGCTGGCAACGGAAGTCTGGAGGTGGGGTTTTCCATGGAGGGGAGCCTCAGGGGAATCCCAGCAGCGCAAAAATGGGCGCTTCGGCTGGCAAAAGGGGTGAATTTTGGGCTTGCATGCATTAATCGCTTTTCTATTGATTCCTATGGAAAACATTGTTTCGTCTTACAAACTTTTCAGCTTAAGAACCTCGTCCCGGAACCAATTAAGTTTGTAAGACAAGGTATCACTGTAACATACCCTGACAGTGGGATTGAAGCTTCATCTGTTGTTGTTTTTATGCGCATCTTGACTTTTTCGACCGTGGGTACATTCCTGGCTACTGAGTTTTGGCAGCGCATTCCTAAGAAAGTCCAGGTCCTCTGGACCAGGGGGAGTTTCCAACAATGGCAACTTTTAAAACTGGTGGACTTCAACTCTCAGAATTTTGCTTTGCTAACTGAGGAATTCTGGGAGTTGAAGTCCACCAGTCTTAAAAAGTTGCCCCTGCGCTGGACATCAATCAAGCTGGAAGGAGAGTTTATTCATTTTATTTATTTATTTTGTCCAATACACATTGAAGAGAATAGACATGTAATAATATATATAAAGAAAAGGATAGAAGAAAAGATATAAAAATAGGGGAGAAGATATATGAAAGGAAGAAAAGATACATGAGATAAAGGAGAGACAATCGGACAGGGGACGGAAGGCACACTAGTGCACTTATGTACGCCCCTTACTGACCTCTTAGGAACCTGGAGAGGTCAACCATGGATAGTCTAAGGGAGAAATGTTGGGGGTTAGGGGTTGACACTACTGAGTCCGGTAATGAGTTCCACGCTTCGACAATTCGGTTGCTACAGTCGTATTTTTTGCAGTCAAGTTTGGAGCGGTTAATATTAAGTTTGAATCTGTTGCGTGCTCTTGTGTTGTTGTGGTTGAAGCTGAAGTAGTCATTGACAGGCAGGACGTTGCAGCCTATGATCTTGTGGGCAATACTTAGATTGTGTTTTAGGCGTCGTAGTTGCATGCAGCTTGCAGACCACGAACTGCTCATTGCTGATGGATATGATGTAATCTGCCTAGAGAATTTCAGTTATTAAACAGATTAGATGATTCTTTAATCTTCTGTGAAATGCTAGACAGGATATTAAACCACCTCTGGAATGATAATGGATGCTATTTTTCAGGCTTCCCGTCCTCATTGTGGCGCCTTCTCCTGTGACAAGGGACTTCTCTCTCTTAGCTGTGGCCAGGTCTTTTTTGCATTGCCTTTGGAGATACTTTTTAGTAAGGTTTAAGGAGTAGGAAAGGTTTAGTAAGGTTTAAGTTTAAGGAGACTCCCTTAAACATCTTTGTTTAAGAGCGCTGGGGAGGGGGTTTTCTGTTCCACTCGATGAGGGGCGCTCAGTCACTCTTTGACACATGGTATTTTTAACAGCAAAATAAATAAAGAACCGGTATCGTCTTATCAGGTTCAAAATCGACAGCCCCTTATTTACGGATTTCTTTATTGCTTAGAAGAATAAGATCCTTGCGCCAGAAGGATTTTTCCATCCTTCCTTCGTTCCTTCCTTCGTTCCTTCCTTCCTTCATTTATTTTGTCCAATACACAATGAGGGTTTTAGTGGGTATATATCTATATACACATAGTAAAATACATGATGAAGGTTATAGAGGAGATACTCATAGTAAAATATATCTAAGAAATAATAGAAAAGAAGATATAGTAATAGAACATATCATTGAAAGAATAGAAGAAGAGATATAGGAATAGAAGAAAGGTATAGGAGATATAGGAGAGCAATAGGACAGGGACGGAAGGCACTCTAGTGCGCTTGTACTCGCCCCTTACTGACCTCTTAGGAATCTGGATAGGTCAACCGTAGATAATCTAAGGGTAAAGTGTTGCGGGTTTGGGGATGACACTATGGAGTCTGGTAATTTATTTATTTATTTTATTTATTTATTTTGTCCAATACACAATGAGGGTTTTAGTGGGTATACAGTATATCTATATACACATAATAAAAGACATGATGAAGGTTATAGAGGAGATACTCCTAGTAAAATATATCTAAGAAATAATAGAAAAGAAGGTATAGTAATAGAACATATCAATGATTTTTGCATTACCTTGTTTTATTTTCCAATGCAATCAAAACATTTTATTAAAAAAAACCTGTTATGACACCCTGGTTTTCTGTTTTGAAGTCTTTGCTTTTGCTGTGGTGGATTGTTGTTGTTTTTAAAATGTGTTTTTGTCCAGTCAGAGGTACACCAAAGCAAAAACCAAAACACCCCAACAGAAAACCAGGTTTGCACGAAACAGATTTTTTAAAAAAAAAATATATTAATGGCATTTTATATCATTCTTGCTGAAAACAATCTGGAGAATTTAGAAGCATCCCCTCCAAAAATGGTGAATTGTTGGCTCCTACTCCATAGTGTCACCCCCAAACCCCCAACATTTTACCCTTAGATTATCTACAGTTGTCCTATCCAGATTCCTAAGAGGTCAGTAAAGGGGCGAGTACAAGTGCACTAGAGTGCCTTCTGTCCCCTGTCCTATTGATCTCCTATATCTCCTATACCTTTCTTCTATTCCTATATTTCTTCTTCTATTCTTTCATTGATATGTTCTATTACTATATCTTATTTTCTATTATTTCTTAAATATATTTTACTATGACTATCTCCTCTATAACCTTCATGTTTGTGAGTTACATAGGGGAAGGTTTGGTAGGGAAGGTTTGCCTATTTGCCGATGACTCTAAAGTGTGCAATAGGGTTGATATTCCTGGAGGGGTCTGTAATATGGTAAATGATTTAGCTTTACTAGATAAATGGCCAAAGCAATGGAAACTGCAGTTTAATGTTTCCAAATGTAAAATAATGCACTTGGGGAAAAGGAATCCTCAATCTGAGTATTGCATTGACAGTTCTGTGTTAGCAAAAACTTCAAAAGAGAAGGATTTAGAGGTAGTGATTTCTGACAGTCTCAAAATGAGTGAGCAGTGTGGTCGGGCGGTAGGAAAAGCAAGTAGGATGCTTGGCTGCATAGCTAGAGGTATAACAAGCAGGAAGAGGGAGATTGTGATCCCCTTATATAGAGCGCTGGTGAGACCACATTTGGAATACTGTGTTCAGTTCTGGAGACCTCACCTACAAAAAGATATTGACAAAATTGAACGAGTCCAAAGACGGGCTACAAGAATGGTGGAAGGTCTTAAGCATAAAACGTATCAGGAAAGACTTAATGAACTCAATCTGTATAGTCTGGAGGACAGAAGGAAAAGGGGGGACATGATCGAAACATTTAAATATGTTAAAGGGTTAAATACGGTTCAGGAGGGAAGTGTTTTTAATAGGAAAGTGAACACAAGAACAAGGGGACACAATCTGAAGTTAGTTGGGGGAAAGATCAGAAGCAACGTGAGACGATATTATTTCACTGAAAGAGTAGTAGATGCTTGGAACAAACTTCCAGCAGACGTGGTTGGTAAATCCACAGTAACTGAATTTAAACATGCCTGAGATAAACATATATCCATTGTAAGATAAAATACAGGAAATAGTATAAGGGCAGACTAGATGGACCATGAGGTCTTTTTCTGCCGTCAGTCTTCTATGTTTCTATCTTTCTATCGTGTATTTTACTATGTGTTTATAGATATATACCCACTAAAACCCTCATTGTGTATTGGACAAAATAAATAAATAAAATAAAATAAATAAATACTCCCAGGGAAAGTATTAGCTGGAAGGAAAACTAATATCACCTTGAAGGAGCTGAAATGTTGATATGTATAAAAATTCTGGGTTTGGCCCTGCACTTCTCATCAAAGACATATTGTGGCATCGCCTTTCTGTTCCACGACTGCCTTGAGTAATAAATATTACATAAACCAAAGCTATGATTATGTAAATATAATATTTATATGATCAGAGGGAGAGGCAAGAAAAGATACCTGCTATTAATTCTTTAAGGTTGTGATTAATGTTCATTTTCCCCCACTATCACCTCAGAATCTCAAACAGCTGAGGCCTTGACAGCCTTCAGTAATGCCCATTGATATGATACTCATTGATTTAATCAGTTTCCTGTCAGTTCGTATGATGTGTGGGGAATAACCTTTGGGGGGGGGGGTTCATTATTATTATTGGACTTAGCTATTTTTGTTTTTAAAGATTCCTTTGCCTCACTAAATGCTTTTATTTTGTTTAGCATAAAAAGCTTCCCTGTAAATTCTTAAGGGAGATTGTTTGGAGCAACCTTCCCTCCAGCCATCTGGGTCATCTCCGTTGAACATCTGTGATCTATAGAGCCGTTTCCCCTGGTGACCTCAAAATGGCAAGGAACCATATTGGTCCATTAGTGAAAGAGAGAGAGAGAGAGAGAGAGAGAGAGAGACAGAAAGAGAGAGAGACAGAAAGAGAGAGAGAGAGAAATAAAAAGTCCCAGAATAGAAAAAAAAACCCAGGTAATCGTTTTATTTGTGACCAACTAGAAAAGGGGAAAAGAAAAGGCCCAAAATAGTCAGAATTATTTTATCAGAGAACAAGGGGATTTGGGAGGGTGGGGGGGCTTGTAACAGTCATAAAATAGGTGCAAATTGGAATTGGAAGACAGTGAATTCTAGTCCCACCTTATCTATGAAAACCAGCTGGGTGACTTTTGGGTCACATTCAATTCAATTCAATTTATTAGATTTGTATGCCGCCCCTCTCCGAAGACTCGGGGCGGCCCACAACAATAATAAAAACAATATTCCAGCAAAAACAAATCTAATAGCTGGTGTTTGGTGCCTTATAGTAGTACAGTGGTACCCTACCTAAGAACGCCTCTACTTACGAACTTTTCTAGATAAGAACCGGGTGTTCAAGATTTTTTTGCCTCTTCTCAAGAACCATTTTCCACTTACAAACCCGAGCCTCCAAAACAGTAACCGGAAAAGACAGGGAGAAGCCTCCATGGGGCCTCTTTAGGAATCTCCTGGGAGGAAACAGGGCCTCCACCCTCCCTGTGGTTTCCCCAATCGCACATATTATTTACTTTTACACTGATTCCTATGGGAAAAATTGCTTCTTCTTACAAAGCTTCCTACTTAAGAAACTGGTCACGGAACGAATTAAGTTCGCAAGTAGAGGTACTGTACTGTATCTGGTTTTCCTGCGTAGATACTTTTGACTTTCACCCAATGAAAAGGCAAAAACAGCTTGTGTCTTGATAAAATAGAGACTCGTGAGAATTAAGCACTTTTGCATCTGATCTATTTCACCTTTGCATATTGAAAGGGTTCTGGGTTTTGTTTCAGATTGTTCTTGTTACAGTACACCACTGAATGTATGTATGAATGAATGAATGAATGAATGAATGAATGAATGAATGAATGAATGAATTTCTCTTTTTCAACCCGCGTCTCAATTCTTGATCTTTCAATTAGATTGTCTTGTAAAGTTTTTCTCCTCTTCATGATCTTTATATCAGCTCTTTTTACTCTACTACCCCAACCACCTTCTCCGCTCCTCCCGGTCATCTTAGATGCTTTATTTTGTCCGAGCGTTCATACAAATCCTTTTTCTTTTTCAGCACTTTATCTGTTCAGGAATCACTGAGCGATGCCATTGTGTCCCTCTGCTGCCGGAAGAAAGGGGTCATTTTTCCCCCGTGACAATGGGCGCCCTGCAAAAAACAGGTTGGGTTGGGGGCAATCTGAAAAAGGCAAAGATAAACTGTTTTGACCTTAAGAAACAAAACAAAAGTTTGGTGGGGAAGGAAGAGAGAACCAATTTGATATGGCCGGAAGAACATCCTGGCTTTAAAGCCTCCAGGAATATCCATTACCTGCTGCGCCCACACAAAAGGCAGTACGCTCCTCTCACAACTCTGCTATGCAAGCTTTTTCAATTCTTGCAGGACTTTAGCTTTGTCTGCCAGCCTGGGAGTGAATTTGTATCCTCCTTCTGTTGTCTTTCCCTTTACTACCTGTTGCTGAACCAAAATTCAGAGGTATACTGATTTAAAAAGAAGATGATGCTCACCGGAAAAGAAAGATTACTGAGATCAGATTAGATTTTTTGGATTTATATGCCGCCCCTCTCCGCAGACTCGGGGCGGCTCACAACAATAGCAAAAAACAGTACATAGTGACAAATCCAATGCCCACCAATCCAATGACAATTTTAAGTTAAGAAATTCATAAAACAATCCCAATATATATAAAAAACAAGCACACAATCAATCAAACAGCAAAACAACATGGGCAAGGGGGAGATGTTTTAGTTCCCCCATGCCTAACCGCAGAGGTTGGTTTTAAGGAGTTTACGAAAGGCAAGGAGGGTGGGGGCAATCCTAATCTCAGGGGGGAGCTGGTTCCAGAGGGTCGGAGCCACCACAGAGAAGGCTCTTTCCCTGGGTCCCGCCAGACGACATTGTTTAGTCGACGGGACCCGAAGAAGGCCGACTCTGTGGGACCTAACCGGTCGCTGGGATTCGTGCGGCAGAAGGCGGTCCCGAAGATATTCTGGTCCGGTGCCATGAAGGGCTTTATAGGTCATAACCAACACTTTGAATTGTGACTGGAAACTGATCGGCAACCAATGCAGACTGCGGAGTGTTGGAGTGATATGGCCATACTTAGAGAAGCCCATAATTGCTCTCGCAGCTGCATTCTGCACGATCTGAAGTTTCCGAACACTTTTCAAAGGTAGCCCCATGTAGAGAGCGTTACAGTAGTCGAGCCTCGAGGTGATGGTGGCATGAGAGGGAGGAGAAAACAACAACAACAATATTGCTTTTCTGTATTTTTAGAAAATGAGGTTACGCTCCTTAGAAAACGAGGTTAGCCTTTTTGAAAATCACTTATTCTGGGGAAAACAATCTATTTAAAAAATGAATAAGTCAGAGCGTCTTCATCATCTAGAGATTCTTTGAACCCCAAAACAGAAATGTTCCAATGGTGCCACTCAGAAAGTAAATGCACTGTCATGTTAGTCTGGTATTTATAATAATAACAGAGTTGGAAGGGACCTTGGAGGTCTTCTAGTCCAACCCTGTGCTTAGGCAGGACACCCTACACTGGTTATCCAACATCTTCTTAAAAAACTTCCAGTGTTGGGGCATTCACAACTTCTGGAGGCAAGTTGTTCCGCCGATTAATTGTTCTAACTGTCAGAACATTTTCCCTTAGTTCTAAGTTGCTTCTCTCCTTGTTTAGTTTCCACCCGTTGCTTCTTGTTCTATCCTCAGGTGCTTTGGAGAATAGGTTGACTCCCTCTTTTTTATGGCAGCCCCTGAGATACTGGAACACTGCTATCATGTATCCCCTGGTTGTTCTTTTCATTAAATTAGCCGTGCCCAGTTCTTGCAACTGTTCTTCATATGTTTTAGCTTCCAGTCCCCTAATCCTCTTTGTTGCTCTTCTCTGCACTTTTTCTAGAGTCTCAACATCCTTTTTGCATCGTGGCAACCAAAACTGAATGCAGTATTCCAAGTGTGGCCTTACCAAGGCCTTATAAAGTGGTATCAACACTTCACATGATCTTGATTCTATCCTTCTGTTTATGCAGCTTCAAACTGTGTTGGCTTTTTTGGCAGCTGCTGCACACAGCTGGCTCTTATTTAAATGGTTGTCTACTAGGACTCCAAGATCCCTTTCACAGTTACTACTGTTGAGCAATGTACCACATATACTGTGCGTTTTGTTTTTCTTGCCTAAATGCAGAACCTTACATTTTTCACCCTTGAATTTCATTTTGTTAGATAGTGCCCATTGTTCAAGTTTGTCAAATTTGTCCCTCATGGATGTATTATTTGTATCCGATGGGCCAAACATCCATTTGGACTGCAAAAAATAAATTAAAAAAGCAATGAATTGTCTTCCGTAAACTACTTAAGACCCACCTATACCGCCAGGCATGGGGGATTTGAGACATCTTTCCCCCAGGCTCATTATAATTTATGTTTGGTATGTATGTGCTGTTTGGTTTTTAATTATGATAGGGTTTTTAGTTTTTTAATATTAGATTTGTGCCATTATAATATTGTTTTTATCATTGTTGTGAGCCGCCCCGAGTCTTCGGAGAGGGGTGGCATACAAATCTAATTAATAATAATAATAATAATAATAATAATAATTATTATTATTATTATTATTATTATTATTATTATTATTAATGAAAGGAAGGAATCCAAAAAAACCCTAATCCAGTTCCATGCTTAACAACTAAACCTCTTAATTATTGTTGTTCATTAAAAGGGACCAAAGGTCATAATCAATGAATAGCCGTTAAACAGAATACCATTATGCTGATTGATCACAATACGTGATCAATCAGTTAGTGTCGTCTGTTAGGAAAACAGAGGCTGTTAGGGTCTGGATGGGTGCCAACAGGCTCAAACTCAACCCTGACTAGACGGAGTGGCTGTGGCTGTGGGTTTTGCCTCCCAAGGACAATCCCATCTGTCCGTCCATTACCCGAGGGGGAATCACTGACCCCCCTCAGAGAGGGTCCGTAACTTGGGTGTCTTCCTCGACCCACAGCTGACTTTAGAACACCATCTTTCAGCTGTGGCGAGGGGGGCATTTGCCCAGGTTTGCCTGGTGCACCAGCTGCGGCCCTATTTGGATAGGGAGTCCTTACTCACAGTCACTCGTACCCTTATCACTTTGAGGTTCGACTACTGCAATGCTCTCTACATGGGGCTACCTTTGAGGAGTGTTCGGAAACTTCAAATCGTGCAGAATACAGCCACACAAGTGGTCATGAGTCTCCCTAGATATTCCCATGTTTCTCCAACACTCCGTGGACTGCACTGGTGGCTGATTGGTTTCTGGACACAATTCAAAGTGTTGGTGATGATCTACAAAGCCCTACATGGCATCGGACCAGATTACTTACAGGATTGCCTTCTGCCACATAAACCCTTGCATCCGGTTAGGTCCCACAGTGTTGGCCTTTTATTATTATTATTATTATTTATTAGATTTGTATGCCGCCCCTCTCTGTAGACTCGGGGCGGCTCACAGCAATAAAGACAATGTCGTTTGATGGGGCCTAGGGGAAGAGCCTTCTCTGTGGGGGCCCTGGCCCTCTGGAATCAGCTCCGCCCAGAGATTCGCACTGCCCCCACCCTCCTCGCCTTTTGCAACAGCCTTAAGACTCACCTATGTCGCCAGGCTTGCGGCAATTAGACTGTTCTGCCTGACTGGGCTCAGGCGATTAGTAACAGTCCAGGGAAAAGAAATCAAACACACACGTTCTTTTCTAATCAGCAAACTTGTATTAAACAAACAAAAAGGGTTAACGAAAACAGTTCTTATTGTCAGGAATAAACTATAGGGCAAGGCGTACGGTCAGCCACATACAAAGTGCAGGAAAAAACAAACAAACACAACCTGCACGGAGCAGAAACGTTTCAGGAGTTCTTTGAATCCTGCAGACTTGAGAGCAACCAGCTAGTCCCAGAGGTTTCACCTCCCACTTTCCTGAAAAGGCTGGGTTGAAATTCAAAGGCACGGAACAGAAACTTCAGAGCAGGAACCACAAAGTCACAGTTGCCTTTTGCCTCTGTTCCCTTTAATACCTTTAGCCCTTATTAGGGGAACCACACCCAGCCCTCAGTATGAGAACCACACCCAGCCCAGGTGCTACTCTAATCACCGGTAATAGTCCTTTAATTGAGCCCTCCTTTGCATGGCTCTCCAGCTACGCATGTCTATGAGCTGTTCTGCATCAGAATCCAATGAGGATAGACAGTCCGAGTGGCTGCGTGCCAAATCCCCTGGGCTGTCTGCTGGGTCCTGTGTGCTGTCTGCCAACTCCTCTGAACCAGTGGTCTCATCCTCGGGGCTATCTGCCATGTCTTCCTGGCTGTCAGCCAGACTTTCGCACTTACTTTGTGCCGCATCTCTCCCATATGTGGGAGCAACGGCTGGCCCAAGCCCAAACACAACATAGACCTTGCCCCTCTGACTAATAAATGTGATGCATGGTGTGATTGTATTGTATGATGGTGTATTACATAGAGTTTTTAATTTTACTTTTTAATACATTAGATTTGTTCTATATGCTTGTTTTATATTTATTCTGTGAGCCGCCTCGAGTCTTCGGAGAAGGGCGGCATACAAATCTAATAAATTGAATTGAATTGAATTTTCTCCAGAAGGCCTTGCCTGGTCCTTGAAGTCTTCAGTGATAATCCCGCCACCATCACGGTTATGTCCCTCCACCTTGCTGCTGGTCATTCCCTCCTTCCTCTTTCTTTCCACCTTTCCCAGCATTTGAGCTGGGTCTTCGCATCCTGTGTCCAAAGTGGGATTGATTGAGGGCTTACACTTTTATTCCATCCATTTCACCAAAGGCTGCGGAGTCTGCGGAGAGGGGCGGCATAAAAATGTAATAAATAAATAAAAGGCAACTCTAGGCAGCATACAGTCATGGAATAAATTGCCGCATAAAACAAATAAGTTTAAAAATTCAGTTGAAGTTTTTTTTAAATGCGATTTAAAATCGGAGCGGGGTAGTTTTGTGCTTTGAGTGAGAACTCAGGGCAGTTTGATTATCTGTTTCTTGGCTGGGTTGCAGGTATTTGCATGAATTTTCTCAGGCACCAACATTCAAACCACTATGCTGGAGCAGGAATCCAGAAAATTATTTATCAAGGTCAGCAGCATCTACAGCAAATACAAAGATGCCAAATTGACAAAACACACACAGAGAGGAGAGAGAGAGAGAGAGAGAGAGAGAGAGAGAGAGAGAGAGAGATTATGCACAAATTCGACTAATCACCTGTTTTTTGTCCCATCTTTGATAGAATTATGTAGGTTAATGATATTTGCGTGATCTCATCATATACATCTCCTCCTTTATAAACCCCTGATGATCCCGATGGCTCATGCGCTTGTGGTTGATTAATCCCGGAAATAGTTTGCGCTTATTTTAACTAGTGTGAAAACCCTGAAGAATAGCTTGATACCAACTCTTCCTTTATCCCGGTGCAGTGATAGACATGGTGATTTCGTTGAAATATTGGCTGGACGGTGTAACTATATGCAGTACCTGTCCCATTGCGTGCGCATAGAGTGGGGATTTGCACCACTGTTAATGCAGGGAGCTTGTCTAAAAGATCTGTTTGTTTGTTTGTTTGTTTGTTTGTTTGGTCCAATACACAATACATATAGAAGAGAATAGACATGTAGTAATATATATAAAGAAAAGGATAGAAGAAAAGAAATAAAAATAGAGAAGATATATGAAAGGAAGAAAAGATATATGATATATGAGATAAGGAGAGACAATTGGACAGGGGACAAAAGGCACACTAGTGCACTTATGTACGACCCTTACTGACCTCTTAGGAACCTGGAGAGGTCAATCGTGGATAGTCTAAGGGAAAAATGTTGAGGGTTAGGGGTTGACACTGTTGTGTCCGGTAATGAGTTCCACACTTTGACAACTCGATTGCTAAAGTCATATTTTTTAAAGTCAGGTTTGGAGCGGTTAATATTAAGTTTGAATCTGTTGTGTTGTTGCAGTTGAAGCTGAAGTAGTCATTGACAGGCAGGAGGTTGCAGCATATGATCTTGTGGGCAATACTTAAATCGTGTTTTAGGCGTCGTAGTTCTAAGCTTTCTAGACCCAGGATTGTTAGTCTATTTTCGTAGGGCATTCTGTTTCGAGTGGAGGAGTGAAGGGCTCTTCTGGTGAAGTATCTTTGGACGTTTTCAAGGGTGTTGATGTCCGAGATGTGGTATGGGTTCCAGACAGATGAGCTGTATTCAAGGATGGGTCTGGCAAAAGTTTTGTAGGCTCTTGTGAGTAGTTTCTTATGATCCACAAGGTCCTATTTTTGTGACATTGGGTCGTTCTATATGAGTGCTGTTTCTTCTACACTCAATATTTGGGCTATGTCCTGAGCCATCTTTCAGACTGCTGGAATAGAGGTAATCCTTGACTTGGTCACAATTGTTGCTAAGTGAGTTTTGCTCCCATTTTATGACCTTTATTTCTCCCAGTGCTGAATCTGGCTTCCTCATTGACTTTGCTTGTCGGAAGGTCGCAAAAGGGAGTCACATGACCCCGGGATGCTACATTCATTATAAATATGAGTCAGGTGCCAAGCGTCTGGATTTTGATCACGTGATCGTCACGGATCAATGCATCTGCAAGAGCAATCATGGGCTTCCCTAGGTATGCCCATGTTACACTAACACTCCGCAGTCTGCATTGGTTGCCAATCAGTTTCCGGTCACAATTCAAAGTGTTGGTCATGGCATCAGTAGTGTGCAAATATGTGGATAACATAAGGATCCACTTGTTAGTCGAGCTTTGGAAAGTTGAAATGTAGAGACGGGAGGAGGAGGTGATGGCCTACCAGTTGAATATCGGGCGTTGTCACCTAGGTTACAGTGAACAGGGGAAAAGCTTTGTGTCATGTAGTGCGTTTCCCCCTTAGACAAGGACCGGGGCTGGCTGACTTGTTATTTGTTGCCTTAGCCGGCTCCAGCGGTGCGGTGTCTTAAAAGAAACCGAACAAAGAAAGTTCAGAGAAGATCTCCCCGGAGAGGCCTGGGGTTCAGCTGAAATTTTGTCATGACAAGACGCCTGCAGCTCAAGCGGTGCTGGTCAGTGTTAGCCGGACTGCTGACCCCCTGAAGCTGTCAATCCTTCAGGGAAGGAAGCTATTAAAATTCAGCCGGTCTCCTTCTCTCTCTCTGAAGCCCCACCGCTATTGTAATCTCTTGTCTAGATTGTGTAAATAATATCATGACACATGGATGAAAAAGCCCGCTGGAACAAGAGATTTCAAACTCCGCGTCTGTTTTGGCAACTGGATTTGGTTTTCTGTGTTAGTGTCCCTGAGAAGGGACTTTGTTTGGCTTGTCTGGTTAGCCCAGTCCTTCTCAAATAATGGGGAGCCCTTCTCCCGAGGGGCGGACACTGAGCAATGCCAGGGGGGCATGTGACCCTGGGCAACGTGCGTGGTCCCTCTCAATTGATTCCCCCCGACAGGGAGTGTCCTCCCAGTTGCACACTGCTCCGAGCCCGGAAGAGAAGGCAGCCAGGTGGAAAGAGGTCGCTTTGTGGGTTCTTATTGTTCTCAGTGGCGCCGTGGTAGCCTTGAACGGTGTGGCAAACCTGCTGCTGGACAAGGAGGCACATAGAAACATAGAAACATAGAAGACTGACGGCAGAAAACGACCTCATGGTCCATCTAGTCTGCCCTTATACTATTTCCTGTATTTTATCTTACAATGGATATATGTTTATCCCAGGCATGTTTCAGTTCAGTTCCTGTGGATTTACCAACCACGTCTGCTGGAAGTTTGTTCCAAGCATCTACTACTCTTTCAGTGAAATAATATTTTCTCACGTTGCTTTTGATCTTTCCCCCAACTAACTTCAGATTGTGTCCCCTTGTTCTTGTGTTCACTTTCCTATTAAAAACACTTCCCTCCTGAACCTTATTTAACCCTTTAACATATTTAAATGTTTTGATCGTATCCCCCCTTTTCCTTCTGTCCTCCAGACTATACAGATTGAGTTCATGAAGTCTTTCCTGATACTTTTTATGCTTAAGACCTTTCACCATTCTTGTAGCCCGTCTTTGGACCCGTTCAATTTTGTCAATATCTTTTTGTAGGTGAGGTCTCCAGAACTGAACACAGTATTCCAAATGGGGTCTCACCAGCGCTCTATATAAGGGGATCACAATCTCCCTCTTCCTGCTTGTTATGCCTCTAGCTATGCAGCCAAGCATCCTACTTGCTTTTCCTACTGCCCGACCACACTGCTCACCCATTTTGAGACTGTCGGAAATCACTACCCCTAAATCCTTCTCTTCTGAAGTTTTTGCTAACACAGAACTGCCAATGCAATACTCAGATTGAGGATTCCTTTTCCCCAAGTGTATTATTTTACATTTGGAAACATTAAACTGCAGTTTCCGTTGCTTTGACCATTTATCTAGTAAAGCTAAATCATTTACCATATTACAGACCCCTCCAGGAATATCAACCCTATTGCACACTTTAGAGTCATCGGCAAATAGGCAAACCTTCCCTACCAGACCTTCCCCTATGTCACTCACAAACATATTAAAAAGAATAGGACCCAGAACAGACCCTTGTGGCACACCGCTTGTAACCTGTCTCTGCTCAGAATACTCGCTATTAACAATAATTCTCTGATGTCTATGCTTCAGCCAGCTTGAAATCCACTGAACTATCCAGGGATTGTCCAATCTTCACTAATTTATCTATTAGCTCTTTATGTGGAACCGTATCAAAGGCTTTGCTGAAGTCCAGATAGGCAATATCCACGGCACCACCTTGATCCAACACCTTTGTGACATCTTCTGCAGCTGGGTGAAAGCTTCAAATGGCACTCTGCAGCCTCCTTCGACACCATTCGCTGTGAGTGACCGGCAGAGGTGGTGCTTATGGGCAAGGCCAGCAACCCCAAAATATTAAGGGGTTTGAAGGGTTGAGAACCACTCGGGTGGGCTGCTGCCCAGACAGGGGGGTGGGGGAATGCAGTGGGGTAGGGAAAATGGAGCTCCACCCCAGAGCACCCAATTTGCACTGAAAGATGTTGAAAGAAAATGCAGGGTGTCAAGCCCACAGTGTGGTAGTAAAAATTTGAGTAGCCCTTCAGTAGAGCCACTCCTTTAAAGTACAATGGTACCTCTACTTAAGAACACTTCTACTTAAGAACTTTTCTAGATAAGAACCGTGTGTTCAAGATTTTTTCCCCTCTACTTGAGAACCATTTTCTACTTAAGTACTCAAGGCCGGAAAAATTTTCCATGAAATTTGAGAGCGGCATGAAGGCCCAGCCAGTTTCCTGCCATTCCCCCTTTAAGCCCAGCCATCTTGGGCTGCCAGAGGAGCCTTTCGGTGGCACTTAAGGAGGCTTTGGCAGTCCAGAGCGAACGAAGCATTTTCTTTTCTCTGGGTGGTTGGACAGGGAATAAACCTCTTCCAGCGCCTAGAGAAAAGAAACACTCCCTTCGCTCTGGGCAGCCGAGGAGTCACCAGAGCAAAGGAAAGGCGCCGGCTACAAAGCGAGCGAGCAAGAGGAGAGGGGAGCCCTTCAGCATAGGAAGGAAGAGGAAGCAGGTAGCAGCAGCAGCAGCCAGTGTATGGGAGGCAGCCGCGCGCCGGGTGTATGGGAAAGGCGTGCTCCCCCTCACCGTCTCAGAATCCCTCTTTTTTTTTTAAGCCTTAAAGTTTTGGATTTTTTTGATTCCCCTCACCTCACCTTCTTCCTTCGGCAGCGACTGTCCTCCTCCTCTTCTTCCTCTTCCTCCTCCCACCCAAATTCCAAGCTTTCAATTTCTTTCCTAATGGGTTTGCACGCATTATTTGCTTTTCCATTGATTCCTATGGGAAAAATTGCTTCTACTTAAGAATGTTTCTACTTAAGAACTTGGTCCCGGAACGAATTAAGTTCTTAAGTAGAGGCACCACTGTATTCTTGATGGTCAAGCCTTGTTCCCACAAATTTACAGAGCTTTGTGTGTCATCTGCTCTTTTGTCACTCGGTCCACAACACACACACACACACACACACACACACACACACACCTGTAGCTATGATGACCTGCCCCATCTGGGCTCTGGCCGCATCTGTAGTAGGGACGGGCAGCTTCTTCAGCGCCCTGCTCCTCTCCTCTTAAAGGGTAGCGGCACTGAGGCGTGGCCTGGCGGATGAAACGCAGGTGGACCAAGTCATGCAAATAACAGGATCTTGAAAGCTTTTCCTTTCCTTCGGTCACAGTTGAGCGGCTGGAATGTGGCGACTGAGTGTAATACCCTGTCCCTTGCCCCCACCCCTACCCACATCCTTCTCCCTGGAAACACCTGTGGCTTTTTTGAAAGGTCCACTGAATCCCTTGGAGGCTAAGCGGACTCTGGCCTTGGGGTCCTCTTGGACCTGTCCTGCCTCCCCCAGTAGATTGAAGTGTGTGTGTGTTGGGGGGGGGGATATTTCAATTTCAGGAGAGGCTTTGTGGACAAAAGGAGATTTGATTAAGGCAACACTGTGTGCACTGTCTTGTCTTATTGTTTGCTTCTTTCTTTCCTTCCTCACTTCCTCCCTCCCTCTCTCCCTTCTTCCATCCCTCTTTCTTCCTTCCTTCCTTCCTTTCCTTTCTTTCTCCTTTCCTCCTTTCCTCCTTTCTTTCTTTCCTTCTTTCTTTCTTTCTTTCCTTTCTACTTTCCTCTTCCTTCCTTCCTTTCTTTCTTTCCTTTCTTTCTTTCCTTCCTTTCTACTTTCCCCTTCCTTCCTTTCTTTCCTTCCTTCCTTCCTTCCTTCCTCCCTTCTTCCCTCCCTCTTTCTTTCTTTCATTCATTCATTCTTTCCTTTCTTCCTACTTTCCTCTTCCTTTCTTCCTTCCTTCTTCCTTTACTCCCACTCACTCCTTCCTTTCTCTCTCTCTCTCTCTCTTTCTTTATTTCTTTCCTTTCTTCCTACTTTCCCTTCCTTCCTTTCTTTCTTTTCTTCCTTCCTTCCTTCCTCCCTGCTTCCCCCCTCCCTCTTTCTCTCTCTTTCTTTCTTTCCTTTCTTCCTATTTTTCCTTCCTTCCTTTCTTTCTTTCTTTCTTTCCTTCCTTCCTCCCTCCCTTCTTCCCTCTCTCTTTCTTTCTTTCTTCCTTTCTTTCCTTCCTTTCTTCCTTCCTTCCTTCCTTCTTCCTTCCTTTCCTCCCACTCACTCATTCCTTTCTCTCTCTTTCTCTCTCTTTTTTCTTTCTTTCTTTTTTTCCTCCAGTTCTTCCAAGTAGGTTGACCACACATGGGCTGCAGAAAAGAAATGCATATGTTTCTTGTTCTTTGCTGACATCTTAGTGGGTTTCCTGGAGTTTTGCAGCCTAGGTCTGGTCACCATGCCCCTGAGGGTATACCACTACTGGTTGGATTGCTGTTCTTTCACCACTGTTCTTCAAGATCTCTGTGGCAAAAAGAACTTGATTCTGGTTATCCAACCATCTTTTTGGTACTGGACCTTCAGAAGGAAACATCCTCATTTGCATCTTGTTGAGCCAGGAGTATGAAGCAGCTGCCAAAAAAGTTTCAACAGAGTTCTTGGCTGCATTAACAGAGCAATAGAATCAAGGTGTGATTAACGTGAAGGGTTAATACACTTGGAAGACTGCATCCCGTTTGGGTCGCCATGATATAAATAAAGATTTTGAGACTCTAAAAAGAGTGCAGAGAAATGCAACCAAGATGATTAGGTGACTCAAGAATAAAACACATAAAGGAACGTTTGCTGGAACTGGATACATCTAATCTTATGAAAAGAAGGATGAGGAGACACATGATAGCAGTGTTCCAATATCTCAGGGGTTGCCACAAAGAAGAGGGAGTCAACCTATTCTCCAAGGAAGCTCGGTGGCACAGTGGTTAGAGTGCAGTACTGTAAACTACTACTGTTGATCACCGGCTGCCAGCAGTTTGGCAGATCGAATGAGTAGCCTCAAGGTTGACTCAGCCTCCCATCCTTCCAAGGTCGGTAAAATGAGGACCCAAATTTTGGGGGGCAATATGTTTATTCTCTGTAAACCGCTTATAGATGGCTGTAAAGCCCGACGAAGAAGATAAACTAGCCAGAATTTCAACTCTCTTGTAATAACAATAGCAATAGCACATAGACTTATATAGTGCTTTACAGTGTCTACATCTCTCTCTAAGCCACTCCGAGTCTCTGGAGAGGGGCGGCATACAAATCTAATAAATAAATAAATAAATAAAATAAAATACCCAGGGGGGGGGAACTACTGACCCCCTCAGAGAGGGTTCGCAACTTGGGCGTCCTCCTCGATCCACAGCTGACATTGGAACATCATCTTTCGGCTGTGGCGAGGAGGGCGTTTGCCCAGGTTCGCCTGGTGCACCAGTTGCGGCCCTATTTGGATAGGGAGTCATTGCTCACAGTCACTCATGCCCTCATCACCTCGAGGTTCAATTACTGCAACGCTCTCTACATGGGGCTACCTCTGAAAAGTGTTCGGAAACTTCAGATCGTGCAGAATGCAGCCGCGAGAGCCATTGTGGGGCTTCCAAGATTCGCCCACGTTTCTTCAACATGGCTTGCATTGACTGCAGATCAGTTTCTGGTCACGATTCAAAGTGTTGGTCATGACCTTTAAAGCCCTACATGGCAATGGACCAGATTACCTCCGGAACCGCCTGCTACCGCACGAATCCCAGCGACCGATAAGGTCCCACAGAGTTGGCCTTCTCTGGGTCCTGTCGACTTAACAATGTCGTTTGGCGGGCCCCAGGGGAAGAACCTTCTCTGTGGCGGCCCCGACCCTCTGGAACCAACCCCCCCCCAGAGATTAGAACTGCCCCCACCCTCCCTGTCTTTCGTAAACTACTCAAGACTCATTTATACCACCAGGCATGGGGGAGTTGAGATAGCTCTTCCCCCTAGGCCATTACAAGTTATGCATGGTATGTTTGTGTGTGTGTATGTTTTGTTTTATAATAGGGGTTTTTAGTTGTTTTTTATTATTGGATTGTACATGTTGTGTTTATTATTGTTGTTAGCCGCCCCGAGTCTGCGGAAAGGGGCGGCATACAAATCCAATAAATTATTAATTATTATTATTATAAATAAATAAGTGGTTTACAGAATCAGCCTATTGCCCCCAACAATCTGGGTCCTCATTTTACCCACATCAGAAGGGTGGAAGGCTGAGTCAACTTTGAACCTGGTGAGATTTGAACTGGTGAATTAAGCCAGCAGTCAGCAGAAGCAGCTTGCAGTACTGTACTCTAACCACTGCGCCACCAAGGCTCAATGAATTACTTACCAATGCCATCGATGTGTGGGGTGCCGTGAATTATGTTTTGTCTTTGGAATCCAATCTAATGATGCAGAAAAAGGAGGTTTGACGCCCCGGTCCGCATTGCTCACAGTGTCCCTCAATTGCTTCGTAATTTACGAGATTGTATTTCACAGTCTCTAAATCCAGGATGTCCTTGTGTTTTGCAGGTAGAAGATGCCATGCTTATGTTTGACAAGACCACCAACAGACACAGAGGTAAGGAGGGGAATGAAACCCCCAACATTTAAAAAAAAACTTTGTATGGATTTTCTTTGGCTCATTGAAAAAGCAAGTTCGTTTATTGTGGATGTGCTTTTTTTGTGTCAAAAGATGAAGCAACTACTTTTATCTGCAATGTGCAATGTTATTTAGTGGTGCTTTGTGAATTGTGTATGTGTCTTTCTCACTGGCGAATATCATCTATCGTTCCAGGAATCTTTTGCAATCGTCTATTTTAGCCATACATACTTTACTCCTATTTCAGATCTTGAGTCTTTACTTTTGTGCAACCAGAAAGGATATTTAACGCGCATTTCATGAGTGTCTTCTTTAAAACAACCCACTGTGGGTTCTTTTGTGGGTTCTTTAACTACTGCCATAGTTACCCATAAAGTTGAATTCCCTTTTAGTTGCTTACATATTTGATTATTCAGATGGAGACAGTTATGTAAATGACTGTTTCTTCCTCTTTCCCTTTTTGTGAAAAGGGACATTTCCATGTTTACAGATAATTGTGTTGTTATGGTTTGATTTTGGAATCCTACACAAAGCAAGGGCCTGGATTTGATCACCTAAATCGACTCAAGAGAGGCTGTGCTTTCAGGATATTTTTAAAAATGTAGCTGTATTGTTTAGAGTAAATTTACCGTATTTTTGGGAGTATAAGATGCACCAAAGTATAAAACGCACCTCAGTTTTGGAGAAGGAAAATAGGGAAAAGAATCTGCTTACGAGGTACCAATTTAGCTAGCACATTATTTTATCCCTTGATCAGGGCTTTAAAAAAAACTTTATTTGGAGAGAGTAACAATGAAAGAACTTGGAAGCCAGTAAGAGCTGGGAACATCATTAGAACCTGGAAAGAAACATTCGGAGCAAGTAGAGCAATGGAAAAAACCCTGCAAAGACTCAGGGCTTGGAAAACATTCTTAGCAGAGATTAACAATGAAAGAGCTTGCAAATCGGTAAGAGCCGAGAACATTGTTAGCACCTGGTTAGGGCTGGAAAGAAACTTATTCAAAGAAAATAGAGAATGCAAAAAAAAACCCCCACAGAGTTTGGAAAACATTCTTTGCAAAGAGTAACAATGAAAGAGCTTGCAAGCTGGTAAGAGCTGAGAACATTGTTAGCACCTGGTTAGGGCTGGAAATAAACTTATTCGGAGCAAGTTAAGAAGAGCCTTCTCTGTGGCGGCCCCGACCCTCTGGAACCAGCTCCCCCCAGATATCAGAGTTCCCCCACCATCCTTGCGTTTCGCAAGCTCCTTAAAACCCACCTCTGTCGTCAGGCTTGGGGGAATTGAAATTTCTCTTCCCCCCAGGCTTATAGAATTTATACATGGTATGCTTGTATGTATGAGTGGTGTTGTTGTTTTTTTAATTGGGTTTTTTTAGATTGTTTTTAATATTAGATTTGTTTACATTGTCTTTTTATATTGTTGTTAGCCGCCCCGAGTCTTCGGAGAGGGGTGGCATACAAATCAAATAAATAAATAAATAAGTAAGTAAGTAAGTAAGTAAGTAAGTAAGTAAGTAAGTAAGTAAGTAAGTAAGTTAGAGCAATGAAAAAAACCCTGCAAAGACTTAGGGCTTGGAAAACATTCTTTGCAGAGGGAAAACAATGAAAGAGCCTGCAAGGTAAGAGTTGGGAAGCTAGTTAGCAGCTAGTTAGGGCTGGGGGGGAGGGAAAAGCTACATTCAGAGTATGAGATGGACCCTAGTTATCAGCCTCTTTTAGGGAAGGAATGGTACGTCTTATACTCCGCAAAATACGGTAACTGCTATGACTTTAAAACTTAAGCAGAACTAACAATACCTTCAATGGTCGAAAGCCAAGCCAAGAAGAGAACCCGAGAATGAGCTGACTTAAGTATAAAAAGGTTGGTGAGGCTTTCTGCTTTGGGATGGATGAATGGCTGGATGGATAGACAGATAGATATTGGAAAAGAGAGAGAGAGATGATGATAAATGCCTCTTGGTTTTGTTTCACGTGGTGCCTCCTGCTGTGTACATGATGGGCTTCACGCTTGCACCTGATCCCATGCAGTGGGATAGGTTCTTCTGATAAGAGAGACCAAATCTGTTGTTTCAGAGCTTTGTGGTTGATCTGAGATAAAGGGAAATAATTGGGGTGAGAGTGATTTATGGAAAGACTATTGTTCAATGGGAGCCAAGATGAAGAAGGCCAGGTTTTCAGGTTGGAAGTAGTTTCAGGTAGCTGAGCTCCTTGGAGATCTCTGAGCTTGGAGATGTTTCATTACCCAATTAGGTAATACCATCAGTGTTGACACCTGCAGGAAAACAACCAAGCTCCGAAGCTACCAAGGACCCCTCATTTCAACCCTGAGCTACAGTGGTGCCTCTACTTACGAACTTAATTCGTTCCATGACCAGCTTCTTAAGTAGAAAAGTTTGTAAGAAGAAGCAATTTTTCCCATAGGAATCAATGTAAAGGCAAATAATGTGTGCGATCTTGTGTGTGTGTGTGTGTGAAAGTTTGGCAATTTTTTGCTTCTGCACATACCGAGCAAAATCTCCATGGGACACGCGCCAGTGCACACCGGCAACCAGTAGTGGCGGTAAGTAGCAACCCCCGCCTGGCTGTGGTTGTACAGTGGTCCCTCTACTTAAGAACGCCTCTACTTAACAACTTTTCCAGATAAAAACCAGGTGTTCAAGCTTTTTTGCCTCTTCTTAAGAACCATTTTCTATTTAAGAACCCAAGCGTGGAAAAATTTCCCAGGAAATTTGAGAGCAGCACGAAGGCCTAGCCAGTTTCCTGCCATTCTCCCTTTAATCCCAGCCATCTCGGGCTTTCTGGGCTGCCAGAGGAGCCTTTCAGTGGCGCTTAAGGAGGCTTTGGCAGCCCAGAGCAAACGGAGCGTTTTCCTTTCTCTGGGCACTTGGAGTGGGAATAAACCACTTCCCTGTGGTGACTCCCTCGCGCTGCCTCCCATACACCCGGCGCGAGGTTGCCTCCCAGAGCGTCTGGGTACAGAAAGGCAAAAGGAGGCATTCACCTCACCTTCTTCCTTCGGCAGCTACTGTCCTCCTCCTCCCCCTCCTCCTCTTCCTCCTCCTCCCACCCAAATTCCGAGCTTTTATTTCCTTCCTAATGGGTTTGCACACATTATTTGCTTTTACATTGATTCCTATGGGAAAAATGGCTTCTACTTACAAACGTTTCTATTTAAGAACCTGGTCACGGAACGAATTAAGTTCTTAAGTAGAGGCACCACTGTATATGCAACAAAGCTTTGAACCGGGGTGACGCAGCAGTTAGAGTGCTGTACTGCAGGCCACTGAAGCTGACTTGTAGAACTGAAGGTCAGTGGTTCAAATCTCATCACCGGCTCAAGGTTGACTCAGCCTTCCATCCTTCTGAGGTGGGTAAAATGAGGACCCGGATTGTGGGGGCAATAGCCTGGCTCTGTTAAAAAAGTGCTATTGCTAACAGGTTGTAAGCCGCCCTGAGTCTAAGGAGAAGGGCGGCATAAAAATTGAATAAACAAACAAACAAACAAACAAATCAAGCAAGCAAGCAAGCAAGCAAGCAAGCAAGCAAGCAAGCAAGCAAGCAAGCAAGCAAGCTTTGAACTGTGAGAGCGTCTGGCATTCCTGCTCCCCCCTATAGATGTGCAGGCCAAATTCCTTAGGTTTCAGGTCTGGTGCTTTCTTTCTCTCTCCCCCTTGGGGGGGTTTGAATCAGGAAGTCTGACAGCTTGCAAGGACCTAATGAGGAGCCATTCAACAGGGAAGCTTCCAAAGGCTCCTGTGCGGTCTTTGTGCCATTCCCTGCAGGCAGTATAAAGGTGACAAGTTTTAGAATGGAAATAGCGGAGGGGCCCTTTTGGTGTCATATTCGAGGGCTTGGGTTTTTTTTCTTGTTAGGGGAATAAGGGTGTTTTTCTTTTCCCCTCTCCCTCCCTCCAAATGGTTTAATTAATGCCCCTGAGGCCTACACAGTAACTTCTCCTTTCCCACCTGTGGTGTGGCTGGGGTGTGAACAGGTGGGTAAAATGTTGCCCAGTCAACGAAGCGGTGGAAGTGATGTGCCGGTGCCTGGAGGCTGTTGGGGCCTGGATGGGTGTCAACAGACTCAAACTCAACCCGGATAAGACGGAGTGGCTGTGGGTTCTGCCTCCCAAGGACAATCCCATCTGTCCGTCCATCACCCTGGGGGGGGAATTATTGACCCCCTCAGAGAGGGTCCGCAACTTGGGCGTCCTCCTCGATCCACAGCTCACATTAGAAAACCATCTCTCAGCTGTGGCGAGGGGGGCGTTTGCCCAGGTTCGCCTGGTGCACCAGTTGCGGCCCTATCTGGACCGGGACTCATTGCTCACAGTCACTCATGCCCTCATCACCTCGAGGTTCGACTACTGTAATGCTCTCTACATGGGGCTACCTTTGAAAAGTGTTCGGAAACTTCAGATCGTGCAGAATGCAGCTGCGAGAGCAGTCATGGGCTTACCCAGGTATGCCCATGTTTCACCATCACTCCGCAGTCTGCATTGGCTGCCGATCAATTTCCGGTCACAATTCAAAGTGTTGGTTATGACCTTTAAAGCCCTTCATGGCACTGGGCCAGAATATCTCCAAGACCGCCTACTGCCGCACGAATCCCAGCGACCAATTAGGTCCCACAGAGTGGGCCTTCTCCGGGTCCCGTCAACTAAACAATGTCGGTTGGCGGGCCCCAGGGGAAGAGCCTTCTCTGTGGCGGCACCGACTCTCTGGAACCAACTCCCCCCAGAGATTAGAACTGCCCCTACTCTCCCTGCCTTCCGTAAACTCCTTAAAACCCACCTCTGCCGTCAGGCATGGGGAAACTAAACATCTCCCCCGGGCATGTTTAATTTATGCATGGTATGTTTGTGTGTGCGTCTGTTAGTTTATGGGGTTCTTTTAAAGCTTGTATAAATTTTAAAGTTTTCTGATTATTTATGATTTGTTCTATTCTGTTGTGAGCCGCCCCGAGTCTTCGGAGAGGGGCGGCATACAAATCTAAATAATAAATAAATAAAATAAATAAATAAACAGAGCCGTTTCCCACCTCTTCCCCCCCCCCTCCACTTGCGGTTGAGTTTCAGATTTTGAAGATAACTTCAGGATGCTCTCTGTGAAACAAAGCTGTGACCCCTCTGGTCACAAATCCCCCTTTTCAGTGCCGTTGTAACTTTGAATGGTCACTGAGCAAATGGTTGTAAATGGAGAACTTCCTAAACAGGGGTACCTCTCCTTAAGAACGCCTCTACTTAAGAACTTTTCTAGATAAGAACCAGGTGTTCAAGATTTTTTTGCCTCTTCTTAAGAACCGTTTTCTACTTAAGAACTTGAGCCTGGAAAATTTTCCCAGGAAATTTGAAAGCGACACAAAGGCCCGGCCAGTTTCCTGCCATTCCCTCTTTAATCCTGGCCATCTGGGCTGCCAGAGGAGTCTTTCGGTGGCGCGTAAGGGGGCTTTGGCAGTCCAGAGCGAACAAAGCATTTTCCTTTCTCTGGGCGCTTGGACAGGGAATAAACCTCTGCCAGCGCCCAGAGAAAAGAAATGCTCCCTTCGCTCTGGGCAGCCGAGGAGTCACCACAGCGACGGAAAGGCGCCGGCTACAAAGCGAGCGAGCGAAAGGAGAGGGGAGCCCTTCAGCATGGGAAGGAAGAGGAAGCAGGTAGCAGCAGCAGCAGCCAGTGTATGGGCGGCAGTGTATGGGAGGCAGCCTCACGCCGGGTGTATTGGAGGCGCGTGCTCCTCCTCGCTGTCTCAGAGTCCCTCTTTTTTTTTTTTAAGCCTTAAAGTTTTGGATTCTTTTGATTCCCCTCCCCTCCCCTTCTTCCTTCGGCAGCGACTCTCCTCCTCCTCCTCTTCCTCCTCCTCCTCCTCCCACCCAAATTCCGAGCTTTTATTTCTTTCCTAGTGGGTTTTATTTATTTTATTTATTGTTAGAGTTGAAAGGGACCATGCAGGTCATCAAGTTCAACTCCCTGCCTGAGCAGGTATCCTAAAGCACCCCAGCCAAGTGGCAGTCCAATCTCCTCTTGAAAGTGTCCAGAGTTGGGGAGTTCACAACCTCCGCAGGCAGGTTGTTCCACTGGTTGATCACTCTGACCATCAGGAAGTTCTTCCTTACTTCTAGGTTGAATCTCTCCTTGGTCAGCTTAGAAACATAGAAACATAGAAGACTGACGGCAGAAAAAGACCTCATGGTCCATCTAGTCTGCCCTTTTACTATTTCCTGTATTTTATCTTGCAATGGATATATGTTTATCCCAGGCATGTTTAAATTCAGTTACTGTGGATTTCCCAACCACGTCTGCTGGAAGTTTGTTCCAAGGATCTACTACTCTTTCAGTAAAATAATATTTGTTGTTCCTCGTTTGGCCCTCTGGTGCTCTGGAGAATAGAGTGACCCCCTCCTCTCTGTGGCAACCCCTCATATACCTGTATACAGTTATCATGTCCCCTCTGGCCCTCCTTTTCTCTAGGCTATCCATGCCCAGTTCCCGCAATCTCTCTTCGTAAGTCTTGGTTTCAAGTCCCCTAATCATTTTGGTTGCTCTTTTCTGCACCGTCTCCAGAGTTTCAATGTCTCTTTTGAAGTGTGGTGACCAGAACTGGATGCAGTACTCCAGATGTGGTCTGACCAGGGCGTAGTAGAGTGGTATTAATACTTCCCTGGTCACACATTATTTGCTTTTACGTTGATTCCTATGGGGAAAATTGCTTCTACTTAAGAACCTGGTCACAGAACAAATTAAGTTCTTAAGTAGAGGTACCACTGTATTTGCAACTTGTCAGCTCTTAAGATGTAGTAGTTTAGCAATCTAATGGCTACTTATATGTCTCCTTCTTTTCTCCAATATTGATATCCTTGGACTTAATTCTGACATTTCCTTTCCTCCCAGTGTGTATTTTCTATTGATGCAGCCTATCTTGAGCAATTAAGCCCAAGGTCTAAAATTCTTACGCCAAGAATTATTCATTAAAAACAGTGTTTGGCCCATAAGCTGATTTATTTCTGATTTATTTGCAGTTAATCTACTGATTATATTACTGAATACAAGTACGGGCTTTTGCGGGTTTCATGCCAAAAGTTACTAATTCACCAAATAAAATATTCACTGACGGCATATATTAAAACTTGTCAGTAAGTCAAGTGTGCGTAAATACCTTGAAATTATGAGCAGTTATTTTTACCTACTTTCTCTCTTTGCCTTTGTTTTGTTTTTTTCCGTCTTCCAAAAAGCTGCACCATATGGTTTATCATACTTTTACTGTGATTTCTATTTGTTTTGATTGTCTTTGGTTGTTTTTTAAACAGTGCACATTTTACAAGTAAAATTAATGACATTTTTCCCCCTCCCTGGATTACACAGCATCTTCATTCTGGGCCAATATAACTTGGAATAATGCTGAGACACTTATCCATGTTGGCTTTTTTATACAATTCCCATTTGTTCAGCTCCACGTTGGTTGATGGTTGATGCTTGGTGGTGACCTACCAGATTTTTTTAAATTTATGTTTGTTTGTTTGTTTGTTTGTTTGTTTGTTTGTTTATTTATTTATTTATTTATTTATTAATTATTAGAGTTGAAAGGGACCTTACAGGTCATTGAGTTCAACCCTCTGCCTGAGCAGGAAATCCTACATAGAAACATAGAAACATAGAAGTCTGACGGCAGAAAAAGACCTCATGGTCCATCTAGTCTGCCCTTATACTATTTTCTGTATTTTATCTTAGGATGGATATATGTTTATCCCAGGCATGTTTAAATTCAGTTGCTGTGGATTTATCTACCACGTCTGCTGGAAGTTTGTTCCAAGGATCTACTACTCTTTCAGTAAAATAATATTCTCCGTACTGAAGGAGCGGGTCCAGCAGTCACATGGGTTGCTCATGTCCAATCCGGTGGAACTGAGCCTAGTATTAAAAAAGCTTGCCGGATCCGCCCCTTCCCCAGAATTCGCTCAGTTCGCATATCCTGCGGTTGTATTGTGATAGCTCGTTCAACATTCTAACACCTTCCCTTCGATCTTTCCTTCAAAAAGTAGTAAGATTTATTGTCTTTATTTAATTACTTGCACTAATTGCGCCAGCCGTTTAAAAGAAAAAAAGAAAAAAAGCGGCTCGGCTTTTTTCCTTGGGAGAAGTTGCGGTTTCGTTTTCCCCCGGCGGTTTGGCCGGTTACGATTCCTGCGGCCGCTTGTGGATTCTTCTAATCCTTTGGCCTGGAGGTCCTGGTGCAAGTATTTATCCATTGAATTATTGATTATTTTATTGTATACAAATATTTAAGGGCTTATAAAATACCTCCTGCGGAGTGAGACGCCTTCTAGTCTCCTGGACTTAGTCGATCGCTTTTCCCTTAAGAAATTCTACGGAGCGATCTTTTCGGCGCGAAGGCCTTCGCGCCCTTTTTTAAAATCTAGGCCTCTCGTGTTGGCCTTCTGCCAGCCGCGTAGGCCTCAGTCCACCGCGTGGATCCGGGAGCGGGCCTTGGGGGTCCCAGGCTAAATTCTCCACCGGCTAAGCCTCCAACCAGAGTGCCTTGGTTTACTTAATTACAAAGTTTAGGGAGGCTGGCCCCGCTGGATTTGGGGGCACGAACTCTGGGTTTGCCCAGATTGTCCTCACGTCTCAGCAGCTTCGAGGCCTCGAAGCAGGATCCATTCCTCTTGGGAAGTCCTTGAAATCTTCTCCTTATAATTCAGTTATTGGCTCAGCCTTGTCTTCTGTTAATTGTCAGACTATGGCTACTTTTCCCAAGAGAGGCACAACTAAAGGTCCCAGAGAGGCCAGGCCTACAGGCGATGAGATTACTAGTATCCCCCAGGCCTCTTCCTCCTCTTCTCCAGGGGCCCGCCCCTCGACCAAGGTCACCAGGGCCGAGAAGAGAAGGGACCTAGCCCTACAAAAAATCCATGACAAATCAGCAAAACGTTTGAAAGTGCAGGCCCAAGTAATCAGTAGTCAAGACCCACCAGAGGCCTCTAGTCTGCCTCCTTCTGGGGTCCCTGTGTTATCTCTGGATGAGCCAAACCTAGACAGACCCCAACCTAACCTATGGGGCATAGGTCCAGAGGAACCAGATATTATTGAAGATTCCCCCCAGCCAGGATCCTCCCAGGCCTTTAGGGATTCTTCTGCCATTTCTGCTGATATTTCCAGTTTACCTCCTGAGTTCCAATCTATTTTTGCTGTGTTGTCCAAAGCCATTGATGCCAAACTCTCCACCATCAATGAGCTTCCTTTACCTCTTCCTCCTTCTCGTTCCTCCCGCCCCTTGGGTTCTTCCCCAGCGGTCAGAGCTCCTATTCAGGATGATTCAGAATCCTCCCAGGATGAATATGAGGATGTAGAGGAGGATGAAGACCCCTTTCAGGGCTTATCAGAGGATGAGGAATCCCAAATAAAAGTCCCTCCTCCAATTACTATTTTTCCTTCTCAACTATTCAAATCTCTCCTCCTCAAAGCTAGAATTTCTACGGGATTAGCGGCCCAGGAGAAACAAGCCTCCACTTCCACTGATCCCCCGGAGGAGAATTTACCTTACTTCACAGAGGAACAGGAGGATAACGAGGTAATTCCTATGCCTAAATTGTTTAAAGATGCCTTACTCAAACAGTGGGATTTTCCAGCCTCTGGCCTTAATCCCTCCACCAAGGACAGAAAGTTGTATAAACTTTCCTCTTCCTATGAAGAGCTTCTATCCTTTCCCAAACCAGATGAACCTGTCAAGATTCTTCACTCGGCAGCGGCTGTGCCAGGCGAGGCGGAGGAAGTCCTCCGCCCAGAGGACAAGCGCATCGAGCAAATGCTCAAAAGAGGATTCACCGCTGATTCCTGGGCCATTAAAAGTTCTGCAGCGGCCTCCTTCTTCTCCAGAGCCATGCTGCTGTGGCTTCGCCAACTTCAACAGCACATTCCTCCCGATGACTTGAGAGGTCAACAAGACTTCAACAAGGTCTTTGCAGCTGCTCAGTACGTGGCTGATGCCACCTTGCAATCTACTAGATTTTCTGCTAAGTCTATTGCAGCCTCTACAACGGCAAGAAGACTCCTATGGATTCGCCCTTGGCAAGCGGGAGTTCGCCAGAAGTGGCAGTTATCCCAGGGCCCCTTAAAGCGCGACCTTCTCTTCGGTGATCTTCTGGATCCACTCCTCACGGAGACCACGGACAAGAAGAAGGTTTTGGGTCCAACCACCAAAAAGGTTACCAAAACGCAGTCCTTTCGTCGCCCAGGGCGCCAGCAAGATCAAGCGGCTTCCTATCAGAGATCTCCAGGTCAGTATTCCCCCCGCTTTCGTTCCCAAGGTAGGAACTCCAGGGGTAGAGGGTTTCGTTTCCAAAGGGGAGCTTCCTCTAACAGGGCTTCAAAAAAACCTAGATGGTAATCTTACCTCCATTCCCATAGGGGGTCGCCTAGCTCATTTCGCTTCTAATTGGCGTCTCACCTCCAAGGACCCTTGGGTCATTGACACTGTTCAAACAGGCCTTCTTTTAGAATTTATTTCTCCTCCCCCTAAACGTTTTATTTCCTGCCCTTCTCCCAGGTCCTCCTCAGATTGTAACCGTATGGAGGAGGCCATTTCTCACCTTTTGTCCATCAGAGCCATTCAACCGGTCCCTTCTGGTCAGAAGGGCCTAGGTTTTTACTCCATCCTATTTATGGTTCCAAAGTCCTCCGGAGGTTGGAGAGCCATTTTGGATTTAAAGAAACTAAACCTATTCATCAAATATAGGAAGTTTAAGATGCACTCCTTGTCTTCTATTTTGGCCGCCATTCACTCGGGAGATTTCATGGTCTCCTTAGACCTCCCTGAGGCCTACCTTCACATTCCTATAGCCAAATGCCACAGAAAATTTTTACGTTTTTCCTTTCAAGGCAGGCATTTCCAGTATAGGGCGATGCCATTTGGCCTTTCCTCGGCCCCTCGGGTCTTTACAAAGCTCTTGGGGTCCCTGGCGGCCTATATCCGGGCGTCTCCCATCCACATTTTATGTTATCTTGATGATATTTTAATTCATGGGAACTCCCTAGAGAGAGTGAAAACAGACCTTTCTGTCACCATGTCAGTCCTTCAGGACCATGGATTTTCCATCAACTTTGATAAAAGTCACCTCCAACCATCCACTTCCATTTCTCACCTGGGATCCATTATTGATTCAAAATCCTCCCAGGTTTTTCTCTCTCCCGAGAGAAAACTCAGTATAGTGGAGTTAATTTCTAACATTTTATCTAATCCTTCAGTATCCATAGTTACTCTATCTTCCCTTTTGGGGAAGATGGTGTCATGCATAGGCATCATTCCCTGGGCTCGCCTTCATGCTAGGGAACTCCAGTGGCTACTGTTGCCTTTTCAGAGATCGGGGCACAGCAACTCAAATCGACGCATTGTCATCCCACTGAGTGTTCGCAGATCTTTCAAGTGGTGGAAGTCTCCGGCCATGGACAGAGGATCCCCGTTCAGGTGCCCGGATCAATTTGTCATCACCACAGATGCCAGTCTATCGGGATGGGGCGCCCACGCCCAGGGGATGATAGCCCAGGGCACGTGGTCCCCGGAGGAAGCTTCCAGGCCAATCAATTGGCTAGAGTTAAGAGCCGTTTCCCTGGCTCTGAAGCATTTCTCTCCTCGCATTCCCAACCGGCACGTTCTCATTCTCACCGACAACATTGCCACAAAAAGCCATATCTGCAGACAGGGGGGCACGAGATCCAAGGCTCTCATGAGGGAGGCCCTCAAGTTGGGCCTTTGGGCGGAAAAACATCTCCAGTCGCTCCTAGCCGATCACATCTCGGGGAGTCTCAACGTCCAGGCGGATTGGCTATCCCGAGCAACGATAGACCCAGGAGAGTGGAACCTCCATCAAGACCTGTTCCATCAAATCACCCTCAGATTCGGCCTACCAGTCCTGGATCTCTTCGCGACCAATGCGAACGCCCAACTCCCTCGCTTCTATTCCAGATTTCCATCCCCGGGAGCGGAAGCAATCAATGCCCTCCGGAGTCCATGGCCTCCAGGCCTACTCTACGCATTTCCTCCAATTCCAATCCTCCCGGATGTGATTCACAAGGTCCTCACCGAGAGGGCCCGAGTAATCTTAATCGCCCCTCATTGGCCCCGCCGGCCCTGGTTCGCGGATCTCCAACAGCTGTCCGTCCAGGACCCTTGGCGACTCCCCGTTTCGGGGGATATGCTGCGGCAGGGGGCCTCTTTCCATCCAGACCCGGAGTGGTTCCACCTCACCGCCTGGCTGTTATCAGGAGAGATTTAGAACTGCGTGGTCATGACCCCGATTCAGTGGAGGTCATTCTAAAGGCCAGGAGGGGCTCGACCAATCGAATCTACGACCACACGTGGTCCAAGTTTCACCAGTGGTGTCTACAGGAAGGTCTCTCCCCTCTGTGCATCCCCATACACAGAATTATTTCCTTCCTTATGCAAGGCTTCCATAAAGGACTTTCCACCAGCACCCTCCGGCGTCATCTGGCAGCCATTTCATCTGTCCTAGGGGGTCCCCGCAGACAGCCTCTCCGATCCTTCCCTGAAGTTCAGGAATTCCTCAAGGGCATAGCCAACCTCAGACCTTCCAAGGTCCACAGGTATCCATCCTGGGATTTGCCACGGGTTCTCCATTCCCTCACGCAGGCACCATACGAACCCCTAAAATCGGCATCCCTCAGGTACCTATCCTTTAAGGTAGCCTTCCTGGTGGCTATTACCTCTGCCCGGCGCATTTCGGAGCTGGCTGCCCTCTCAATCAGGCAGGACCTTTGTCAATTCCATCAGGACAAGGTAGTCTTGCGACTGGACCCTACCTTCTTACCCAAGGTCAGTTCCATGTTCCACAGATCTCAGGATATTGTCCTACCTTCCTTCTGCCTCCAACGAGACCATCCCTTGGCAATTAGATGGCACACCCTGGATCTCACCAGAGCGCTGAGAATATATATCCAACGCACAGGACCCTTTCGGAGGTCAGAAGCACTTTTTGTAGCCTATCATCCCAGAGTCATGGGGGCCAAAGTGTCTTCAACAGTAATAGGCCGTTGGATCAGAGGGACTATATCTAAGGCCTATGAGTCGGCCTCCCTCTCAGTTCCAAGGAACATCACTGCGCATTCCACCAGGAGCGCAGCCACCTCGGCCGCTTGGGCGACTCAAGCCCCGTTGGAGGAGGTCTGCAAAGCAGCCACTTGGGCCTCGCCAAATTCCTTCATCAGGCACTACAAAATTGATTCTTACGCTTCAGCGGACGCTGCCTTCGGCAGAAGGGTACTCCAATCCGTTATCTCACACGATAGCAAGCTAATCCCACCCTAGGGACCATCTATTGGGTATGTCCCATGTGACTGCTGGACCCGCTCCTTCAGTACGGAGAATAGGCGTTGATTGCTTACCTGAACGCCTCTTCTCGTACGGTGAGCGGGTACAGCAGTCACTTCCCGCCCTTGTATGTGTCTTCTTTACCTTTCTATATCTTTCTTCCTCTAACAATGAGAGTTGAACACTACAGAGCTTCACAACTGAGCCTAGTCTATGGATTCGCGAATTCTGGGGAAGGGGCGGATCCGGCAAGCTTTTTTAATACTAGGCTCAGTTCCACCGGATTGGACATGAGCAACCCATGTGACTGCTGTACCCGCTCACCGTACGAGAAGAGGCGTTCAGGTAAGCAATCAACGCCTATTTTCTCATGTTGCTTTTGATCTTTCCCCCAACTAACTTCAGATTGTGTCCCCTTGTTCTTGTGTTCATTTTCCTATTAAAAACACTTCCCTCCTGGACCTTATTTAACCCTTTAATATATTTAAATGTTTCGATCATGTCCCCCCTTTTCCTTCTGTCCTCCAGACTATACAGATTGAGTTCATTAAGTCTTTCCTGATACGTTTTATGCTTAAGACCTTCCACCATTCTTGTAGCCCATCTTTGGACCCGTTCAATTTTGTCAATATCTTTTTGTAGGTGAGGTCTCCAGAACTGAACACAGTATCCCAAATGGCAGTCCAATCTCCTCTTGAAAGTGTCCAAAGTTGGGGAGTCCACAACCTCCGCTGGCAGGCCATTCCACTGGTTGATTGCTCTCACTGTCAGGAAATTCTTTCTTATCTCCAGGTTGAATCTTTCCTTGGTCAGTTTCCAACCGTTGTTCTTCGTCCGGCCCTCTGGTGCCCTGGAAAACAGTGTGTCCCCCTCCTCTCTGTGGCAACCCCTCAAGTACCTGTATACAGCTATCATGTCCCCCCTAGCCCTTCTTTTTACTAGACTATCCATGCCCAGTTCCAGCAACCTTTCCTCGTATGACCTGGTCTCTAGTCCCCTTATCATTTTAGTTGCTCTTTTCTGCACCCTCTCTAGAGTCTCTATATCTTTTTTGAAGTGTGGTGACCAGAACTGGATGCAATACTCCATGTGCGGTCTGACCAGGGCCTTATAGAGTGGTATTATTACCTCTCTGGTCTTGGAGTGTATCCCCCTGTTCATGCAGCTTAGGATGGTGTTGGCTTTTTTAGCCGCTGCTGCACATTGCTGGCCCATGTTTAGCTGGTTATCCACCAAGACTCCAAGATCCCTTTCACAGTCACTCATGGTGAGTGTGGTTTCGCCTAATTTGTATGCATGTTAATATTAAATGTTTCTCAGCTTTCGCAACTTCAACTCCAAGAATTCCCCAGCTAGTTTTGGTTTGGAGTTGAAATCCACCCATCTTAAAGTTGAAAAACGTTGCATCAGATGGTGCCGAGACTGTCGTTCCGCTTCTGTGGCTCAACCCCTCTTAAATGCACCTGTGTGCTACGAATTGCAATGGATAAAAGACAAAGCTTTCTTTGGAATAGGGATGTTCTTTGGCTTTACACAATGTCCAGTCTCTGCGTTGTCATTGACCCCGTGCCGAATATAATAAGCTAGAAGCAGGAAATGGCTGCTATTAAGGCAAATGCAGTTTTCAGGCTGCATCAGCAGAAACTGAACGGCCGAATCAGGACGAAAAATAGTTTCACCTTGTTCTTTCATTAGTCAACCCCTATCAGAGGTCTTGTCTCTCTTTAGGAAAGATGTATAAGAAAGTTGGACGGATTCTGAGAGGGACTTGGTAGTCCTGAGTTGAATTAGTGTTACTAGCTGTGTGAATTTCTGCTTCTTAAGAGTGGAATTTGTGTGTGACAGCAAACTGAAAAAGCTTTTTGGATGAGAAGTGAAATGTTTGCAGGGAGAGGTCCAGTTTCCTTTTGGGGGTGAGGGTGGGGAACCACCTTTGGGACTACAGTGATACCTCGTCTTACAAACGCCTCGTCATACAAACTTTTTGAGATACAAACCCGGGGTTTAAGATTTTTTTGCCTCTTCTTCCAAACTATTTTCACCTTACAAACCCAAGGCGCCGCCACTGGGATGCCCCGCCTCCGGACTTCTGTTGCCAGTGAAGTGCCCGTTTCTGCACTGCTGGGATTCCCCTGAGGCTCCCCTCCATGGGAAACACCACCTCCAGACTTCCCTTGGCCGCAAAGCACCCGTTTTTATGCTGCTGGGATTCCCATGCTGGGATTCCCCTGCAGCATCACAAAAACACGGAAGTTTTCTCCTATTGGTTTCTTAAGATTCATCAGTTGTTGTTTGTAACTTATAACTATGATTGATGAGCTGTGACCTATGACTTGTTGTTTCTATGTAGTCTGTGATCTTATAGTTTATAGTTATAGTTTATTAGATTTGTATGCCGCCCCTCTCCGAAGACTCGGGGCGGCTCACAACATAATAGTGATACAATACATTACAAATCTAATAGTAAAAATTATGCCCTGGAGACAAATTCCTTGTGTGTCCGATCACACTTGGTCAATGAAGAATTCTAATCTATTCTATTCCAAAACACAAGACTAATTTTCTCAGCATATGTACATATCCAGATGCTTTGCATATAGAAATAAAAGAGCCGGGGTGGCGCAGCAGGTAGAGTGCTGTACTGCAGGCCACTGAAGCTGACAGTTGATCTGTAGGTCAGCGGTTCAAATCTCATCACCGGCTCAAGGTTGACTCAGCCTTCCATCCTTCCGGGGTGGGTAAAATGAGGACCCGGATTGTGGGGGCAATAGGCTGGCTCTGTTAAAAAGTGCTATTGCTAACATGTTGTAAGCCGCCCTTAGCCTAAGGAGAAGGGCAGCATAAAAAGTGAATAAATTATAAATAATAATAAATGTAGCATATCAGCCCAGTTAGAATAGAATAGAATAGAATTGAATTCTTTATTGCCCAAGTGTGATTGGACACACAAGGAATTTGTCTTTGGTGCAGATGCTCTCAGTGAGCATAAAAGATAAATATACTTTTGTCAAGAATCATGAGGTACAACACTTAATGATTATAGGGGTCAAATAAGCAATGAGGAAACAATATTAATAAAAATCTTAAGGATACAAGCAACAAGTTACAGTCATACAGTCCAAAGTGGGGGGAAATGGGTGATAGGAATGATGAGAAAAAACTAGTAGTAATAGTAGTGCAGACTTAGTAAATAGTTTGACAGTGTTGAGGGAATTATTTGTTTAGCAGAGTGATGGCGTTTGGGGGAAAAACTGTTCTTGTGCCTAGTTGTCTTGGTGTGCAGTGCTCTGCAGCAATGTTTTGAGGGTAGGAGTTGAAACAATTTGTGTCCAGGATGTGAGGGGTCAATAAATATTTTCACAGCCCTCTTTTTGACTCGTGCAGTATCCAGGTCCTCAATGGAAGGCAGGTTGGCAGCCATTGTTTTTTCTGCAGTTCTGATTCTCCTCTGAAGTCTGTGTCGGTCTTGTTGGGTTGCAGAACCGAACACGACAGTTATAGAGATGCAGATGACAGACTCAGTGATTCCTCTGTAGAACTCTGTAGAACTGGCGGGCTAGATTTCTGGGTGCGAAGATTTCTGTTTAATGTGGAGGAAGATTCGATCATGTGGTCTGTAGTGGCGGAATACAGATGACACTGGTAATCTCAGTTTACAGCCAGTAAACTGAAAAAAATCCATAGTTCCATTCATTATTTTCTCTAATATAGGCATAAGTTAAGTATGTCAAAACACACGCACATACACACACTCCCCCTTTAAACCTAAACATATTAAGCTGAAATGGAGGGGCCAGCTGAGTTTGCGGTTTCTTCCCAAAATTGAAAGCAGAGCTCCAGAGAGTTGCGTAATTTATCTCTCATGGTTGGAACTCTTAAACCCACATGTGTTTTTACACTCAGCAAATGGGGGTGGGCACCTTGCCAGCCCCATGCGTGGATTATAGCGCAAGCCACAAATGTGTCAGCTTCTTGGAGTAATGCGCGGAGTGAATTAGTTTAGGGCATTTGCCAAAGAAAAGTTTAAAGCTTTAGAGCGAAATCAAAGCCCCCTAACAAGCCCAGGAAAGTTCGCATGATCGCAGCCGCCAAGACCCGTTTCCTTGAGCGCGAGGCAGCCGGCGGGGAGACACTCTCCACTCGCTTCCTGGTTTCTGGCCCTGGCAGAATGGGGAGAGATTTGCGCTTTGCAAACGAATCCTTGGAACTTCTGGGGTGGGATTCCAAGAAGGGAAGAGGTTGGGATGGGAGAACTGGAATCGCAGGCAGTCGTCTCATCCGGTGCTTTTGTTTTGCGTTGGCAGCTGCACAGATGGAACTTGTAGTTGTGGTTGATTTGTCCACAAAATGCAATGAATAACAAACTGCCGACAGCATCTCGGCTGAACTAAGTAGGCATGAAACGTAGACCGGCAGGCTACCAGGAGGGGAAATTGACTCCCAGCCACTGGTTAGGTCCTGCAGAGTTGGCCTTCTCCAGGTCCCGTCAACTAGACAACGTCGCTTGGCAGGGCCAAGGGGAAGAGCCTTCTCTGTGATGGCCCAGGCCCTCTGGAATCAGTTCCCCACAGAGATTCGTACTGTCATCACCTTCCTTGCCTTCCGCAAGAGTCTTAAGACTCATTTATGCCGCCAGGCTTGGGGCGATTATTTATTTATTTTATTTTATTTTATTTTATTTTATTTTATTTTATTTTATTTGTTTATTTTATTTTATTTTATTTTATTTGTTTATTTTATTTGTTTGTTTATTTATTTGTTTGTTTATTTATTTATTATTGATTGATTGATTGATTGGATTTGTATGGCACCCCTCTCCGTAGACTCGGGGCGGCTAACAACAGTAATAAAAAACATCCTATAAATCCAATACTAAAACAACTAAAAAACCCTTATTGTAAAACCAAACATCCCTACAAACAAACATAGCATACATAAATTGTAAAGGCCTAGGGGGAAAGAATATCTCAGTTCCCTCACGCCTGACAGCAGAGGTGGGTTTTAAGGAGCTTACGAAAGGCAAGGAGGGTGGGGCAATTCTAATCTCCGGGGGAGTTGGTTCCAGAGGGCCGGGGCCACCACAGAGAAGGCTTTTCCCCTGGGCCCCACCAAACGACATTGTTTTGTTGACGGGACCCGGAGAAGGCCCACTCTGTGAGACCTAACCAGTCGCCTGGCCCCCTGGCCGACAAATGTTTTTGTATGATTGCTGTTTGAATGAGTATGATAGATTTTTAACGTTATTGCGGCATATAAATCCAATCAATCAAGCAATCAACTTTATGGAATCAACTCCTCCCCGAGGTCTGTACAGCCCCCACCCTACTGGTTTTTCATAAGGCCACAAAGACCTGGCTATGCCAGCAGGACCGGGGGCCCTAAATCAACCACTAGCTTGTCCATGTGTATGAATCGGTATGAATGGCTAGTTTGTGTGTTGCTGAACTGTTTTTAAATTTTAATTAGAAACATAGAAATATAGAAGTCTGATGGCAGAAAAAGACCCCATGGTCCATCTAGTCTGCCCTTATACTATTTTCTGTATTTTATCTTAGGATGGATATATGTTTATCCCAGGCATGTTTAAATTCAGTTACTGTGGATTTATCTACCACGTCTGCTGGAAGTTTGTTCCAAGGATCTACTACTCTTTCAGTAAAATAATATTTTCTCATGTTGCTTTTGATCTTTCCCCCAACTAACCTCAGATTGTGTCCCCTTGTTCTTGTGTTCACTTTCCTATTAAAAACACTTCCCTCCTGGACCTTATTTAACCCTTTAATATATTTAAATGTTTCGATCATGTCCCCCCTTTTCCTTCTGTCCTCCAGACTATACAGATTGAGTTCATTACGGTAAGTCTTTCCTGATACGTTTTATACTTAAGACCTTCCACCATTCTTGTAGCCCGTTTTTGGACCCGTTCAATTTTGTCAATATCTTTTTGTAGGTGAGGTCTCCAGAACTGAACACAGTATTCCAAATGTGGTCTCACCAGCATTCTATATAGCGGGATCATAATCTCCCTCTTCCTGCTTGTTATACCTCTAGCTATGCAGCCAAGCATCCTACTTGCTTTCCCTACTGCCTGACTGCACTGTTCACCCATTTTGAGACTGTCAGAAATCACTACGCCTAAATCCTTTTCTTTTGAAGTATTTGCTAACACAGAACTGCCAATACAATAGTCAGATTGAGGATTCCTTTTCCCCAAGTGCATTATTTTACATTTGGAAACATTAAACTGCAGTTTCCATTGCTTTGACCATTTATCTAGTAAAGCTAAATCATTTACCATATTGCCGACGCCTCCAGTAATATCAACCCTATTGCACACTTTAGAGTCATCGGCAAATAGGCAAACCTTCCCTACCAGACCTTCCCCTATGTCACTCACAAACATATTAAAAAGAATAGGACCCAGAACAGACCCTTGTGGCACACCGCTTGTAACCTGACTCTGCTCAGAATACTCGCCATTCACAACAACCCTCTGGTGTCTATGCTTCAGCCAGCTGCAAATCCATTGAACTATCCAGGGATTAAGTCCAATCTTCACTAATTTATCTATCAGCTCTTTATGTGGAACCGTATCAAATTAGGGTTTTAGAAATTAGTTCTAGAGTCTTCGGAGAGGGGCAGCATACAAATCTAATAAATAATGAGAACATGAGAAAATATTATTTTACTGAAAGAGTAGTAGATGCTTGGAACAAACTTCCAGCAGATGTGGTTGATAAATCCACAGTAACTGAATTTAAACATGCCTGGGATAAACATATATTCATCTAAGATAAAATACAAAAAATAGTATAAGGGCAGACTAGATGAGGTCTTTTTCTGCCGTCTGTCTTCTATGTTTCTATAATAATAATAATAATAATAATAATAATAATAATAATAATTATTATTATTATTATTATTATTATTATTATTTGGTTTTTTCTTGACTTCTTTTTATCGTTATTGTTACTTGTAATTTACACTGGTGCAAGCCGCCCTGAGTCCTTAGAGATTGAGTGACATAGAAGTAAAATTAAATAAATAAAATCAATCAATCAATCAACAATTCTGGAGAGGAAATAGGGAAGTTGAACCAACACTTCAGAAGAAGGCAATATGAAACTAAACAAGGAGTCCTTGAGTTATGACGTATCTCCCCACAACTACTTACGAACCAGCTTCAAAGTTTCAACATCCAGCCATCTGCACCCCAATGGTCACATTGTGGCTGCCCCACACTTATGTCTGTAAATGATCACATGAATGAGATTTACAAGGGACTTTTTTGTGGGGCAAAAGATGTTTGCTTCTGGTTTCCAGCAAAAAACAACCAACAAAGCCCATCAGTTGGAGGAAATGGTTTCATTTAACAACTGGGCCATTCACAAAGTATAACTGAGTGCAGGGACATTAACGACTGCCATGACCTACAAGGTAATTCTGGGGGCAATTGTGGTCATAAGTGGAGGACTGCCTATATCTGTACGAAAGCCATGTGGATGTGTCATCTGAGGTCAAGCTTGACTCAAAGAAGTCTTTATTCTGAATTGTAATCGATCCAATAGCCCAGCATTAAATGAAGTGAAACAGGATCTGCACTAATAAGAAAGCCAAGCATTAAGAGAGAGAAAAAAGAGGAAAGTGTCGATGTTTGGAGATTAAGATTTGATTTAGACCAGGGTTTCTCTGTCTTAGCGATGTTAAGATATGTGGATTTCAACTTCCAGAATTCTAAGACTTGAAGTTTATTTATTTATTTATTTATTTATTTATTTATTTATTTATTTATTTATTTATTTATTTATTTATTTATTTATTTATTTATTTAATTAGATTTGTATGCCGCCCCTCTCCGAAGACTCGGGGCAGCTCACAACAATAAAAAACAGTATAAACAATAGAACAAATTTAATAAGAAGAATTATATAAAAAACCCCAACTGTTAAAAAACCATACAACACATACATACCAAACATAAAATATAAAAAGCCTGGGGGAGATGTCTTAGTTCCCCCATGCCTGGCGATATAGGTGGGTCTTGAGTAACTTGTGAAAGACAAGGAGGGTGGGGGCTGTTCTAATCTCCGGGAGGAGTTGATTCCAGAGGGCCGGGGCCGCCACAGAGAATGCTCTTCCCCTGGTGCCCGCCAAACGACATTGTTTGGTCGCCAGGACCCGGAGAAGGCCAACTCTGTGGGACCTTATCGGCCGCTGCGATTCGTGCGATAGAAGGCGGTTCCAGAGGTATTCTGGTCCAATGCCATGAAGGGCTTTAAAGGTCATTACCAACACTTTGAATTGTGACCAGAAACTGATCGGCAGCCAGTGCAGGCCACGGAGTGTTGTAGAAACGTGGGCGAATCTAGGAAGCCCCACGATAGCTCTCGCGGCCGCATTCTGCACGATCTGAAGTTTCCGAACACTTTTCAAAGGTAGCCCCATGTAAAGAGCGTTGCAGTAATCAAACCTCGAGGTGATAAGGGCATGAGTGACTGTGAGCAATGACTCCCTGTCCAAATAGGGCCGCAACTGATGCACCAGGTGAACCTGGGCAAACGCCCCCCTCGCCACAGCCAAAAGATGGTGTTCCAATGTTAGCTGTGGATCGAGGAGGACGCCCAAGTCCACACATCTTAGCACACACCTATACTCTTTCAGCACCCAAGGAAAAAAAGATTTGCCATCACTGCCCTGGGACTGGATTTTAAAAGTATATACCTTCTAAATCCTGGACACACAAGGAATTTGTCTTTGGTGCATATGCTCACAGTGTGCATAAAAGAAAAGATACTTTTGTCAAGAATCATGAGGTACAACACTTAATGATCATCATAGGGGTCAAATAAGGAAACAGGAAACAATCAATATTAAAACTTAACGGTACAAGCAACAAGTCATAGACATTAGTGGGAGGAAATGGGTGATAGGAATGATGAGAAAAAACTAATAGTAATAGTAGTGCAGACTTAGTAAATAGTTTGACCGTGTTGAGGGAATTGGTGTTGGTAATGACCTATAAAGCCCTACATGGCATCAGACCAGAATACCTACGAGACCGCCTACTGCAGCAAAAATCCCAGCAGCCGATTAGGTCCCACAGAGGAGTTGTTGTTGTTGTTGTTGTTGTTGTTGTTATTATTATTATTATTATTATTATTATTACTGTATTATTATTATTAAGATTTGTATGCCACCCCTCTCCGCAGTCTCAGGGCGGCTCACAGCAATAATAAAAACAATATACAGTAACAAATCTAATATTTAAAAATATCTAAGAACCCCTTATTTAAAAGCAAAACATACACACAAACATACCATGCATAAACTGTATAGGCCCAGGGGATATGTCTCAATTCCCCCATGCCTGACGACAGAGGTGGGTTTTAAGAAGTTTACGAAAGGCAAGGAGGGTGGGGGCAATCCTAATCTCTGGGGGGAGCTGGTTCCAGAGGGTCGGGGCTGCCACAGAGAAGGCTCTTCCCCTGGGTCCCGCCAGCCGACATTGTTTAGTCGACGGGACCGCGGAGAAGGCCAACTCTGTGGGACCTAACCGGCCGCTGGGATTCGTGCGGCAGAAGGCGGTCTCGCAGATAGGCGGTTGGCGCAGAAAGGATGAAGAATTGAGGGCCTCCTTCAGAAGAGGCTGAGGACTAGCAGGCCTAACGCCACCGTCTCTCGGAAACAGGGCGAGGCCTGCTTGTGCGCAACCCTAGAGAGAAAAACAGGGGAATGTACTTTTCTTTTTAGCTCCTGTGTGAGACTTCTGAGACTGACCTGGCCTCATTATCGAACAGTTGCCTGGGGAACCAATTTGGATCCATCCCACGGTGCTCCTCTCATCGGGGCAGCGATGCTGGCCCTGTCAAAATACATGAAAAGGACAAGGGCCGCTGGGAATTTCTCAGAGACACGGTTCGGTTTACCCAGGGCTCGCAGAGGAGCCCGTGTGCTAAATTTGGATCGACGGTTTCTTTTTCATAGCAGGCCTCTCCGCTTCTCAGTTGAGATACTTCATTGCTGAAACATAGAAACATAGAAGATGGACGGCAGAAAAAGACCTCGTGGTCCCTCTAGTCTGCCCTTATACTATTTCCTGTATTTTGTCTTAGGATGGATATATGTTTATCCCAGGCATGTTTAAATTTGGTTACTGTGGATTTACACACCACGTCTGCTGCAAGTTTGTTCCAAGCATCTACTACTCTTTCAGTCAAATAATATTTTCTCATGTTGCTTTTGATCTTTCCCCCAACTAACCTCAGATTTTGGCCGCTTGTTCTTCTGTTCACTTTCCTATTAAAAACATTTCCCTCCTGAACCTTATTGAACGCAATAATAATAATAATACTGCATTTATTTATTTATTTCATTTATTAATTAAATTTGTATGCCACCCCTCTCCGTAGACTCGGGGCGGCTCACAGCAGTAATAATAATAATAATAATAATAATAATAATAATAATAATAATTTTTTTTTTTAACAGAATTGTATGCCGCATACAATGTATGCTGAAGAATTCTGTCTCTGACTTCTCTACCTGCCATTCTTCCCACTCCAGTTTTTCTATTCTGCTTTTTAAACAAATATATCAGTTTGGCACATCAAAAGTTCTTTGTTCAAGGAGATGCTGCAGTCCCTCTTTTTATACAGTCTCCAACTTAACAGTCATTCAAAGTTACAAAGTCTTTGAAATGAAGCAGACTTAAAACCTCTCCTTACCATTAACAACCGTACCAATAAAGGAGAATATTTGTAGCTTGGAGTTGATATGAAGGAATTTTTGGTGGCCTTTGAGCTTGAAACATAGAAACATAGAAGATTGACGGCAGAAAAAGACCTCGTGGTCCATCTAGTCTGCCCTTATACTATTTCCTCTTAGGATGGATCTATGTTTATGTTTAAATTCAGTTCACTGTGGACTTACCAACCACGTCTGCTGGAAGTTTGTTCCAAGCATCTACTTACTCTTTCAGTCAAATAATATTTTCTCACGTTACTTCTGATCTTTCCCCCAACTAACCTCAGATTGTGTCCCCTTGTTCTTGTGTTCACTTTCCTATTAAAAAACACTTCCCTCCTGAACCTTATTTAACCCTTTAGTGTTTTTAAAAGGAAAGTGAACACAAGAACAAGGGGTCACAAATTCACAATCTGAGGTTAGTTGGGGGAAAGATCAGAAGCAAGGTGAGAAAATATTATTTGACTGAAAGAGCAGTAGATGCTTGGAACAAACTTCCAGCAGACGGGGTTGGTAAATCCACAGGAACTGAATGTAAACATATTCTGGGATAAACATAGATCCATCCTAAGATAAAATACAGGAAACAGTATAAGGGCAAACTAGATGGACCATGAGGTCTTTTTCTGTGGTCACTCTTCTATGTTTCTATGTTTCTAAAATTGTAAAGATACAAGCCACAAAGTTACAGTCATACGGTCATTTGTGGGAGAAGATGGGTAATGGGAACGATACAGTAGTCTGCAGTAGTGCAGACTTAGTAAATAGTTGCAAAAGGTGAAAAACATTGGTTTAAGCACTGTAAACTTGATTCAGGTGGTAAGATACGGGCATCAAAACTAGTACTAGCCATGGTTGCTGTGTTGGATGAAGGTGGTGCCGTGGATATTGCCTATCTGGACTTCAGCAAAGCCTTTGATACGGTTCCACATAAAGAGCTGATAGATAAATTAGTGAAGATTGGACTTAATCCCTGGATAGTTCAGTGGATTTCAAGCTGGCTGAAGCATAGACATCAGAGAGTTATTGTTAATGGCGAGTATTCTGAGCAGAGACAGGTTACAAGCGGTGTTCTGGGTCCTATTCTTTTTAATATTATTTATTTATTATTTATTATTTGGATTTGTATGCCGCCCCTCTCCGAAGACTCGGGGCGGCTCACAACAAGTGTAACACAAATCATAAATAATTCAATTAATTAAAATATTTAAAGATTTAAAAAACCCCATATACTAACAGACACACACACAGGCATACCATGTATAAATTAAATGTGCCCAGGGGGAGATGTTTAGTTCCCCCATGCCTGACGGCAAAGGTGGGTTTTGAGGAGTTTACGGAAGGCAGGAAGAGTAGGGGCAGTTCTGATCTCCGGGGGGAGTTGGTTCCAGAGAGTCGGTGCCGCCACAGAGAAGGCTCTCCCCCTGGGGCCCGCCAACCGACATTGTTTAGTCGACGGGACCTGGAGAAGGCCAACTCTGTGGGACCTAATCGGTCGCTGGGATTCGTGCGGCAGAAGGCGGTCTCGGAGATATTCTGGTCCGATGCCATGAAGGGCTTTAAAGTCATAACCAACACTTTGAATTGTGACCGGAAACTGATCGGCAGCCAATGCAGACTGCGGAGTGATGGTGAAACATGGGCATACCTGGGTAAGCCCATGACTGCTCTCGCAGCTGCATTCTGCACGATCTGAAGTTTCCGAACACTTTTCAAAGGTAGCCCCATGTAGAGAGCATTACAGTAGTCGAACCTCGAGGTGATGAGGGCATGAGTGACTGTGAGCAATGAGTCCCGGTCCAGATAGGGCCGCAACTGGTGCACCAGGCGAACCTGGGCAAACGCCCCCCTCGCCACAGCTGAGAGATGGTTTTCTAATATGTTTGTGAGTGACATAGGGGAAGGCTTGGTAGGGAAGGTTTGCCTATTTGCCGATGCCTCTAAAGTGTGCAATAGGGTTGATATTCCTGGAGGGTCTGTAATATGGTAAATGATTTAGCTTTACTAGATAAATGGTCAAAGCAATGGAAACTGCAGTTTAATGTTTCCAAATGTAAAATAACGCACTTGGGGAAAAGGAATCCTCAATCTGAGTATTGCATTGGCAGTTCTGTGTTAGCAAAAACTTCATAAGAGAAGGATTTAGGGGTAGTGATTTCTGACAGTCTCAAAATGGGTGAGCAGTGTGGTCAGGCGATAGGAAAAGCAAGTAGGATGCTTGGCTGCATAGCTAGAGGTATAACAAGCAGGAAGAGGGAGATTGTGATCCCCTTATATAGAGCGCTGGTGAGACCACATTTGGAGTACTGTGTTCAGTTCTGGAGACCTCACCTACAAAAAGATATTGACAAAATTGAACGGGTCCAAAGACGGGCTACAAGAATGGTGGAAGGTCTTAAGCATAAAATGTATCAGGAAAGACTTAATGAACTCAATCTGTATAGTCTGGAGGACAGAAGGGAAAGGGGGGACATGATCGAAATATTTAAATATGTTAAAGGGTTCAATAAGGTTCAGGAGGGAAGTGTTTTTAATAGGAAAGTGAACACAAGAACAAGGGGACACAATCTGAAGTTAGTTGGGGGAAAGATCAAAAGCAACGTGAGAAAATATTATTTCACTGAAAGAGTAGTAGATCCTTGGAACAAACTTCCAGCAGATGTGGTTGGTAAATCCACAGTAACTGAATTTAAACATGCCTGGGATAAACATATATCCATTGTAAGATAAAATACAGGAAATAATATAAGGGCAGACTAGATGGGCCATGAGGTCTTTTTCTGCCGTCAGTCTTCTATGTTTCTATGACTTTAGCTGCTTACCCCGCCCACCCAATAATAAATCAGGATGAGATGGAGTTAAATTGTGTATTCAGAGATTTCTCTTTAAGTTTGTCTGAAAAGTTGATTCAGCCATTTAAAAAAACTACATACCAGGATCAATCTTGAAAGGATTAAGTCAATGGAAGGGGAATGAAGTTCATTTTGTTATCCTTGCAGCCTCCTAAATAAAGTCTTAAATTCACTTCTTATTGATTTTGCAAGCTGGAAAAGATCTCTCAAGATCATGTCCTTCTAGCTTTATTAGGTTAAGAAGACTCCAAAAGGCATCTCAGTCCATGACAGATGTCCCAAAGGGCGACCCAGGCAGAGATGGTTTCCAAAGTACTTGGTCTGATTGTCCCGAGTCAGGAATCTCAAAAGATTTAAAGATACCTGAAGTCCTTGACTTACAACCCCTTGTTTAGTGACCATTCGAAATTACAATGGCATTGGGAAAAGTTGTCAAGATTAGTACCTGAGGCAATGTTTGTTTGTTTGTTTGTTTGTTTGTTTGTTTGTTCGTTCGTTCGTTCGTTCATTCATTCATTCATTCATTCATTCATTTATTTATTGGATTTGTATGCCGCCCCTCTCCGGAGACTCGGGGCGGCTAACAGCAATAATAAGACAGTATATAATAATAATCCAATACTAAAAACAATTAAAAACCCATTATAATAAAAACCATACAGACATACCATGCATAAAATTGTAAAGGCCTAGGGGGAAAGGGTATCTCAATTCCGCCATGCCTGACGGCAGAGGTGGGTTTTAAGTAGCTTACAAAAGGCAAGGAGCGTGGGGGAAATTCTAATCTCTGGGGGGAGTTGGTTCCAGAGGGCCGGGGCCGCCACAGAGAAGGCTCTTCCCCGGATCCCGCCAAGCGGCATTGTTTAGTTGCGGGACCTGGAGAAGACCCACTCTGTGGGACCTAACTGGTTGCTGGGATTCATGTGGCAGAAGATGGTCCCGGAGGTATTCTGGTCTGATTGTCATGCAGGAAGGTGAAAAGGGAGAGGTCTAGAAGAAACATAGAAACATAGAAGACTGACGGCAGAAAAAGACCTCATGGTCCATCTAGTCTGCCCTTATACTATTTCCTGTATTTTATCTTACAATGGATATATGTTTGTCCCAGGCATGTTTAAATTCAATTACTGTGGATTTACCAACCATGTCTGCTGGAAGTTTGTTCCAAGGATCTACTACTCTTTCAGTAAAATAATATTTTCTCATGTTGCTTTTGATCTTTCCCCCAACTAACTTCAGATTCTGTCCCCTTGTTCTTGTGTTCACTTTCCTATTAAAAACACTTCCCTCCTGAACCCTTTAACGGTAAATGTTTCGATTCTGTCCCCCCCCCCCCTTTTCCTTCTGTCCTCCAGACTATACAGATTGGGTTCATTAAGTCTTTCCTGATATGTTTTATGCTTAAGACCTTCCACCATTCTTGTAGCCCGTCTTTGGACCCGTTCAATTTTGTCAGTATCTTTTTGTAGGTGAGGTCTCCAGAACTGAACACAGTATTATTCCAAATGTGGTCTCACCAGCGCTCTATATAAGGGGATCACAATCTCCCTCTTCCTGCTTGTTATACCTCTAGCTATGCAGCCAAGCATCCTACTTGCTTTTCCTACTGCCCGACCACACTGCTCACCCATTTTTGCATGCAGATTTGCACGCTCCTTCCCCTGTTTTCACTTTTTAAGAGTGCCCCTGTGTGTGTTTGTCTTTGTGAGAGAAACAAAAAATGTCCCCAGGACTTTAAAAAAAGGATTATTTGGAACTTATTTCCAAGGCATAATCTCTGGGCAATCTGTTTCCTCCTTGGTACCTCCCCCCTCCTCCCTGTCCTCCTTTGCATTCTGTTTTTAAAAGGAAGACGGGGGAATTTGACTTCCAGCAAATCTTGATAAATAAAAGTAATTGTCTAGGTATGGCCAATTGGTATAATCACTCCGTTTATTGGAGGAGACAGGAATGATGTTGGTGGTGAGATATTGTCTAAGCTCCAGCTCAGGATAATGTTTTTCTAAGGAGAAAAATAGCCTTTCATTGTTCTGTAAGGATGCCAGGAATTCGCTTCTGTGGCTGACCTCTGAAATTCTAATTGACATTTTTATCTGCCCGATATAAAGATGATTAAGCAGTGTTGCCATTGTTTGTTTATTGCTGTCTGGCTCGAGCAAAAACAAAGTCATGCGTGCTTTTATTTAGTTTTGTTCTTTCTTTCTTCCTCTCCCTCCAACCCCCCCCCCCCCTGTTTTCTTTTTGAAGAATAAACTCCAGGATGTTTACCAAAAATTGGATTTAGAAGAGGCAGTTCTACTACCTAATTTGGCAATAGGCTCCGTTTCCTTTTGGCCAACGTCCCACTTTCCAGGTTCGGCTTCCAAAACCCCCAGTTTTAAATATCCCTGTAGAAGAACTTTGGCTCTTTCGTTTTCAAGTCATAACTGCAGGGTGAATTTTACTGCTTCTTAACCATCCTCTAAACAAGACGCCATGGCCTGCAGAAGGACAGAAATTGCATTTGAGCATTTGACTTAGGGGATGACCCCTTATTCCCCCACCTACATACATACCTAACACTTCCTGGTAACCATGACATGGTACCAAATGTACTATCAACTATCTACAGTATTGTTTCTCAATTGTCTGTGGACTGTAAGCTCTAGTCCTGCCTCTGGTATGAAGCCAGCTAAGTATCCTTGGGCTAGTCACTCCCTCTCAGCCCCAGGAGCTGTAGCAGTGGCTTTGACCAGAGCCCAGCCCAGTTCCCCCAAATAGTGGTGCAAAATAAGGGGTGGGTTCCACTTACCTTTGCCAGCGTTTCGCATCACGACATTCTGCGTGCCCCCCACCTTCCCGCGCGCCTCCCCTCGTACAATTTCGCTTCTGCGCATGCTCAGTAGCAGGATTCAGCCCGGAAAAGCTGTGATCAGCTGTGCTTCGAGGGAAGAAATAAAGGTCAGTATTTAACCCGGAGGAGGGTATTAACTGACCTTTATTTCTCCGCGGAGCATGCATGGAAGAGAAGCCATCCAAGCATGCAAAAATTCTCCAAAAATTCCCCCCCAAAAGATGGTGGCGTCCACAGAATGGCACTGACCGAACTGGTCACAATTTCCGGTCACAATTCAAAGTGTTGGTTATGACCTATAAAGCCTTTCATGGCATCGGACCAGAATATCCCCGAGACCGCCTTCTGCCGCACGAATCCCAGCGACCGATTGTGAGCCTTCTCCGGGTCCCGTCAACTATACAATGTTGGTTGGCGGGCCCGAGGGGAAGAGCCTTCTCTGTGGCAGCCCCAACTCTCTGGAACCAGCTTCCCCCAGAGTTTAGTTTAAGTTTAAGTTTAAGTTTAATCAGATTTGTATGCCGCCCCTCTCCGCAGACTCGGGGCGGCTCACAGCAATAACAATACAATGTAAAACAAATCTAATATTTAAGTTATTTTAAAAAACACCACAAATTAAAACCAATTAGATCTGCCCCTACCCTCCTTGCCTTCCTCAAAACCCACCTTTGTCGTCAGGCATGGGGGAACTGAGATATCTCCCCCAGGCCTATACAATTTATGTATGGTATGTTTGTATGTATGTCTGCTTAATAATGGGTTTTTTAAAAAAATATTTTAAATTGTAAATTATTAGATTTGTCATGAACTGTTTTATTGTGTTGTGAGCCGCCCCGAGTCTACGGAGAGGGGCGGCATACAAATCTAATAAATAAACAAACAAACAAATCAATCAATCAATCAATCTGCGACCGATCACGTCACTAGTGGATCGCTAACTGTTCAGGCGATCTGGTCCAAAGCGGGAGGAACTCACCCCCGGCACAAAGTTTCTCATCTGCCATGCAAAAAAGACAACTGTCAGTGGCGAAGCATGGCAGAGGAAGGGGAGAATTTGCCCTCTCTCTCCCGCCCCTTTCTAATTCACCACTTAATTCATTTTCCACCAAGGTTGAGAAACCCAGTGCTTTTCATTAATGTTATTTAATTGAAAATTAAGAGAGGAAATTAAGCAAGGATTTGTTCAAGCCTTGAAGACTTCCCCTCTTATTTCATTTTTCTTAGGGATCACGTAGAAGAGCCAGAGGTGCTGGCTCTCATTAAACCTTCTGCTCTGACTCCAGTCTCCTTTTTTATTTTGTATTTCTTTATATGTTATTGTTTTTTTTACAAATAACTCAAGGTAGCAAACATACCTAACACTCCTTCCTCCTCCTTTCCCCCTCTATAACAGTGTTTCCCAACCTTGGCAGCTTGAAGATATTTGGACTTCAACTCCCAGAATTCCCCAGCCAGCATGCGCTGGCTGGGGAATTCTGGGAGTTGAAGTCCAAATATCTTCAAGTTGCCAAGGTTGGGAAACACTGCTCTACAACAACATCTCTTTCCCTTGTGAACGGATCTGAAAGAGAGCGATTGGCCCAAAAAACTGGCTTTCATGTCTAAGGCAGGACTAGAACTCACCGTCTCCTGGTGATTGGTCCAAATCTTGTGAAGATTGAGAAACACTGGTCTATAAAAATTGGAGGATTAGTTCTTGAAAGTACTCACTGGTGCCTTAACCGTTAGACCAAACTGTGTTTCGTTGTTGTTGTTGTTGTTGTTGTTATTATTATTATTATTATTATTATTATTATTATTATTATTATTAATTATTAGGCTTGTATGCTGCCCCTCTCGGGAGACTCGGGGCAGCTCACAGAACACAATACAAAAACAATATGTGTACAAATCTAATAATTAACCTATAAGCTAAAATCCCATTACATTAAAAAGCAGTCAATAACTCAGTCACATCCACACATAACATCTCTTGCATGTATGCACACACGACTACATTATACTGCAGCCATCTTTCCATTGGTGCATTTGGTGCAAGAGGAAAGCTTATTAGACTGTATCTCACAGGGGATTTATTTATTATTTATTTATTACTTGGACTTATATGCCACCCCTCTGTGGGACCTTATCGGTCGCTGGGATTCATGCGGTAGCAGGCGGTTCCGGAGGTACTCTGGTCCAATGCCATGTAGGGCTTTAAAGGTCATAACCAACACTTTGAATTGTGACCAGAAATGGGAACTCCAGGGTTGTTGGCTAGTCCAAACAAAAACATAACAACACCAACAGCATAATGCTGCCCCAAAATGTCCTCCTTTTCATTGGAGATCTCCAAGTTGTAATATATAGTTGGTCCTTTACTCCTCCTCCAGAATGCACATCTCTACTGTCTAAGAACTCTACCTGTCAATAAGTAGTTGACAGGGTTGAACTGAGGAGCCCTTGGTACTGTCTAGTTATCCAAACTAGGTAACTAGAAAAAAAGTAAGAAATGTTTCTTTCGCTTCTAAAAGCTGCGGTGGGTTGCTCCCGATTCAGCCCAGTTTTGCAAACCAGTAGCGACAGTATCGTGAGGCTCCGCCCACCCGCCCGGGACGCTTCTGAGCGCACAGGCAAACTGTAGCAATGGGTTTTAGAACCCGCTACTGCCCCAAATGCTATGAATTTGTACTACATTCGACTGGAAGAAGGAAAAAAAACCCCACAAACCATATCAGAATTCATCCTCTTTTCGGGGTGGAGGTGCGTTTTATACTCCGCAAAATAGAGTAACTAATCCAGCCCCCTCCTAAAGCAGTGTTTTTCAACCAGTGTGCCGTGGCACACTAGTGTGCCGCGAGACATGGTCAGGTGTGCCGCGAAGAAGGAAGCTCAGGTTCCAGTCTCGCAACTTTTTGCTGAGAGAGAAAGAGAGTGAGAGAGAGAGAGAGAAAGAAAGCAAGAGAGAGAGAAAGAGAGAGAAAAAGCAAGAGAGAGAAAGAAAAGAGAAAGAAAGAAAGAGAGAGAAAGAAAGCAAGGGAGAGAGAAAGAAAGAGAGAGAGAGACAGAAGGAGAGGAAGGGAGAGAGAGAGAGAAATGAGAGGAAAAAGGGGAGGAAAAAAGAGAAATGAGAAAATGATTGAGACAGAGAATGAGAGGAGAGAGAGAGAAACAAAAGAGAGAGAGAGAAGTGACTCTTGATTTAAAGCATATGATAAAAAGCACCCAAAGAATAAGAGAGAAAAAACCACCAGCCCTCACCTGTTTTTGGAAATGGTTCAAGAGTGTGTATATATATATATATATACACACGCACACACAAGGGGAGGGGAGGAGACAGGGATGGAAAAAGAGAGGAGAGTGTCTTAGGGTGTCATTTTGTGTCATTTTGGTTAGTGGTGGATTTTGTAAATGTAAAAAATGTGCCGCGGCTCAAAAAAGGTTGAAAATCACTGTCCTAGAGGATTGCTCCCAAGTATTGTTAACTTCCAGATGGGAACCGTAGTCCAACATACCTGGCGATGACCAGCCTGGGAGACCGTGGGTTAAACTTCCTTGTCAAACTTTATTTGCTCATTAGTGAGAGGTTGAATGGAAGGCCTGGGGTTTTCAGGGAGGTCCCCGGTGAGCCTTCTACCATTAAGATATTTTAATTCCTGAATCTGACTCAACTGCTTTGCATTTTGCTGGGTCCCTGAAGAAGATTCATACCGTGTGAACTTACCGAAGACTAATCGGAACAATTAGTGAGTGCCACTAATGGTTCCACTTACTTGACTTTTCTCCCTCCTGTTCTGCGCGTCTCCACCTGGAGTGCAGAATAATTGTCCATCTTGTTTTCATCTTGCTGCCTGTCATACTTCATTGCTTAAATTTATACCAGCAGTGGGAATTAACTTCCAGAAAATTGGAAGGAAGGACCAAGCCCTTGGAATCCTACAGCAAGCAGTGAAAAAAATATACAGTAGGTTGATTCCTTCCTTCCTTCCTTCCTTCCTTCCTTCCTTCCTTCCTTCCTCTCTTCTCCCTTTCATTTCCTTCCTTTTCCCCCCTCCCTCTCTTCTATCCTTCCCTTCCTTCCTTCTCCCCCTCCCTCTCTTCTCTCCTTCCCTTCTCTTCCTTTTCTTTCCTTTCTCTCTCCCTCCCTCTCTTCTCTCCTTCCCTTCCCTTCCTTCCTTCTCCCCCCTCTCTTCTCTCCTTCCCTTCTCTTCCTTTTCTTTCCTTTCCTTTCTCTCTCCCTCCCTCCCTCTCTTCTCTCCTTCCCTTCTCTTCCTTTTCTTTTCTTTCCTTTCTCTCTCCCTCCCTCCCTCCCTCTCTTCTCTCCTTCTCTTCCTTTCCTTTCCTTTCCTTCCTTCTCCCCCCTCCCTCTCTTCTCTCCTTCCCTTCTCTTCCTTTCCCTTCCTTTCTCTCTCCCTCCCTCCCTCTCTTCTCTCCTTCCCTTCCCTTCCTTTTCTTTCCTTTCTCTCTCCCTCCCTCTCTTCTCTCCTTCCCTTCCTTTCCTTTCTTCTCCCTCCCTCCCTCTCTTATTTCCTTCTCTTCTCTTCCTTTCCTTTTCTTCCTCCTCCCTCCCTCTCTTCTTCCCTTCCAGTTCAGCACAGAGCTTAGAGTGCAGCACTGCAGGCTACTTCAGCTAACCGCTGACTGTAGTTCAGCAGTTCAAATCTCACCACTGACTCAAGGTTGACTCAGCCTTCCGAAGTGGGTAAAATAAGGATCCGTATTGTTGGGGGCAATATGCCGATTCTGTGTAAACCATTTAGAGAAGGCTGTAAAAGCACTATGAAGCAGTATATATGTATGGTTTGTCTGGGATGTATGACTGTTTTATATTAAGGGTTTTAACTGTTTTTTTAAAAATCATTAGATTTGTACTGTGTTTTGCTGTTGTGAGCCGCTCCGATTCTCCGGAGAGGGGCGGCATATAAATCAAATCAAATCAAATCAATCAATCAATCAAAGTCTAGATGCTATTGCTATTCCCTTCCCATCCTTCCCTTCCTTCTCCCACCCTCCTCCTCCCTTGTCTGTAACAACACTGCGATCTTCACTATCTTGTTTTTAGTTATATTTAATTTTTTCCCCAAAGTGTTGCCATTAAATCCCTTCCTCTTTCAAGGCTTGTTGTCAGGTAGGAAAGACGGGGCCAGGATTTATTGCTTAAAACACAATGGAGCCACAGTTCTATTAATTAAAAGATTCATTTTACTTGGAGGGGGGCTATCCAGGAGACGCAGTGTACGTGATACTTGGGAGGCAGAGGAAACACCAAGCGATGCTGATTGAATTTAAACAGATCCTTTTCTCCCTTCTTCCTCCCTCTTTTGAATTAATTAGGTGAACATTATTGCTGTTTGTACAATCTCAGAACTGCAAAAGCCGCGATCTTATCAGTCTGCAGTTCCAAGTCATGTGGGATGATTTCAAAACACCAATTGGTAGGAATCCAAGTGTGCACGGGGGGGGGAAAGTACTAAGGCAACATTTACATAGTCAAATTTAATGCAATGAATGGTATTAAAGATGCCAAGTGTAATAAATCAGCAGCCTTGGAAGGGAAAAAAAAGCAGGCAGATTCCCCTCCAGCATTGAGGGAAATGTTACATGAAATATTTTAACATACTGAACAATTTGTTCTACATTGTCATTTCTGAGTGTTGTTTTTAATGGATTTGGAGGAGAGCGCAGCAGCTAGTATTTCAGTTCTTCTACTTCTTCTTCTTCTACTTCTTCTACTTCTTCTTCTTCTTCTTCTTCTTCTTCTTCTTCTTCTTCTTCTTCTTCTTCTTCTTCTTCTACTACTACTTCTTCTACTACTACTACTACTTCTTCTTCTTCTTCTACTTCTTCTTCTTCTTCTTCTTCTACTTCTTCTTCTTCTACTTCTTCTTCTTCTCCTTCTCCTTCTCCTCCTCCTCCTTCTACTTCTCCTCCTCCTCTCACAGAAGCACTAAAGGAAGGTGAGAGACTTTGCTTTTCGACTTACCTGACCTCAAAAGATGGGGTAACCCCCCCCTTTTCTCACATGTTAGGTTTTGTTCCCACTTAATACAATTTGACAAAAATAAAGACCATTTTTTTATTTATTTATTTATTTATTTATTTACTTACTTACTTACTTACTTACTTACTTACTTACTTACCTACCTACCTACCTACCTACCTACCTACCTACCTACCTACTTACTTACTTACTTATTTCTATGCCGCCCAACTCTTGAAGGACTCTGGGCATCCTACAATAGAAATTAAAATAAAATGTGCTGTAACTCCCAATAATAATAAGGCACACAATGATTTTCATTAAAAAAACACACGCTATATTTGTTCAGTGATCAGAACAATAAAACAAGGAACAATCGCTCTAGCATTCTTGGGTCAAATGGATACTTAAACAATAAGGGATCACTGAAACAAGTAAATTATATATACAACTATAGATTTTATCATTTATATATATATAAAATAGCAGACCTACCAGCATTACAAATGTCAATGTTATGATTACTTACTTTGAAGCCATGGAGATGTCTCCTTAAGGCAACTTGGCAACTTTGAAGACTTGTGGACTTCAGCTCCCAGAATTCTCCAGCTAGCATAACTATCTTTTGTTCTATAGCTCACATTAGAGAAACATCTTTCAGCTATGGCGAGAGGGGCGTTTGCCCAGGTTCGCCTGGTGCACCAGTTGCAGCCCTATCTGGACTGGGACTCATTGCTTACAGTCACTCATGCTCTCATCACCTCGAGGCTCGACTACTGTAATGCTCTCTACATGGGGCTACCTTTGAAAAGTGTTCGGAAACTTCAGATCATGCAGAATGCAACTGCGAGAGCAATCATGGGCTTCCCAAGGTATGCCCATGTTACACCACCACTCCGCAGTCTGCATTGGTTGCCGATCAATTTCCGATCACAATTCAAAGTGTTGGTTATGACCTATAAAGCCCTTCATGGCATCGGACCAGAATATCTCCGGGACCGCCTTCTGCCGCACGAATCCCAGCGACCGGTTAGGTCCCACAGAGTTGGCCTTCTCCAGGTCCCGTCGACTAAACAATGTCGTTTAGCGGGACCTAGGAGAAGAGCCTTCTCTGTGGCGGCCCCGACCCTCTGGAACCAGCTCCCCCCAGAGATCAGAACTGCCCACACCCTCCTTGCCTTTCGTAAATTTCTTAAGACCCATCTCTGCCATTAGGCATGGGGGAACTGAGACATCTCCCCTGGGCCTATACAGTTTATACATGGTATGTTTGTGTGTATGCTTGCTTTTAATAATCGGTTTTTTAGTGTTTTTAAAATTATTAGATTTGTTCTTACATTGTCTTTGTTATTGTTGTGAGCCGCCCCGAGTCTACGGAGAGGGGCGGCATACAAATCTAATAAATAATAATAATAATAATAATAATAATAATAATAATAATAATAATCTTTTGAAAGATAAAATGGGATAGTATTAGCTGTATAATTGCAACAATCACGTTTCCCCCCACCCATTCACCCCCTTTGAGCCATAATTAGCTTCCTCACTCGTCTTCTTTTATAGAGGCTGGCATTATCCATATATCATGCATGAATTTGATGAAAACCATTACACTTAAATACTCACCTCTGGGTCAAACGGCCATACCTGAATCTCCACTTTCCTGCGAGGGTCTGGAGGTTTTTTTTAAAAAAGGAAAGCTTTTGGTTTGGTTTGGTTTTTTTCAATTTTCAGAAATAGGACCATTTGCTGCTATCTCCAGTAATTAGGAGGAGAAAGATAGAGTGCAAATAGGTTTTCAACAAAAGTGGTGAAAACTGATGTAAAAATTGCACACTTTTCCAATTAATTTTTTTACAGTAGATTCTAACTCATTATTGTCAGTACGGTTCTTGTTTATTACCTTCATCCTAAAGGGAGAGAGGGATTAAAAATCTAGATACAGTATCTATTTTTAACTACCGTATTTTTCAGAGTATAAGACGCACCTTAGTTTTGGGGGAGGAAAATAGGGAAAAGAATCTGCTTACCAGGTATTCATCTCGCTAGCATCCTTAGCCAGCATATTATTTTATCCCCTGGTTAGGGCATTAAAAAAACTTTATTCGGAGAGAGTAACAATGAAAGAGCTTGCAAGCCAGTAAGAGCTGGGAACATCATTAGCACCTGGAAAGAAACCTTCGGAGCAAATAGAGCAATGGAAAAAAACTCTGCAAAGACTCAGAGCTTGGAAAACATTCTTTGTAGAGAGTAATAATGAAAGACCTTGCAAGCTGGTAAGAGCTGGGAACATTGTTAGCACCTGGAAAGAAACATTTGGAGCAAATAGAGCAATGGAAAAAAACTCTGCAAAGACTCAGAGCTTGGAAAACATTCTTTGTAGAGAGTAATAATGAAAGACCTTGCAAGCTGGTAAGAGCTGGGAACATTGTTAGCACCTGGAAAGAAACATTTGGAGCAAATAGAGCAATGGAAAAAAACTCTGCAAAGACTTAGGGCTTGGGAAACATTCTTTGCAGAGAGGTAAGAGCTGGGAAGATTGTTAGCAGCTATTTAGGCTTTTTTTGGAGGGGGGGGAAGCTACATTCAGAGTATAAGACACACCCAAATTATCATCCTCTCTTAGGGAGGAAAAAGGTGCATCTTATACTCAGAAAATATGGTATATCCCAGGACAGCGCATTCTGGAATCCGCACCACAATTCCACACATTAATAATCTCTTTTAGACACTCTACCTGACTTAATTTATTACAGTCCATCACTGATGATAAAAGACAACAAGTTATTCAGGTTGCCCTGGGAGATGTTGGCTAGTGCCCAAACCCCGGCCGTGACGTATTCAGAAGTGGGCCATGCGAGAGGCCGGCTGGTGTGAATGTGCATTTGCATGCCAGGGGCAAGGACCTGTTACCTTTTCCTACCAGCGCATGTGCAGAGGGGTGATTTTCTTTCTGCGCATGCTCAGAGAGCCAAAAAATCGCCCCCCAACAATCTGCGGTCCTCATTTTACCAACTTCGGAAGGTTGGAAGGCTGAGTCAACCTTGAGCCGGTGAGAATCGAACTGCCAAATTGCAGGCAGCCAACAATCAACAGAAGTACTCTGCAGCAGTGCATTCTAACCATGATGCCACTACGACTCAAACAGGGATAATCCTCATCTTACAACAATTCTGTTAGTGACTATGGGTGTAGTGGCACTGAAAAAAAAAGGTTTATGATCAGTTTTCAGACTTATGACCATTGCAGCATCCCAAATGTATGTGTGAGAGAGGAGAGTGTCACATGATTAAAATTCAGATGCTTGGCAACTGATTCTTATTTATGTGCCAGGGTCATAAATCACTTTTTCTGATCTTCTGACAAGCACAGTCTATAGGGAAGCCAGATTGACAACAACAATGATACTAATTTAACAGCTGCAGTGATGCACTTAACAATTGTGACAAGAAAAATGGAGCTCAGTTCACTTTTAACAACTGTCTCGCTTAACAACGTAATTTTTGGGCTCAGTTGTTGCATTAATTCGAGGATTACCTGTAATGGAAATATAGTTGCCATTGTTGTTGTGAGCCGCCCCGAGTCTTCGGAGAGGGGTGGCATACAAGTCTAATAAATAATAATAATAATAATAATAATAATAATAATAATAATAATGCCAGTGGTACTTGGCACGCTGGGCGCAGTACCAAAGGATCTCAGCGGACATTTGAAAACCATTGGAATTGACAAAATCTCCATCTGTCAATTGCAAAAGGCCGCTTTACTGGGATCGGCAAACATAATTCGTTGCTACATCAAGCAGTCCTAGGTGCTTGGGAAGCGCCCGACTGGTGATGAAATACGAAATCCAGCATAGTGATCTCATTTGCTGTGTTGTATTGATATAATAATAATAATAATAATAATAATAATAATTATTATTATTATTATTATTATTATTATTATTATTATAGCATTATTAATCAGCATGAAATATTCTACCCCTCCCTCTTTCTCTCTCCCTTGCTTTTTCCAGGTAGCATCCAAACTAAATCAGAGTCCAAGTCAAAGTGCTCCTCAAAGTTCCAATTTATTTAATTTTTTATTTATTTATTAGAATTTTTAAATGTATTACTGTTATTTTAGATTCTAACTATTAGATTTGTCATTATATATTGTTTTTATCATTGCTGTAAGCCGCCTTGAGTCTACGGAGAGTTGCAGCATACAAATCTAATTAATAATAATAATAATAATAATAATAATAATAATAATCCTGGCACCTACCCCGGGAAACCTGAATCTGAGTTCCCCTCCCAGTTGAAAGTTCATATCCCTTGTCTCCCCACCCACAAACTTGTCACGTTGCCCAATCAGAATGGCAAGTCCTCCTTCCACTTCCGCCCAGGTGGGTGGGCATAGGATGTCCTTGAACCCCTCAAAATAATGCTTTGTGGCTGCATCTGTTCCTTCGTGAAAATCACCCCTCCCAAGTTCCCATAAACATCAGGCCTTCTATAGATAGTGTGGCAAGCCGTTAATTTATCACCAACTTTTGCACCGGCTTGACACTCAAACTTTTCTGTGTTTTTTTTATAAGCATAATTAATGTCATAATGGTATTATAGGGATATATTGCTAGACCATTATTATGCCATAATATATTTTTTTTCTATATCATTACTGGACTATAGTGCAATACTATTAAATGCCATAATGTGTTTTCCAGAAGACTATAGAGACACAGCAGTATATCATGCCGTAATGCGCTCTTTTTTTTTTTTTTAATCATTGCCAAACAGACCTTCCTAGTCAATATCATTAGCTACCTGGGAAGTTTTTCATCATTAAAAGCGGGTATATTGTATCAGAGGAGCCCAACGCTGTTTTCATTCAAGTGGTATTTTCTTGTTACAATATTTTTTTTTTAAAAAACAACCCTGGCTGGGAAGTGATTGAACGCTCATTTAAAAGCTCTCCTCTTCTCAGTAGATCGCTGCTACTAAGCCAAACCTGTAAAAAGCCAGGCCTCTCCAACCTTGGCCACTTGAAGCTTAGCAGACTTCAACTCCCAGAATTCCATAGCCGGCTGTGGAATTCTGGGAGTTGAAGTCCACCAGGCTGAAAGTTGCCAGGGATGGAGAGCCATGGGTTAAATGGTATAAACTGGAAACGTACCAAACAGCTTTTGAAGGCTGTGTCAGGCCGAAGCCATCGTTGATTTGGAGATTTTGGCCTGCCACACCATTCTTGCTCTGGGAGTTTGAGAGGGGTTTGTTGTGGTTCGCTCGCGTCCTGCGTACTCCTTAATACCATCCAGTAACAACAACAACCATTACTACTTCTTCTTCTTCTTCTTCTTCTTCTTCTTCTTCTTCTTCTTCTTCTTCTTTCTTTCTTTCTTTCTTTCTTTCTTTCTCTGTCTGTATTATTATTATTAGCGCCTAGGACTGCGTGATGTAGCGGCGAATTATTTTTGCCCATCCCAGTAAAGCGGCCTTTTGCAATTGACAGATGGAGATTTTGTCAATTCCTATGGTATTATTATTATTATTATTATTATTATTATTATTATTAGATTTTATTATATTATTATTATTATCATGTCAATACAACACAGCAAACGAGAGCACTATGCTGGATTTCGTATTTCATCACCAGTCGGGCGCTTCCCAAGCACATAGGACTGCGTGATGTAGCGGCGAATTATTTTTGCCCATCCCAGGAAAGCGGCCTTTTGCAATTGACAGATGGAGATTTTGTCAATTCCTATGGTATTATTATTATTATTATTATTATTATTATTATTATTATTAGATTTTATTATATTATTATTATTATTATGTCAATACAACACAGCAAACGAGAGCACTATGCTGGATTTCGTATTTCATCACCAGTCGGGCGCTTCCCAAGCACCTAGGACTGCGTGATGTAGCGGCGAATTATGTTTGCCGATCCCAGTAAAGCGGCCTTTTGCAATTGACAGATGGAGATTTTGTCAATTCCGATGGTTTTCAAATGTCCGCTGAGATCCTTTGGCACTGTGCCCAGCGTGCCAAGTACCACTGGGACCACTTTCACGGGCTTATGCCAGAGTCGTTGCAGCTCAATTTTTAGATCTTCGTATTTCACTAATTTCTCTAGCTGCTTCTCCTCAATTCTGCTGTCCCCTGGGATTGCGATGTCGATGATCCATACTTTCTTTTTCTCCACAATCAGGATGTCTGGTGTGTTATGCTTCAGAATTCGGTCAGTCGGAAGTCGGAAGTCCCACAGTAGTTTTGCTTGCTCATTTTCGACCACTTTTTCGGGCTTATGATCCCACCAGTTCTTTGCCACTGGTAAATGGTAGTTCTGGCACATGTCCCAGTGGATCATCTGTGGAACTTGTGCCAGAACTACCATTTACCAGAGGCAAAGAACTGGTGGGATCATAAGCCCGAAAAAGTGGTTGAAAATGAGCAAGCAAAACTACTGTGGGGATTATTATTATTATTGTTGTTGTTGTTGTTGTTATTATTATTATTATTATTATTATTATTATTATTATTATTATTTAGATTTGTATGCCGCCCCTCTCCGAGGACTCGGAGCGGCTCACAACAACAATACATACAATAAAATATAAATCCAATATAAACTATATTAAAAACCCCATTATTATAAAAAAACTAACAATTCTAAAACAATCATACCAATCTCATAGGTTGAGTCAGGAAACGTAAGGGGAGAAATCAATCCCCCCATGCTTGGTGGTATAGATGGGTCTTCAACATCTTACAGAAGGCAAGGAGGGTAGGGGCAAATCTCAAGAGGGAGTTGATTCCAGATGGCTGGGGCCGCCACAGAGAAGGCTCTTACCCTAGGTCCCGCCAGATGACATTGTTTAGTCGACGGGACCCGGAGAAGAGGATGGAACGTTGATCTGAGAGCTGATCTTTATAAGGGGTAGAGAGGAAGGGGGATTATGTGCAACGAAAACAACTATTTTCGCAAATTCCCTGATTGATATCACAAAACATTTTGAATTGAGGGAGGAAATGAAAAGGGAAACATCAGGATGTGGCACAGGCACCTTATTGTGTTGAAAAACATTCAAATTAAGTACTTGATAACAATTTGCTAGGTACTTGGCAATCATGAATGCCAAGCCAGGAAACAATATTGCTAAAATGACACCAATTCCCATTGGCAGCAGGAAACGGGATGCAGTATTTCTTCCAAGAGTTTCGACTAATTGCAAATTGTAGTTCTCGACTTACAACCAAAAATTGGAACCGGACCATCGATCTCTAAACCTTAGTGGCTCTTTTTAATATGAAAGTGAACACAAGAACAAGGGGGCAAAATCTGAGGTTAGTTGGGGGAAAGATCAGAAGCAAAGTGAGAAATTATTTTACTGAAAGAGTAGTAGATGCTTGGAGCAAACTTCCAGCAGACGTGGTTGGCAAATCCACAGTAACTGAATTTAACATTGCCCAGGATAAACATACAGTATATCCATTGTAAGATAAAATACTGTACAGGAAATAGTATAAGGGCAGAGTAGATGGACCATGAGGTCTTTTTCTGCTGTCAATCTTCTATGTTTATATGAATGAGAAAAATTACAACATTTAAAAAAATTATTTTAAAGAGTTAATTTGAATTGCTGAATTGTCCCCACAATGAGTTCTCTCATGACGAATTAGCCATGCTGGGTTGTCCCGCAGTGAGTTGGCGGTGGTGAATTGGGTTTGGCGAATTGGTTGCGGTGACTACTTCAGCTTCAACCGCAACAACACAAGAGCACGCAACAAATTCAAACTTAATATTAATGGCTCCAAGCTTGACTGTAAAAAATATGACTTTAGCAATCGAGTTGTCGAAGCGTGGAACTCATTACCGGACTCAGTAGTGTCAACCCTTAACCCCCAACATTTCTCCCTTAGACTATCCACGATTGACCTCTCCAGGTTCCTAAGAGGTCAGTAAGGGGCATACATAAGTGCACTAGCCTGCCTTTCGTCCCCTGTCCAATTGTCTCTCCTTATCTCATATATCATATATCTTTTCTTCCTGCATATATCTTCTCTATTTTTATATCTTCTCTTTATATATAATACTTCATGTCTATTCTCTTCAATATGTATTGTGTATTGGACAAAATAGATAGATAGATAGATAGATAGATAGATAGATAGATAGATAGATAGATAGATAGATAGATAGATAGATGATAGATAGATAGATAGATAGATAGATAGATGATAGATAGATAGAGATAGAGATAGATAGATAGAGATAGATAGATAGATAGATAGATAGATAGATAGAGATAGATAGATGATAGATAGATAGATAGATAGATAGATAGATAGATAGATAGATAGATGATAGATAGATAGATAGATACATAGATGATAGATAGATAGATAGATAGATAGATAGATAGATAGATAGACAGACAAATAGATAGACAGATAGATAGACAGACAGACAGATAGATAGATAGATAGTCCCATGTTGCAGTTAGATGCCCACACTTAAAAACTTCCAGCAACACAAGGAAGTTTTTTGCTTTTGCTTAAAGGAACACCAGGTAACTGGAGCAGTGATTGATTGATTGCTACGACAGGGACAATAGCAACCTTCCTTTGGGATGTTAGTCCTTCACTTTCAAAACTTCAGTGTTTACAAGCTGCTGCAGGGGAAGAAAAAAAAAATCCAAATAAAAAGGCCAGATGTTCTCACGATTACAGGATCTAATTCCTTTCTCATCGTATATTGCTGTCTCTCTTGTGTTCACGCACCCACCCACTCACATCGTACCAGCGCAGCCTGCAATTCACATCACTACATATTAATCAACTCAATTAGCGGATGGAACTGTACTGGGGAAAACACGATAACAATTACGATCAATATAAAATAACTTGACACGAAGCTGACAGAAAAACAAGAACAGACGCTTCAGATTTTAAATGGAGAAGGGAGATCCCCCCCCCCCCCAGATCAAATCCCGAAAATGAGGAAGTGGCAAAAAGGTGGATGGGTTGTCTACTTGCAGCCTGGTTAGGAAGTTCCGATACCCATCCCTCCAGCTCACAAAGCAGCATTTTTGGCACTCGGCAACCAGGCTGTATTTATTGTGAATTGCGTGGCCTCACAGTTATGTGACTGTTATTTAAGACGCACAAAAAGCATCCGGGTCCCGTCGACTAAGCAATGCCATCTGGCCAGGACCAAGGGGAAGGGCCTTCTCTGTGGCAGCCCCGGCCCTCTCGAATCAACTCTCCCCCGGAAATTAGAACTGCCCCCACCCTCCTTGCCTTTCGCAAGCTCCTAAAAACCCATCTATGTCGCCAGGCTTGGGGAAGTTGATATTCTCCATAGCTACTATGATTTATGTACGGTTTGCTTGGGTCGTGTGATTAATTTTTATGATAAGGGTTTTAATCTGTTATTTTTAATACTGGATTTCTACATTGTGTATTATGTTATGAGCCGTCCCGAGTCTTCGGAGAGGGGCGACATACTAATCTAATAAATAATAATAATAATAATAATAATAATAATAAATAATAATAATTAATAATAATAATAATTAATAATAATAATAATAATAATAATTATTATTATTATTATTATTATTATGGCAAACATACCCCAAAGTGAATTATAGAATAATTGTTTAATGATTGCAATGTTAGTTTAATGACTGCCACAAAAATGTCATAAATCTCCTTCTTCCCTTGCTCCTTCTCCTCCTATCCTCCCTCTCCCCTTCTTCTTCTCCTCTCCCCTTCTTCTTCTCCTCTCCTCCTCCTTTTCTTCCTTTTTCTCTTTTCCTCCTCCTTTCTCCTCCTTTTTTTCTTTTCCACTTCTTTTTCTCTCCTGCCTCTCCTCCTTTCTTCCTCTTCCCTTCTTACTTCTCATCTTTTTTAGCAACTTAGAACTAAGGAGAAATTTCCTGACAGTTACAACAATTAATTGATAAATTGATAATGGATAAATTTGATATTAAACAATTTACTAGATAAGTGGTCAAAGCAATGGAAACTGCAGTTTAATGTTTCCAAATGTAAAATAATGCACTTGGGCAAAAGGAATCCTCAATCTGAGTATTGTATTGGCAGTTCTGTGTTAGCAAAAACTTCAGAAGAGAAGGATTTAGGGGTGGGCAGTGTGGTCGGGCAGTAGGAAAAGCAAGTAGAATGCTTGGTTGCATAGCTAGAGGTATAACAAGCAGGAAGAGGGAGATTGTGATCCCGCTGTATAGAGCGCTGGTGAGACCACATTTGGAGTACTGTGTTCAGTTCTGGAGACCTCACCTACAAAAAGATATTGACAAAATTGAACGGGTCCAAAGACGGGCTACAAAAATGGTGGAAGGTCTTAAGCATAAAACGTATCAGGAAAGACTTCATGAACTCCATCTGTATAGTCTGGAGGACAGAAGGGAAAGGGGGGGACATGATCGAAACATTTAAATATGTTAAAGAGTTAAATAAGATTCAGGAGGGAAGTGTTTTTAATAGGCAAGTGAACACAAGAACAAGGGGGCACAATCTATAAAATATTATTTGACTGAAAGAGTAGTAGATGCTTGGAACAAACTTCCAGCAGACGTGGTTGGTAAATCCACAGTAACTGAATTTAAACATGCCTGGGATAAACATCTATCCATTCTAAGATAAAATACAGGAAACAGTATAAGGGCAGACTAGATGGACCATGAGGTCTTTTTCTGCCATCAATCTTCTATGTTTCTATGTTTCTAATCATTGGAACAGCTTGCCTCCAGAAATTGTGACTGCTCCAACAGTGGAAGTTTTTAAGCAGATGTTGGATAACGAATTGTCTGAAGTAGTGTAGGGTTTCCTGCCTAAGCAGGGGGTTGGACTAGAAGACCCCCAAGGTCCCTTCCAACTCTGTTGTTATTGTTACTGTTTTTTCCTCTTTCTCCTCCCTCTCCTCTTCCTCTTCCTTCTCTTCCTTCACCTTCTCCTTTCCCTTTCTTTCTTCGCCCTCAACAGTTTTGCCTGCAGCGTTGGGATAATTGGGGTCAGGCTATTCAAAATAGTGGCTGTGGCTTTTTAAAAAAAGGAAAGAAAAAAGAATTAAAATACAAATGAATATTGGGGGAGGGGGGGAGGCAGCCGGACAAATGTGAGATTAGTTTGGTTGTAATGGAAAGGGAGCAGCTGCACGGAGGTGACGAGAGGACAGCTGCCACTCTGAAAATAGTCCTTGTATGAAGAAAGAGATTTGATAAATAATTTAAAGCCCTTCATGGCACTGGACCAGAATATCTCCGAGACCGCCTGCTGCCGCACGAATCCCAGTGACCGATTAGGTCCCACAGAGTGGGCCTTCTCCGGGTCCCATCAACTAAACAATGTCGGTTGGCGGGCCCCAGGGGAAGAGCCTTCTCTGTGGCGGCCCCGGCCCTCTGGAACCAACTCCCCCCAGAGATTAGAACTGCCCCTACTCTCCTTGCCTTTTGTAAGCTCCTTAAGACCCACCTTTGTCGTCAGGCATGGGGGAACTGAGACATCTCCCCCGGGCATATACAATTTATGAATGGTATGTCTGTATGTATGTTTGTTTAGAAAATGGGGTTTTTAAAATATTTTTAAATTGTAATTTAGATTTGTTGTAAATTGTTTTCACTTTGTTGTGAGCCGCCCCGAGTCTGCGGAGAGGGGCGGCATACAAATCTAAATAATAATAATAATAATAATAATAATAATAATAATAATAATAATAATAAAAACACTGATGAGATCAAGGCACGCTTTTGCCCTCAAATGATTCTGGAAGTACCCAGGATTTACAGATAACGGTTTGAAAAAACCCATGTATCGACTAACGCACAAAGATTGCATTTATACAAGCTTCATATATTGGTGTGTAATGTTCACAATCCATCCTCTTTTATAGCGGTATAAAAGCGAATGGATCCTAATCATACGGGCCAATGGAAATTGTATATGTGAAGTAGATTATTACATCCTCGTTAGAATGTCCATAATATTATACTGCTACCGTTTAAACGGTTCTCTAGCACTCTATTATTTTTGGTTTATGTGTATATCCTGCCAGATCATAGAATTAAAGCTATATAAAACAAATTCAACTAATGTGCTCATGTAGCTGTTGGTTAAGTTGCTTAAATTCCCCTTCCCCAACAGGAAACGCATTTTGTTCTGAGCAAACACTGGCGAGCTGGCAGTATTGATTCCATTTACAGTAATTTGAAAGGCAGAGGAGGTGTTCTTGTTGTTTTTAATTAATCATCCGTCTGTCCTTGATTCCAGGGCCGACAGAAACTATGTCAGGACCACTCTTTTATAGAGGAGACATTCAAGGGTACTCTTGGACCACAGAGATTAGTGGACAGAGATAAAGCAGCTGCATTCGTCGCATTTCTTTGCTGCTTTGTAGAGTGTTTGAAAAGTGTTTGGAAACTTCAGATCGTACAGAATGCAGCTGCGAGAGCAATCATGGGCTTCCCTAAATATGCCCATGTTACTCCAACACTCCGCAGTCTGCATTGGTTGCCGATCAATTTCTGGTCACAATTCAAAGTGTTGGTTATAAAGCCCTTCATGGCATCGGACCAGAATATCTCCGGGACCGTCTTCTGCCGCACGAATCCCAGCGACCGGTTAGGTCCCACAGAGTTGGCCTTCTCCGGGTCCCGTCGACTAAACAGTGTCGTTTGGTGGGTGCCAGGGGAAGAGCCTTCTCTGTGGTGGCCCCGACCCTCTGGAACCAACTCCCCCCGGAGATTGGAACTGCCCCCACCCTCCTTGCCTTTTGTAAAGTTCTTAAGACCCATCTCTGCCGTCAGGCATGGGGGAACTGAGAAATCTCCCCCAGGCCTATACAGTTTATACATGGTATGTTTGTGTGTATGCTTGCTTTTAATAATGGGGTTTTCAGTGTTTTTTAAAATTATTAGATTTGTACTTACATTGTCTTTGTTATTGTTGTGAGCCGCCCGGAGTCTATGGAGAGGGGCAGCATACAAATCTAATTAATAACAACAACAACAACAACAACAACAACAACAATAATAATAATAATAATAATAATCCCCAAGGCATAAGAAAGGGGAGAGTCCTTGGAGGTCTCCAATGCAGGGGTCCCCAATCTTTGCAACTTTAAGACGTGGAATTCTTGGAGTTGAAGTCCACAAGTCTTAAAATTGCCAAGGTTGGAGACCCCTGTTCTAGTGCAATGACCTATGACAATGTGAGGCACAAGTGAAGTACAGCGGTACCTCTACCTAAGAACGCCTCTACTTACAAATTTTTCTAGATAAGAACCGGTTGTTCAAGATTTTTTTGCCTTTTCTCAAGAACCATTTTCCACTTACAAACCTGAGCCTCCGAAACTGTAACCGGAAAAGGCAGGGAGAAGCCTCTTTGGGGCCTCTCTAGGAATCTCCTGGGAGGAAACAGGGCCGGTAAAGGCAGGGAGAAGCCTCCGTGGGGCCTCTCTAGGAATCTCCTGGGAGGAAACAGGGCCGGTAAAGGCGGAGAGAAGCCTCCGTGGGGCCTCTCTAGGAATCTCCTGGGAGGAAACAGGACCAGTAAAGGCGGAGAGAAGTCTCCGTGTTGCCTCTCTAGGAATCTCCTGGGAGGAAACAGGACCAGTAAAGGCGGAGAGAAGCCTCCGTGTTGCCTCTCTAGGAATCTCCTGGGAGGAAACAGGGCCGGTAAAGGCAGGGGGAAGCCTCTGTGGGGCCTCTCTAGGAATCTCCTGGGAAGAAATAGGGCCGGAAAAGGCGGGGAGAAGACTCTGTGGGGCCTCTCTAGGAATCTCCTGGGAGGAAACAGGGCCGGTAAAGGCAGGGAGAAGCCTCTGTGGGGCCTCTCTAGAAATATCCTGGGAGGAAACAGGGCCGGTAAAGGCAGGGAGAAGCCTCCATGAGGCCTCTCTAGGAATCTCCTGGGAGGAAACAGGGCCGGTAAAGGCGGAGAGAAGCCTCCGTGGGGCCTCTCTAGGAATCTCCTGGGAGGAAACAGGGCCGGTAAAGGCGGAGAGAAGCCTCTCTGGGGCCTCTCTAGGAATCTCCTGGGAGGAAACAGGGCCGGTAAAGGCAGGGAGAAGCCTCCGTGGGGCCTCTCTAGGAATCTCCTGGGAGGAAACAGGGCCGGTAAAGGCGGAGAGAAGCCTCTCTGGGGCCTCTCTAGGAATCTCCTGGGAGGAAACAGGGCCGGTAAAGGCAGGGAGAAGCCTCCGTGGGGCCTCTCTAGGAATCTCCTGGGAGGAAACAGGGCCTCCACCCTCCCTGTGGTTTCCCCAATCACACACATTATTTGCTTTTATATTGATTCCTATGGGAAAAAATGGTCACGGAACGGATTAAGTTCGTAAGTAGAGGTACCACTGTACTAATACCTACTCTATAAAGCCTTGGTAAGGCCACACTTGGGATACGGCATCCAGTTTTGGTCACTACACTATTAAAAAAGATGTTGAGACTCTGGAAAGAGTGCAGAGCAGAGCAACCAAGTTGGGAGGACATGATCGAAACATTTAAATAGGTTAAATAAGGAAGTGTTTTTAATAGGAAAGGGAACACAAGAACAAGGGGACACAATCTGAAGATAGTTGGGGGAAAGATCAGAAGCAACGTGAGAAAATATTATTTCATTGAAAGAGTAGTAGATGCTTGGAACAAACTTCCAGCAGACGTGGTTGGTAAATCCACAGTCACTGAATTTAAACATGCCTGGGATAAACATATATCCACCCTAAGATAAAATATAGTAAATAGTATAAGGGCAGACTAGATGGACCATGAGGTCTTTTTCTGCCGTCAGTCTTCTATGTTTCTATAATACATCCTAGATCTGAATGAATGAAACATTCTCATTGTACAAAGTTGAATGCAGTGTTCCCTCTAATTTTTTGGGGGGGTGGGCGGAAAAGTATAGTGTCTGAGCGGCAGTCCCTTTGGGACTGGGCGGCACAGAAATATTAAATAGATAGATAGATAGATAGATAGATAGATAGATAGATAGATAGATAGATAGATAGATAGACAGACAGACAGACAGACAGACAGACAGACAGACAGACAGACAGATAAACAAACAAACAAACAAATAAAAAAATTAAAAACCCACCCTGTTTTGCCTCAGAGAATTTCAAAATAAAATACTGTACTGTGTGTCTATAACAGTGAGCTCATAATAGGGCAACTCTATCAATATCAAAATGCCACTTAAATAGTTGAGCTAGTTTCAAACTAGAGTTTGATTTTCTTTCTCTCTTCCTTACTCCCATTCTTTTTCTTTCTCTTTTCCTTCCTCTCTTTTTTCTATCTGTTTCTCTCTCTTACTCTCTTCCTCTCTCTCTCCTTCCCTCTCACTCTTTCCCTCTCGGCTTCTGGGCAGGTTTGGAAAACTCTGAGTTGATGATGATTTTTAAGTGAGCGATTGCTCACTGCTCAGCTTAGAGGGAACTATGGTTGAATGTGCACAATAGCATGTGAAACTGATTGTCAATCAGTGTTGTTTCCCAAGCGGACAGTTTGATTTCACTGCAGTTTGATTTACTTAGAGTTATATTGTGTTGTTTAAGTGTTCCCTTTATTATTATTTTTTGAGCAGTGTATATCATTTTTTCTTCCGCTGTCAACCACACGAATGCGTTTCTTAAGAATCCAGCCTCCCAATAATCACTGCCACTGCAATAAAGGAGGTTGCATGACCTTCCCTCCCTAGTCAATTATGCCACTGAACTCTTTATTGAGCTGTTTAAAATAAAGTATCATATAAAGACCTTAAGGTTGGAACTAGGGTGGGGTGGAGTGTGGAAAGGGCAGCCAAAATGATCAGAGCGCTGGAGTAAACTCCCAGTTCCCAGTGTTTGGATGTGATTTTAATAAGGCGAGAGCTGACTTGACAGAGCTTTGAAAAATCATACTCAACGCTTGGAAGGGAGAAGTTTTTCATCATTCATAATAACTAAGCGTAGTTTAACGACTGGAGAGCCAGGGCAGGCCAAAGGAAGAACCCTTTTTATGTTAATCGTCAGACTCCAGGACAGACAGGATTAACTTGGACTGGTTTAAAAAGAAAAGAAGACAGATTGATAGAGATGACTGTCGAAAGTCGTGAACGCCCATGTGTTATTTCCAGGATCAGAAGCAGCAGGTCTTCGAATTAAGAAAGGAGAATATTTGTTGCTCGGGGTTTGAAATGAGGGGGTCCTTGGTGCTCTCTGAGCTTGGCTACTTTCTTGCAGAAGTTTAATTACCCAAACTAGGGACCGCCTGCTACCGCACAAATCCCAGTGGCCGATAAGGTCCCACAGAGTTGGCCTTCTCCGGGTCCCGTCGACTAAACAATGTCGTCTGGCGGGCCCCAGGGGAAGAGCCTTCTCTGTGGCGGCCCCGGCCCTCTGGAATCAACTCCGTCCCGGAGATTAGAACTGCTCCCACCCTCCTTGTCTTCCGTAAACTACTTAAGACCCACCTATACCACCAGGCATGGGGGATTTGAGACATCTTTCCCCCAGGCTTATTATAATTTATGTTTGGTATGTATGTGCTGTTTGGTTTTTACTTATGATAGGGTTTTTAGTTTTTTAATATTAGATTTGTGCCATTATAATATTGTTTTTATCATTGTTGTGAGCCGCCCCGAGTCTTCGGAGAGGGGCGGCATACAAATCTAATAAATTATTATTGTTGTTGTTGTTGTTGTTGTTGTTGTTGTTATTATTATTATTATTATTATTATTATTATTATTGTTATGTATCTGTCAAGGTTCTAGGTAGCATCCACACTAAATCAGAGTCCAGGTCAAATGTTATGCACAAAGGAGGGGAAGTGTTTTTAATAGGAAAGTGAACACAAGAACAAGGGGGCACAATCTGAGGTTAGTTGGGGGAAAGATTAGAAGTTTTTACTGAAAGAGTAGTATTTTACTGAAAGAGTAGTAGATGCTTGGAACAAACTTCCAGCAGACGTGTTAGATAAATCCACAGGAACTGAATGTAAACATGCCTGGGATAAACATATATCCATCCTAAGATAAAATACAGGAAATAGTATAAGGGCAGACTAGATGGACCATGAGGTCTTTTCCTGCCATCGATCTTCTATGATTCTATGTTTCTAAGTAACGTAAGAAAATATTATTTGACTGAAAGAGTAGTAGATACTTTGAACAAATTTCCAGTAGATGTGGTTGGTAAATCCACAGTAAATGAATTTAAACATGCCTGGGATAAACATATATCCATTGTAAGATAAAATACAGGAAATAGTATAAGGGCAGACTAGATGGACCATGAGGTCTTTTTCTGCCGTCAGACTTCTATGTTTCTATGTTTCTATGTGGCGTGAAGGCAGGTACAGTGCTGCTTCTCTCCTGTGCTAAGAATCTAGTCATTCCCTTGCCATGTCTCTCCGGTCATTGGAGCCTTAATGCATGAGCGAAGGCACCCTTCGCTTCCTCCCACTCCGGGCTGGAGCTTACCCCCCCATCCTGCTTGGCCAAAGAGCTGTGAGGGGAGGTGGATGGTGGACACAACACGGTAGACTTCAACTCCCAGAATTCCTGAGCCAATCGTGCCAGCTCAGGAACTCTGGGAGTTGAAGTTCCACATGTCATAGAAGAGCCAACTTTGCCTATCCGTGCCGTAAAGGAATCAAGCCAAGCCTCCTTTTGCCCAATATACAAACACCAACTAAACCTCAGTTCCTTCTGCTTTATCGTTACCTCCACTTTCCCTTTCTGCTTTTTTCATTGTTAAATCATCCTTTGGAGCTCAAAATCAGATCCCTATAGTTTCTCTATAGCAGTGTTTCCCGACCTTGGCAACTTGAAGATATCTGGACTTCAACTCCCAGAATTCCCCAGCCAGCGAATGCTGGCTGGGGAATTCTGGGAGTTGAAGTCCAGATATCTTCAAGTTGCCAAGGTTGGGAAACACAGCTCTATAGCATCCCCACCGTACTTTTCCTTTCCCAGATTCCTTTCTGTTTTATATTCCCACTGTCATTGTTTTTATAACTGTTTTGATTTGTAAAAATACTACGCTGTTATACAATCTCCCCCCCCTGTGCTGATTTAGTATGCTCTTATCGTTTGCCTTAAATCTTTGATAAACGCATTATAAAAGAAGAAAGTGTTACCTGATACTATTATAAACTCTTGGCAGTCTGCCAGTGTGGGAGTTAGAATAACAGAAGCAAAGTGATAGAGCGCTGGAGAACATCTCAAAGAATTACTAGTTTCCTCCCGAAAGGAGACAGAATGATTTAAGCAGGAGCAGCTGACATGGGCTTAGCATCACTGGGAGTCATTTGGATTGTTATGTCCAAGAGACCCTTGCAGAAACACAGTTCCAAGTGTACAACACAAGGAGAAGGAGAGCAAGTAGATAAAAGAGAGGTACAACCTGGGCTCCTCAAGTACAGTGGTACCTCATAGAAACATAGAAGACTGACGGCAGAAAAAGACCTCATGGTCCATCTAGTCTGCCCTTATACTATTTCCTGTATTTTATCTTAGGATGGATATATGTTTATCCCAGACATGTTTAAATTCAGTTACTGTGGATTTACCAACCATGTCTGCTGGAAGTTTGTTCCAAGGATCTACTACTCTTTCAGTAAAATAATGTTTTCTCATGTTGCTTTTGATCTTTCCCCCTACTAACTTCAGATTGTGTCCCCTTGTTCTTGTGTTCACTTTCCTATTAAAAACACTTCCCTCCTGGACCTTATTTAACCCTTCAATATTTTTAAATGTTTCGATCATGTCCCCCCTTTTCCTTCTGTCCTCCAGACTATACAGATTGAGTTCATTAAGTCTTTCCTGATACGTTTTATGCTTAAGACCTTCCACCATTCTTGTAGCCCGTCTTTGGACCTGTTCAATTTTGTCAATATCTTTTTGTAGGTGAGGTCTTTCATTTGTTTGTTTGTTTGTTTATTATTTATTTATTTATTTATTATTTTTTTATTTGATTTGATTTGATTTGATTTGATTTGATTTGATTTGATTTGATTTGTATGCCGCCCCTCTCCGTAGACTCAGGGGCGGCTAACAACTATAATAAAACAACGTATGATAAATCTAATATTTAAAATAACTAAAAACCCTTATTAAAAGCCAAAGATACACACAAACAAACATACCATGCATAAATTGTATAGACCTGGGAGGAAAGGAATATCTCAATTCCCTAATGCCTGGCAGCAGAGGTGGGTTTTAAGAAGTTTATGAAAGGCAAGGAAGGTGGGGCCAGTTCTAATTTCTGGGGGGAGTTGGTTCCAGAGGGCCGGGGCCGCCCCAGAGAAGGCTCTTCCCCTGGGTCCCGCCAGACGACATTGTTTAGTCGATGGGACCCGGAGAAGGCCAACTCTGTGGGACCTTATCAGTTGCTGGGATTCGGAGTGTACATACAAGGAAAACAAGAATATAAAAGAGAGGTATAACCTGGGCTCTTCAAGTACAGTGGTACCTCTACCTAAGAACGCCTCTACTTAAGAACTTTTATTTATTTATTTATTTATTAGATTTGTATGTCGCCCTTCTCCGTAGACTCGGGGCGGCTAACAACAATAATAAAACAACATATGACAAATCTAATATTTAACATTACTAAAAACCCTTATTAAAAGCCAAGCATACACACAAACATACCATGCATAAATTGTATAGGCCTGGGAGGAAAGGAATATCTCATTTCCCCCATGCCTGGCAGCAGAGGTGGGTTTTAAGAAGTTTACGAAAGGCAAGGAGGGTGGGGGCTGTTCTAATTTCTGGGGGGAGTTGGTTCCAGAGGGTCGGGGCCACCACAGAGAAGGCTCTTCCCCTGGGTCCCGCCAGACGACATTGTTGAGTCAACGGGACCCGGAGAAGGCCAACTCTGTGGGACCTAACCGGTCGCTGGGATTCGTGCGGCAGAAGGCGGTCTTGGAGCGTACAACACAAGTATAAAGAAAGCAAGAATATAAAAGAGAGGTGCATCCTGGGCTCTTCAAGTAGAGTGGTACCTCTACATAAGAACGCCTCTACTTAAGAACTTTTCTAGATAAGAACCGGGTGTTCAAGATTTTTTTGCTTCTTCTTAAGAACCATTTTCTACTTAAGAACCCGAGCCCTGAATAATTTCCCAGGAAATTTGAGAGCGGCATGAAGGCTCGGCCAGTTTCCTGCCATTCCCCCTTTAATCCTGGCCATCTCGGGCTTTTCTGGGCTGCCAGAGGAGCCTTTCGGTGGCGCTTAAGGAGGCTTTGGCAGTCCAGAGCGAACAAAGCATTTTCCTTTCTCTGGGCACTTGGAGAGGGAATAAACCTCTGCCAGCACCCAGAGAAGAGAAACGATCCTTTCATCACTGCCCTAGTCCTTCTCTTTGTAATACTAGGCATACCTAGTTCTGGCAATCGTTCTTCCTATGTTTTAGCCTCCAGTCCTCTAATCATCTTCGTTGGTCTTCTCCGTATTCTTTCCAGAGTCTCAACCAGGGGTGAAATGTGATTTTCCCTCCCTACCTGTTCTGTGGCCGTGGCTTATTTTGTGGGCATCCCGTTAAATTGATTTCCAGGAAGGTGCTTCAGGGTAGGCAGGGCTTATAAATGACCTGTTCTGCAACTCTTGAAAGCAGCTGCATTGTCTCTCCAGGATGGCAACTTGCCTTTCGTAATCTTCTTAAAACCCACCTCTGCCGCCAGGCATGGGGGAACTGAGATACTCTTTCCCCCTAGGCCTTTACAATTTTATGCATGGTATGTCTGTATGTATGTTTGGTTTTAGAATAAGGATTTTTAACTGTTTTAATATTGGATTGTTTATATGCTGTTTTTATTACTGTTGTTAGCCGCCCCGAGTCTATGGAGAGGGGCGGCATATAAATCCAATAAATCCAATAAATAAATAAATAAACGAACAAACGGACAGATGGACGGATGGATGGATGGATGGACGGATGGACGGATGCTATCTTCACACTTTTTTGCATACAGTTGCTGCCGTTGGATCTGGAGCATGGCTCAATCCCAACGTGTAATTACGGATAGGCCTCAGTTTACAAACACTCACTTAGCGAAAGTTACGATGGCGCTGGATTGCCCAGTCCTTGCACTTACGACCGTTACAGAATCCTGACACTCACAATGGATTCATGTGATTGCCATTTGCAAACTTGACAGCTGGCTTCCATTCAGCAGAGTCAGTACATTTAAGAACCACATCATTCACTTAACTATCACAAAAAAATTGGATGTGATTTTCTTAACAACTTACTTAGCAGTGGAAATTCTGATTCTGATCCCAATTGTGATCGTATCTTGAGGACTAGTCACATATATTGTATTTCTGCCACAGAAGACGATTCTCAATAATATTCCTTTATTTTGGAAGGAATTTGCTCTGCCCAGTTTTAAAAAGATAAGATAAGTCTTTGTATGTTGGGATATACAAGTACAAAAAAGGACACAATTGTTCCTTCATTGTCTTCACCATAGATTAACCAAAGGAATTGTTATCAGAATGTGGAATATATACATTGTTTCAACACATGTACAATACATACAGTATTACCAGTAGCTAATAACCAGATTTATCCACTTGGCTCAAAAGGATTACATTCAAGAATTTGAAAAGGGAGGTTGGTACTGAAGAATCGTAGCCTTAAATTTCTCATGCTTCCAGCCCGAGTTGTAACATCACATCCCCAAAATGTTAAAAAAGAGATAATACTAAACGAAAATATGAGATGCAAACTTCTTTCCCATTACAAAACAATTCAGTGCACTTTGCGACTTCTTATCAACATCATACCAAGCATGATCGGTTGTGCACTATAAATCACTCTTACATTCATACATACATTAGAAATTATATTGAGTTTTGATGCACACATTTCTATTTCGAAAGATTTAATTTACAATAATTATCATTGCAATAGTGGCTTCTTGTTGCATGGACAACATTTGTGCTTAATCTTTATTTATGTTTCATAATCTATTATTTGTATTATAAATCCCAGGAGGGGAATCCCAGGATCGCAATAACGGGCACTCCGCTTGCAACGGAAGTCAAGAATGGTGGAAGGTCTTAAGCATAAAACGTATCAGGAAAGACTTCATGAACTCAATCTGTATAGTCTGGAGGACAGAAGGAAAAGGGGGAACATGATCGAAACATTTAAATATGTTAAAGGGTTAAATAAGGTCCAGGAGGGAAGTGTTTTTAATAGGAAAGTGAACACAAGAACAAGGGGACACAATCTGAAGTTAGCTGGGGGAAAGATCAAAAGCAACACGAGAAAATATTATTTTACTGAAAGAGTAGTAGATCCTTGGAACAAACTTCCAGCATATGTGGTTGGTAAATCCACAGTAACTGAATTTAAACTGGGATAAACATATATCCATTGTAAGATAAAATACAGGAAATAGTATAAGGGCAGACTAGATGGACCATGAGGTCTTTTTCTGCCATTAGTCTTCTATGTTTCTAAGTCCAGAGGTGGGGTTTCCCAGCGGCGGCGGCGGGTTCATAAGGCGAAAAAAGTTCGTAAGAAGAGGCAAAAAAATTCTGAACCCCAGGTTTGTGTCTGGAAAAGGTACCACTGTATTTCCTTACTCTTTGCTTTTTGCTCTTGACAACTAATGATTTATTTTGGTCCCAGAGAACAGGATCTCTCTTGAAGATGGTTCCTCTATCTAAACCCACTTTATAGAAGCTCTCTCTCTCTCTCGCTCTCTCTCTTTCTCTCTTTCTCTCTTTCTCTCTCTCTCTTTCTGTCTCTCTCTTTCTTTCTTTCTTTCTGTCTCTCTCTCTTTCTCTCTCTCTCTTTCTCTCTCTCTCTTTCTCTCTCTTTTTCTTTCTCTCTCTCTCTTTCTATCTCTCTCTCTTTCTTTCTCTCTCTCTCTCTTTCTCTCTTTCTCTTTCTCTCTCTCTCTCTCTCTTTATCTCTCTCTTTCTCTCTTTCTCTTTCTCTCTCTTTCTCTCTCTCTCTTTCTCTCTCTCTCTCTCTCTCTCTCTCTGTGTCTCTGTATGCCTGTGGAAGGGCAGGGTGGGGCTGGAGGGGGGAGGCGTTTGCGAATAAATAATCTGCCATTTAAAAAAAAAAAAGAATTGCTACTTTTTAGAACTGTCTTGTCTCTTTTGAATCGGGCCGAAGACAACTAGACAAGCTTCAGTGGCAGTGAATGAAGTGACATTACTTTCCAAGCACAATCTTCTGTTTCTAGTCACTTTTCGGCAGACATTCAATCAAAATGCTAATAGGGAAGGCAGCAAGGGAGTGGAGTTATTGTAATCCTAATTGATAGGCTGCAGGAATGGGGTTTGATAAGTGCTGCTAAAGGCGGTGTGTCTTTTGTGTGTGTGTGCGCGCGGTGTTCTGTCTGCGCGTTTGTGTTCTTTCTTTAATTATATGGATGCTAATATTATTTTAAAAAGAGAGATTGCACCAATAACATAAAGATGGTTATCGGGATAAATGTGTTTTTTAAAATTTATTTTTGGTTTAAGCCGTTAGGGGGGAAAGAAAGAAGAAAGAAAGCACACACACACAAACACACACACATGCCAGGGCTGAGTTCCATTTACCTTCAACACCGGTTCGCATTGTGATGTTTCGCACATGCGCTCACTATGCACATGTGCATCCGCTTGTGCAATTGTGCTCCTGCACATGCTCAGCAGCTATAACCGTCCCAAACACTGCTGAGGAGCTGATCATAGAAACATAAAAGACTGACGGCAGAAACAGACCTCATGGTCCATCTAGTCTGCCCTTATATTATTTCCTGTATTTTATCTTAGGATGGGTGAGCAGTGCGGTCGGGCGGTAGGAAAAACAAGTAGGATGCTTGGCTGCATAGCTAGAGGTATAACAAGCAGGAAGAGGGAGATTGTGACCCCCTTATATAGAGTGCCGGTGAGACCACATTTGGAGTACTGTGTTCAGTTCTGGAGACCTCACCTACAAAAAGATATTGACAAAATTGAACGGGTCCAAAGATGGGCTACAAGAATGGTGGAAGGTCTTAAGCATAAAACGTATCAGGAAAGACTTAATGAACTCAATCTGTATAGTCTGGAGGACAGAAGGAAAAGGGGGGACATGATCAAAACATTTAAATATATTAAAGGGTTAAATAAGGTTCAGGAGGGAAGTGTTTTTAATAGGAAAGTGAACACAAGAACAAGGGGATGCAATCTGAAGTTAGTTGGGGAAAAGATCAAAAGCAACATGAGAAAATATTATTTTACTGAAAGAGTAGTAGATCCTTGGAACAAACTTCCAGCAGACGTGGTTGGTAAATCCACAGTAACTGAATTTAAACATGCCTGGGATAAACATATATCCATCCTAAGATAAAATACAGGAAATAGTATAAGGGCAGACTAGATGGACCATGAGGTCTTTTTCTGCCATCAGTCTTCTATGTTTCTATGATCTATGTTTATCCCAGGCATGTTTAAATTCAGTTACTGTGGATTTACCAACCACGTCTGCTGGAAGTTTGTTCCAAGCATCTACTACTCTTTAAGTAAAATCATATTTTCTCACGTTACTTGTAATCTTTCCCCCAACTAACTTCAGATTGTGTCCCCTTGTTCTTGTGTTCACTTTCCTATGAAAAACACTTCCCTCCTGAACCTTATTTAACCCTTTAACATATTTAAATGTTTCGATCCTGTCCCCCCTTTCCCTTCTGTCCTCCAGACTAGACAGATTGAGTTCATGAAGCTTTTCCTGATACGTTTTATGCTTAAGACCTTCCACTATTTTTGTAGCCCGTCTTTGGACCCGTTCAATCAGTTATGCTTTGGGTAAAGGAATAAAGGTAGGTATAGAGTCTGCGGAGAGGGGCGGCATACAAATCCAATAAATGATGATGATGATGATGATGATAATAATAATAATAATAATAATAATAATAATAAAAAACCCGGGAACAGGCAGGAGGGCCCTTTTTCAAGCAGCAGCAGAGGAAAAAACTTCCAAACAGTAATTCAGAGAAAAAATTCCAAAAAAAGATGTACCGCCCATGGACCAGCACCGACCGAACCGAATTTTGTGACACTCTCGTGATGTCACCAGCGGGTCACTACCGGTTCAAGCAATCTGGTCCAAACCGGGAGGAACCCACCCCTCTCTCACACACACACAAACACACACACACACACAAAAACACACACATCATTGAACTTCAGCTAACATCAAATTCACCTTTAAAACAAAGCTATAGTGGGTGGTAGTGACATCTTCGGTGCGATGGCAGGGGCTACTATCCATCAAAATTAAAGCTGTCAGATCCGAGCAGTTGAATAGGAAATCCAATCATTTATTTATACAATGGCCTTTTCATAAAGCCTTGAGCAGGAGATGCTGGGCGGGCTGGGCTCTTATTTAAATCTGGCTTGGGCAATTAGGATCAATTATGTGAATGTGGTTTTTACACAGTAGGGTTCTGGGATGAGAAGAGAGACTAGGAGAAAAAAATACCAAGTGTTTTTTGATGGTTTGAGACAAGGTTCTGGTGATCCCAAAATTGGAATTCCTATTTTCACCCTGTGTGGTGGAAGAGGGAAAAAATATAATAATAATAATAATAATAATAATAATAATAATAATAATAATAATAATAATAATTTATTAGATTTGTATGCCGCCCCTCTCCGCAGACTTTGTATCTGGTTATACATTGCCATGGAAAATATACAGGCAATTTCTCTGATTCCCTTATATTTGCTAGATTCCTGTATTTCCTTAAACATGCTCTTTGTGTTCATATAATGCTTAGAGAGGGCTGTAAAATGGTATATACAGTGTGTGTGTGGGGAAGATATTGATAAAATTGAATGGGTCCAAAGACCGGCTACAAAAATGGTATAAGGTCTTAAGCATAAAACCTATCAGGAAAGACTTAATGAACTCAATCTGTATAGTCTGGAGGACAGAAGGGAAAGGGGGGGACATGATCGAAACCTTTAAATATGTTAAAGGGTTAAATAAGGTTCAGGAGATAAGTGTTTTTAATAGGAAAGTGAACACAAGAACATGGGGGCACAATCTGAAGTTAGTTGGGGGAAAGATCAGAAGTAACGTGAGAAAATATTATTTGACTGAAAGAGTAGTAGATGCTTGGAACAAACTTCCAGCAGACATGGTAGATAAATCCACAGTAACTGAATTTAAACATGCCTGAGATAAACATATATCCATCCTAAGATAAAATACAGGAAATAGTATAAGGGCAGACTAGATTGCAGTCTGCATTGGTTGCCGATCAATTTCCGCTCACAATTCAAAGTGTTGGTTATGACCTATAAAGCCCTTCATGGCATCGGACCAGAATATCTCTGGGACCGCATTCTGCCGCACGAATCCCAGCGACCGGTTAGGTCCCACAGAGTTGGCCTTCTCCGGGTCCCGTCGACTAAACAATGTCGTTTGGCGGGCCCCAGGGGAAAAGCCTTCTCTGTGGTGGCCCCGACCCTCTGGAACCAGCTCCCCCCGGAGATTAGAACTGCCCCCACCCTCCTTGCCTTTCGTAAAGTTGTTAAGACCCATCTCTGCCGTCAGGCATGGGGGAACTGAGACATCTCCCCTGGGCCTATACAGTTTATACATGGTATGTTTGTGTGTATGTTTGCTTTTAATAATGGGGTTTTTAGTGTTTTTTAAATTATTAGATTTGTTCTTATATTGTGTTTGTTATTGTTGTGAGCCACCCCGAGTCTAGGGAGAAGGGCGGCATACAAATCTAAATAATAATAATAATAATAATAATAATAATAATAATAATAATAATAATAATAATAATAGATGGACCATGAGGTCTTTTTCTGCTGTCAATCTTCTATGTTTCTAAGTTTCTATTGGTATTGCTATTATTGTGTAGCCGTACAGTGGAAAAGGGAATACAGTTTCTGTCCCAGACACAATTTCTCAGAAGTTGGTGAAGAGGAGAATTTGTTGCCCTGTTTTAATGGTTTCTCTCCTGTTAAGTTTTAATCCTGCCTGAGTAGAGCTGCTATAAGCTACTTACACTCTCCAGAAATGGAACTGCACACTGTATAAAACAGGCAGGCAGGCAAATAAATAAGTCTTTCCCTAAAATCAATAGAAGTTGCTTCGGAGGAAAAATCTGCCTGAGATCGGAAACAAAAAAAAAAGATTCCTGGGTTTCTCTCGTATCTCTTCAATGCGATGCAGAGAGCCTCCTCTCTCTGTTATTACAAGGCATGATGGGATTATTTAAAATTTTAAAAAGAGCCGGGGCGGCGCAGCAGGTAGAGGGCTGTACTGCAGGCCACTGAAGCTGACTGTAGATCTGAAGGTCAGCGGTTCAAATCGCATCACCGGCTCAAGGTTGACTCAGCCTTCCATCCTTCCGAAGTGGGTAAAATGAGGACCGGGATTGTGGGGGCAATAGGCTGGCTCTGTTACAAAAGTGATATTGCTAACATGTTGTAAGTCGCCCTGAATCTAAGGAGAAGGGCGGCATAAAAATTGAAGGAAGGAAGGAAGGAAGGAAGGAAGGAAGGAAGGAAGGAAGGAAGGAAGGAAGGAAGGAAGAAAGAAAGAAAGAAAGAAAGAAAGAAAGAAAGTGGTCTGTCTGGGTCACTCCAGAGGCAAACACCAACCCAAAAAGAGTTTCCAGACACACTGGTAAAAAGCAAAGACAGTTTATAGAATCCAAAGCAAACACAGGTAACAGAAAATGTCCTTACAAACAGGAACACGCTGGAACTTCAAAGATGTTTCACGAAGGCCATGAAGTAAAACAGGATTCTTGCTGTCACAAACAACGCTGGAGATAACAAACATACGCCTCCCCCAAGTCTTCCAGTCTTCTAGGCCACAAGCCAAGATCAGAGACGCCGAGAAGCAAAGCAGGGTCACAGAACTTCCAGTTGATAACGCTCCACATGGCTTCAAGGGCGGCCTGCCTTTTAAACCCTGCTGAGGAGAACCACACCCAAACCCAGCTGTTGCCAATTCAGTGGTGCCAATACCTTTCTAATTGGTCCCGTCTCTGAGCTGCACGTCGCTGTCTCATGTCAATTATAGCCTGTGCTTCCTCATCCAATGAGGCCAGGCTACTGGCTGGGGAGAGCCCCCCCTCCTCCCGGGGCTCTCAGGCTGCTCTCCCTCCTCCTCTTCCTGACTTTCCTCTCCCCCGTCTGCCTGTTCCTTCCCCTCCTGTTCACTGTCCTCCTCCTCCGGCCATGGATCCAGCAGAGACGCAGCCGGTCCCTGAGGAGCCTCAGGCTGAATCACAACAAAAAGAAAGAAAGAAAGAAAGAAAGAAAGAAAGAAAGAAAGAAAGAAAGAAATTTTATCATCACCAGCTGGATGAGCACCATCCCAGAGAAAGTTCCCAAATTTTGTACAATTCTTTGTTCTGCCCTTAACCTTCCTCCAGATCAGGACTTTACAACTGCAAATAACCCACTTGTTCCCCCAACCTGATTCTTGACAAAATTACCAACTTTCCAAAATGGTTGTATCTCTGAAAGAGTTCCTGCTCTAGTTTTGATGGCCTCCAATCCGTCTCTGCTTAGAGTTCTCTTGATGGGAAGGTTTCAATGATAGTAAACATTGACTGTTATTTTCTGTAAAGCATCTTGTCTGGCTGGTTGGTTGGTTGGTTGGTTCACTTCCAGGTGAAAAGAACAGCCTCTTCTCCCTCAAGGTGGATATAGCATCCAGGAATGGATTAAATCAGTATTTCCCAACCTTGGCAACTTGAAGATATCTGGACTTCAACTCCCAGAATTCCCCAGCCAGCGAATGCTGGCTGGGGAATTCTGGGAGTTGAAGTCCAGATATCTTCAAGTTGCCAAGGTTGGGAAACACTGGGTTAAATCAATCAGCTCTGTGATTGGACTGAGTCTATCCAAACCTGTTCAGGTCCCGCCCTTGTCTCTATGCTTGACAGTTTTTACACTCAGTCGCTCAGCTAGGCTGGTTGTGTCCAAACTTTCCTCCTGCCAAATTAACCTCTTCTTGGGTTCTATTCAAGGGTGGGCGTCACCCCAGAACGGCAGGAACAGCATTCCGCCAGCAGGAATGGAGCGTGTAGCCTTGTTCCTTTGCTGATGGGCTTGCATGCACCGTGCATGTGCAACCGGCGCAATTCTGGCACGGCATGGCCTGCTTTCTGCTTTCCTGCACTGCTGGCATCTCTCAGCGCGGCGATGCTGTCCTGAGTGAGTCTTGGCCTTTGGGAGCAGCAGCACTGTGCTCTCAAAGGCCACGGCTTGATCAGGGCACCATCGCCACGTCGAGAGGTGCCTGTGGCATGGGACAGAATAGAACAGGCTGTGTGGCTGGAGCTCTGGCCCTGCGCGATGGCCCATCTTCTTGGCAGGACAGCAGTGCACTAAGGAAAGGGCCGGTGGCCAGATAGTGGCACAGTGGAGCGGGCAGGCCGCTCGTGGCAGAGCCGCCATGAGCAGTGAGATGAAGCGGGTGAGTGGGTGGGAGCGAAGCAGGCGAGCGGACGGGTCAAGCGGCAAGGTGAAACGGGCGAGCAGATGGGAACAAAGTGGGTCAGTGGATGGGAGCGAAGCAGGCGAGCGGACGGGTCAAGCGGCGAGGTGAAGCAGGCAAGCAGATGGGAGCAAAGCGGGTCAGTGGATGAGAGCGAAGCAGGCGAGTGGACGGGTCCAGTGGCGAGGTGAAGCGGGCGAGCAGATGGGAGCAAGGCAGGTCAGTGGATGGGAGTGAAGCAGGCGAGCGGACGGGTCAAGCGGCGAGGTGAAGTGGGCAAGCAGATGGGAGCAAAGCGGGTCAGTGGATGGGAGCGAAGCAGGCGAGCGGACGGGTCAAGCGGCGAGGTGAAGTGGGCAAGCAGATGGGAGCAAAGCGGGTCAGTGGATGGGAGCGAAGCAGGCGAGCTGACGGGTCAAGCGGCGAGGTGAAGCGGGCGAGCAGATGGGAGCAAAGCGGGTCAGTGGATGGGAGCGAAGCAGGCGAGCGGATGGGTCAAGCGGCGAGGTGAAGTGGGCAAGCAGATGGGAGCAAAGCGGGTCAGTGGATGGGAGCAAAGCAGGCGAGGGGACGGGTCAAGCGGCGAGGTGAAGCGGGTGAGCAGATGGGAGCAAAGCGGGTGAGTGGATGGGAGCAAAGCGGGCAAGCGGATGGGTCAAGTGGTGAGGTGAAGCAGGTAAGTGGACAGGAGTGAAGCGGGCAAGTGGATGGAACAGGTGGCGAGGCGAAGCAGGTGAACGGACAGGAGCAAAGTGGGCGGACGCAAAGGCCGCGAGCGACAGAGCTACCACGAGCGGTGCAGCGGGCCGAGCAGTAGCTGTCAACTTACTTGCCAGTTTCTGGGTGTGTGTTTGCTTCTGCGCAAACCTCTCTCCGTAGACTCCAGAAAGAACCATGAGAAGCATAGCTCACCTGCATTGGCTTTTAAATCTTCGGGCGTCACCATAACCATGAAACGAATGGCTCGCTCATTCCGGAACATCTCATAGGACCAACGTCTGATGGACCGCATGCACTTGACGGCCGCTATCCCGTTGTTGGCAATGAGGACCTAGATGGAGGAGAAACCGGAAGGGGAAGGATAAAATGGTTCAGATTTACAATCCTCAATCAAACTATGGGAAATAACTATCTCGACAGCCCAAGTGACACAGACATATGTCCACATTGCCCAGATTAGATTAGGGGGCAAAGATCAGAAGCAACGTGAGAAAATATTATTTGACTGAAAGCGTAGTAGATGCTTGGAACAAACTTCCAGCAGATGTGGTAGATAAATCCACAGTAACTGAATTTAAACATGCCTGGGATAAACATATATCCAACCTAAGATAAAATACAGGAAGTAGTATAAGGGCAGACTAGATGGACCATGAGGTCTTTTTCTGCCGTCAATGTTCTGGAGACCTCACCTACAAAAAGATATGGACAAAATTGAACGGGCCCAAAGACGGGCTACAAGAATGGTGGAAGGTCTTAAGCATAAAACGTATCAGGAAAGACTTAATGAACTCAATCTGTATAGTCTGGAGGACAGAAGGAAAAGGGGGGACATGATCGAGACATTTAAATATGTTAAAGGGTTAAATAAGGTTCAGGAGGGAAGTGTTTTTAATAGGAAAGTGAACACAAGAACAAGGGGACACAATCTGAAGTTAGTTGGGGAAAAGATCAAAGGCAACATGAGAATATATTATTTTACTGAAAGAGTAGTAGATCCTTGGAACAAACTTCCAGCAGACGTCATTGGTAAATCAACAGTAACTGAATTTAAACATGCCTGGGATAAACATATATCCATTATAAGATAAAATACAGGAAATAGTATAAGGGCAGATTAGATGGACCATGAGGTCTTTTTCTGCCATCAGTCTTCTATGTTTCTATGTTTCTAAATCTCACACGCTCGCATCCTCACACGAGATTCAACTTCTCCGCCAATCCTGTGCCGGGTGCGCACACGATCCCACGCTCCCGACACATTCCGGTGGCGCTGGGAATGGGAGCCTGACGCTGGTTCTCTTCCACCTTGGTAGCCCTGAGTTGAACTCCCGTTAGTTCTGACCTTTATGCTGAATCACTTTGAGAGGAAACATTTAGTTCAGTGAAAGGACCTGGGCGTGTTGAGCTTGCAAATGAGAAAATTAAGAGGAGATGTATTAGCAGTCTGCAGACAATACGAGAGGGAGCGGATCTCTTTTGAAACCAAAAGCAGAATGATGACAACAGGTGGGAACGTTACGTAAAAGAGATTTGGGTTGAATGTTGGGAGGGATTTTCCGACTGAAAGTTGTTAAAGAGCAAACAGTTGGCCTAGAACCTTGTGGGACTTCCCTGCATTGCTGGGTTTCAGTTGGATATTAGATGATCAGCCGTTAAAGATGGTTTAATGTTGAAGTGCCCAACAGGCAGCCTGCAAACAGCGCAGGGCCCTGAACAGCTAGTAATGCTTCTTGGTTGCGATGTGAAACATCTTCAAAGAAAAAACCCAGAAAGTCCATTTGTCTCTTGAAAAAGCACCTTTGGGGCAAACTGAGAAAGGTTGTCCCAAGGATACCGAATGATTGAGAAGACAAAATCCTGGGAATTCTGTTGCTTAACCCAGTGATTTTCAACCTTTTTTGAGCTGCGGCACATTTTTTACATTTACGAAACCCTGGGGCACATTGAGTGGGGCGGGGGGGGGGGGGCTAAAAAAAAGTTTGGACAAAAATTTTCTCTCTCTTCCTCTCTTTCGCTCTATTTCTCTCTCCCTCTTTCTCTACCTTCCTTCCTCTTTCGTTCTCTCTCTCTCCATCCCTCTTTCTTTCTCTTCCTTCCTCTCTCTTTTGCTCTCTTTCTCTCTCCCTCCCTCCCTCCCTCTATGTCTTTCTCTCTCTCTCTCCTTCCCTCCCTCTCTTTCTCTCTCTCTCTTGCTTTCTCTCTCTCTCTCTCTCTCTTGCTTTCTTTCTCTCTCTCTCTCTCTCTCTCTTGCTTTCTTTCTCTCTCTGAGCTTCGCGGCACACCTGACCATGTCTCACGGCACACTAGTGTGCCACGGCACACTGGTTGAAAAACACTGGTTTAACCGACCGAGAAGAATGTACTGTGTGCGAATGGAGGTGGATACCGGGATATTTGACCTATAGTGAGTTCAATGAACTTTGGAGGTGGAGATTTCAACTAACTTCTAAAATATCTTTGCCTTCCATCTACTCGCTAAATGTTCTTTTGGCTCTAGAAACGGTGCCACGGAGCACCAAGTACAAGGGGCTTATTTTTCTTCACGGAACATCTATTGTCTATCCTTCACATTGAAAACTCCTACCTAAAGCAATTAGTAAATGATCTCCGGGTGCTTGTATCCTCTGAATGAAAAGTTGCATTCAATTTTTTTTTTTAAAAAAACCCCAAACCCCTCAAAGTCACACTTCTGGCTCATCCAAAGGGACAGTGACAGGTTGTCCTTGTCTCAGAAGCTCTGCATAGAAGTGCAAATATGAATATCCGCGTCGGGAAGAACACAGAACCGAGAGCGAGAGTCCTTTATTTAAAATTAATAGAAAACGTGTACACACTTGCCTGTCGACGCCGCTGATGAAAAGGAGCCAAGGCTAATTTTTTTTTATTGATTTATTTCCAAAGTGTCTGCGTTGTTCTTTTTTTTTTTTTTTAACCTCCCCTCCTCTTCCTTCTTTTTCAAAGAATTCAACGCTCTGTATGAATAAACGCAGACTGCTTTGTCAATAAACCACAGGCTTGTTATCCATAACAATTAAAACGTGGGGGCAGAGAGACCAGCTGTGTCCCTTTCTTGGGGGGGGAGAGAGGGGGAGAGTCAGAGAGCTTAGATAATTTGGGGTGGGGTAAGGAATTATAAAGGAAGAGAAGGGGAGATCTCCCTTTGGTTAGCGTCGGATGGGGGGCTAAGAAAGACCAGGCCTATCTCGCCTTTCAATTTGTCAAGCTTTCTCTCAAAGATGTACCAGGGAAGAAAAGGTAATTAATAGGTTTGGAGTCATTTCCGACATGTCAGTATTTCTGCCTTGCCTGCAAGTGATAATGTTCTCTAGCTCTTGGGCCTCGGGGGAGCCTTCCATCTTATTAACTTGTCTAGGAGAAAACTGTGGGTGGGGACAGCCTTGTCCACTGGGATGAGATGCGATGAAGAGTCGAGGAGCAGTGAGTGTTATCAAATTGGGAAGGGGAGAGTGGAATGTTTTTTTTCCCCCTTCCCGAATCTCTCTCTGTGTTTGGGAGGAGGGTGTGTTGATCGATATTAAAATTAATTCTCCTTGAGATGGAAAAATTATACCTTCTTTGCAACAGAAGCGGTCTTTCCTTTATTTGCATCCGAATGCCAGAGAGGCATGGGAGAAACCTCGCTCGAAAATGGACAACGAGCTTTGCGTTATCGCCGGCTTGTCTTGGGAAGACATTGAGTAAGGACCTGGAGGATCTGCGCCCTTCTGCTTAGTTCAACCTGTTTGTTGCTTCGCTGCTACACCCAGTGCAGCCTAAGAAACTAAGAATAACTAAGGAACGAAACCAGCTTAAAGCTTTGATAGATATCATCTTAACTTTGCTCAAAAAAGTCCAACCTGGGGCTTTCCTGCTTCCACTCAGCAGCTTTCAGATGGGTGGACATTATTTATTTATCTAATTTATATGCCGCCCAACTCCCAAGCGACTCTGGGCGGCTTACAGCAAAAATATACAGTGATACCTTGTCTTAAAAATTTAAATGGTTCTGGGACGAGGTTCTTAAGGTGAAAAGTTTGTAAGACAAAACAATGTTTTCCACAGGAATCAATGGAAAAGCAATTAATGCGTGCAAGCCCAAAATTCACCCCTTTTATTTATTTATTTATTTATTATTTAGATTTGTATGCCGCCCCTCTCCGCGGACTCGGGGCGGCATACAAATCTAAAAAATAAATAAATAAATAAATAAATAAATAAATAAATAAATAAATAAATAAATAAATAAATAAAAGGGGTGAATTTTGGGCTTGCCACTTTGCCAGCCAAAGTGCCCGTTTTTGTGCTGCTGGGATTCCCCTGAGGCTCCCCTCCATGGGAAACGCCACCTCCGGACTTCCGTGTTTTTGCGATGCTGCAGGGGAATCCAACCAGCATTGCAAAAACGAGCGCTTCGCTGGCAACGGAAGTCTGGAGGTGGGGTTTCCCAGCGAAGGGATTATCAGTGAAATTGCAGCATCGCAAAAACACCAAAGTCCTCGAAACCCCACCTCCAGACCTCTGTGTTTTTGCGATGCAGCAATTTCACTGAGGCTCCTCTCGCTGGGAAACCCCACCTCCGGACTTCCGTTGCCAGCAAAGCGCCCGTTTTTGCGCTGCTGGGATTCCCCTGCTGGGATTCCCCTGCAGTATCACAAAAACACGGAAGTCCGGAGGTGGGGTTTCCCATGGAGGGGAGTCTCAGGGGAATCCCAGCAGCACAAAAACAGGCACTTCACTGGCAATAGAAGTCCGGAGGTGGGGCATCCGAGGAGCGGCGGTGGGTTTGTAAGGTGAAAATAGTTTGTAAGAAGAGGCAAAAAAATCTTAAACCCCGGGTTTGTATCTCGAAAAGTTTGTATGACGAGGCATTTGTAAGACGTGGTAACACTGTATTTAGCATTTAGATTTATGTACCGTTTCACAGTGCTTTAGAGTCCTTCTCTAAGCAGTTTACAGAGAGTCATCCTATTGCCCCCAACAATCTGGGTCCTCATTTTACCGATCTTGGAAGAGTGGAAGACTGAGTCAACCTTGAGCCCGGTGAGATTCGATCTGCCGAACTGCTGGCAGCTGGTGATCAGCAGAAGTAGCTTGCAGTACTGCACTCTAACCACTGCACCACCGAGGATCTTCTATCATCCCACAGAGTTGGCCTTCTCCGGGTCCCGTCAACTAAACAATGTCGTTTGGCGGGACCCAGGGGAAGAGCCTTCTCTGTGGCGGCCCCAACCCTTTGGAACCAACTCCCCCCAGATATCAGAGTTGCCCCCACCCTCCTTGCCTTTCGTAAGCTCCTTAAAACCCACCTCTGTCATCAGGCATGGGGAATTGAGACTTTCCCGCCGCCTAGGCTTATAAAATTTATGCATGGTATGTTAGTATGTATGATTGGTTTTTAAATTGGGGTTTTAAATTAACTTAAACTTAAATATTGGATTTGTTTACATTGTATTATTATTGCTGTGAGCCGCCCCGAGTCTGCAGAGAGGGGCGGCATACAAATCTGATTAATAATAAAAAATAATAATAGATTAGATTAGATTAGATTTATTGGATTTATATGCTGCCCCTCTCCGCAAACTCGGGGCGGCTCACAACAAGGTAAAAACAATACATAATAACAAATCCAATACCCACCAATCCAATTACAATTTAAGCTAAAAAAATCATAAAAAACAACCCCAGAATATTAAAAAACAAGCACACAATCAATCTAACACCAAAACAACATGGGCAAGGGGGAGATGTTTCAGTTCCCCCATGCCCGACGGCAGAGGTGGGTTTTAAGGAGTTTGCGAAAGGCAAGGAGGGTGAGGGCAATCCTAATCTCAGGGGGGAGCTGGTTCCAGAGGGTCGGAGCCGCCACATAGAAGGCTCTTCCCCTGGGTCCCGCCAGACAACATTGTTTAGTCGACGGGACCCGGAGAAGGCCAACTCTGTGGGACCGAACCGGTCGCTGGGATTCGTGAGGCAGAAGGCGGTCCCGGAGATATTCTGGTCCGGTGCCATGAAGGGCTTTATAATAATATCTAAAAAAAATTATAAATCAGTTTAAAAGCCCCTTAATAAAACATTCATACTTTTCGAGGCCGAATCTAGAAGGTTGCTCAATTAGCCCCAGGTCTGCAGGCAAAGCCAGGTTTTTAAGGCTTTCTGGACTTCAACTCCCAGAAATCCCAGGCAGCCTTCCAGAATTCTGGGAGTTGAAGTCCCCACATCTGAGAGCTGCTGAGATTGAGGAACGGTGATATAGATAAACTGAAGAGATATCCTAGGTCGGTCCAGCAATGGGACGAAGGCAGGAGGATATGGATCATGTGAAATGTTCCATTAACACACTGAAAGCAAACACTGGCCTAAAAACCAAGAGGCTGTGAGGTCTTGTCCCACCATAGCTGTGAAAATTGGCTGAGTGACCTTGAGCCAAAGTGACCTTGGTTGCTCTCTCCCAGCCCACTTACACAGTTGTTTTGGGGAAAATAAGAGGAGAAAGGAATATTGGGTATGTTGGCTGCCTTGAGTTATTTATAAAGCTAATAAAGGTGGGATAAAAAAAATCAAATAAATAAATGAACCATAATATACAAGAAAGGTTCAAGTTATAGTCAGAGGGGAGAAAAAAATCATAACAAATATTGTAGTGATTTCTGACAGTCTCAAAATGGGTGAACAACAGTGAACAGTGCAGTCAGACGGTAGGGAAAGCAAGTAGGATGTTTGGCTGCATACCTAGAGGTATAAAAAGCAGGAAGAGGAAGATTATGATCCCGCTGTATAGAGCACTGGTGAGACCACATTTGGAATACTGTGTTCAGTTCTGGAGACCTCACCTACAAAAGATATGGACAAAATTGAACGAGTCCAAAGACGGGCTACAAGAATGGTGGAAGGTCTTCAGCATAAAACGTATCAGGAAAGACTTAATGAACTCAATCTGTATAGTCTGGAGGCCAGAAGGAAACGGGGGGACATGGTCGAAACATTTAAATATTTTAAAGGGTTAAATAAGGTCCAGTAGGAAAGTGTTTTTAATAAGAAAGTGAACACAAGAACAAGGAGACACAATCTGAACTTAGTTGGGGGAAAGATCAAAAGCAGCATGAGAAAATATTATTTTACTGAAAGAGTAGTAGATCCTTGGAACAAACTTCCAGCAGACGTGGTTGATAAATCCACAGCAACTGAATTTAAACATGCCTGGGATAAACATATATCCATCCTAAGATGAAATACAGAAAATAGTATAAGGGCAGACTAGATGGTCTTTTTCTGCTGTCAAACTTCTATGTTTCTATGTTTCTAATATCCAGTTGGAATAACGTGATAATCTTAGAAACATAGAAACATAGCAACATAGAAGATTGACGGCAGAAAAAGACCTCATGGTCCATCTAGTCTGCCCTTATACTATTTCCTGTATTTTATCTTAGGATGGCTATATGTTTATCCCAGGCATGTTTACATTCAGTTAACAACCACCTCTGCTGGAAGTTTATTCCAAGCATCTACTACCCTTTCAGTCAAATAATATTTTCTCACGTTGCTTCTGATCTTTCCCCCAACTAACCTCAGATTGTGCTCCCTTGTTCTTGTGTTTTTGCGAATCCCAATTCATTCCCTTTAACATAACAAGTTAAAGAGAATGAATCCTCCTGCAAGAAAATTCCTACATTGCAACTCTAAGCAATAAGTACTTGCAATATATTAGTGACGGTGATCCATCCTTTTTTCATTGAGAGAGTTGTAATGCACAGAATGAAGTTCGGGCAATCTGTGCTTCTGTTGTCAACAAGCTAAGAAGAGACAGATAACATTAAGTCGCCCGGTGTAGAATGTCAGACTAGGACAAAAGAGAACCAGATTTAATCTCCCTTCAGTTCTGAAGGTTGCTAAGTGACCTTGAGACAAATGGTGATCTCACCACAGTGGGAAAACGCATGGCGGTGATCGGAGCTTGTGGGAAAGAGGCAGGAAAGAAGTGACGATCGATAAAGATTCTTGAAATAATAGCGTACAGTTTTGAAGGAACAGATCTCTCCTTTGTTAACTGAAATGTGACGGGACATCTTGATGAATCCACGTCTTGGTTAAAGTAACTCTTTCTCACCGGTTGCGGCTCAGGAAACAAAGAAAGAGAGAAAGAAAGAAATCTCAGCTTTTACAGGGAAGTTCAGACAGGATTCTTGTTAGCGTAACTTGTGATGAGAAGTTCTTATCAGAGCTAGGAATGCCAGCAGATGGCACTCAAGCTTATACAGATCCAATCCTGGCTTTTGATTAGCCCAAGAGCATCAACGTCTCAGATGTTGCAGCTGCCTCCTTAGACTTTTCTTAAGGTGACCTCTTAATCTGGCAATAGGAAGGCACTTTAGAAAAGGAAGTTTCTCAAAAAAATTATTTATTTATTGGATTTGTATGCCGCCCCTCTCTGTGGACTCGGGGCGGCTAACAACAGTGGTAAAAACAGCATGTGACAATCCAAGACTAAAACAGCTAAAAACCCTTGTTATAAAACCAATCATACATACAAACATACCATGCATAAATTGTAGAAGCCTAGGGGGAAAGAATATATCAGTTCCCCCATGCCTGACGGCAGAGGTGGGTTTTAAGGAGGTTACGCAAGGCAAGGAGGGTGGGGGCTATTCTAATCTCTGGGGGGAGTTGGTTCCAGAGGGCCGGGGCCGCCACAGAGAAGGCTCTTCCCCTGGGTCCCACCAAACGACATTGTTTAGTTGATGGGACCCGGAGAAGGCCCACTCTGTGGGACCTAACTGGTCGCTGGGATTCGTGCGGCAGAAGGCGGTCCCCGAGATAATCTGGTCCGGTGCCATGAAGGGCACCGCACCAGATTATAGCCCCACCCCACCCCATCCCAAAGACCAATACTCCCAAAGACCAAGACGTCAACCCAGTGCGCAACAGCAGTAAAAAAAGCAAATTCCATGCTTGGCATGATTAGGAAGGGAATCGAAAATAGGTCAGCAAGCGTTGTATTGCCTCTGTAGAGATCGATGGTGAGACCACATTTGGAGTCCTGTGTACAGTTCTTGACACCGCACCTCAAGAAGGATATAATGGAACTGGAAAATGTGCAAAAAAGGGCAACAAGAATGATCAAGGAAATGGAGCACCTCCCTTATGAAACCAGGTTACAACGCCTTGGTCTCTTCAGCCTTGAAAGACGGCATTTAAGGGGTGACTTGATCGAAGTGTAAAAAATCATGCATGGGATAGAAAAGGTGGATAGAGAAAAATTCTTTTCTCTATCACACAACACTAGGACAAGGGGGCCCTCCCTGAAGCTCATAGGTAAGAAAGTGAGGACAAATCAAGGGAAATATTTCTTCACCCAGAGGATGGTTGGTTTGTGGAATTCACTTCCAGAAGAGTTTGTGTCAGCTGTCAGCCTTGATAGCTTCAGGGCAGGATTAGACAGATTCATGGATGCTAAGTGTATCGGTGGTTATTGAAACGGATGTCCGTGTGCCGCCTCTATGTTGCTTGAGGCAGGCAGGATTCCCTTGAGTACCACTTGTTGGGGGTCAAGGGAAAGGGAGGGTTTTGCCTTCTCTTTCTGCTCAAGATCCCCATGGACAATTGGTGGGCCACTGTGTGACACAGAATGCTGGACTCGATGGGCTTTGGCCTGATTCAGCAGGGCTCTTCTTATGTTCATATGTTCTTATGTACTTCTAATAACCACATAGGGCAAAAGAATTAAAGTCCTAGGCGTAAAATGAGCCAGATCTGCTGGGCATTTCGGAAACTTTTGAAAACTCATCTATGTCGCCAGGCATGGAGGAATTGATATATCCTTAGCTGTCTTGACTTTATGTATGGTGTGTTTGGGTTGTATGATTGTTTTTAATAGGGGTTTTTAAAACTGTTTTAACATTGGACCAGAATATCTCCGAGACCGCCTTCTGCCGCACGAATCCCAGCAACCGATTAGGTCCCACAGAGTGGGCCTTCTCCGGTCCCGTCAACTAAACAATGTCGTTTGGCGGGACCCAGGGGAAGAGCCTTCTCTGTGGCGGCCCCGACTCTCTGGAACCAGCTCCCCCCCAGAGATTAGAACTGCCCCTACCCTCCTTGCCTTTCGTAAACTCCTCAAAACCCACCTTTGTCGTCAGGCATGGGGGAACTGAGATATCTCCCCCAGGCCTATACAAATTATGTATGGTATGTTTGTATGTATGTATGCTTAATAATGGGTTTTTTAAAATATTTTAAATTGTAAATTATTAGATTTGTCATGAACTGTTTTTATTGTGTTGTGAGCTGCCCCGAGTCTAAAGAGAGGGGCGGCATACAAATCTAAATAATAATAATAATAATAATAATAATAATAATAATAATAATAATAATAATAATAATAATTGGATTTGTATATGATGTTTTACTTGTTGTGAGCCGCTCTGAGTCCTCGCAGAGGGGTGGCATACAAATCTAATAAATTATTATTGTTGTTGTTGTTGTTGTTGTTATTATTATTATTATTATTATTATTTAATGCAAGCGGTTCTAAAAAAATGAAGGAAGCAAATGGAAGCAGATTCTTTCTAAACGTGACATGAAACCTCTTCCAAAAGCAGCAACACACCCACCATAACTTGCCTTTTCTCCTAAAAATTAAGAGAATGCTTCTTCCTTCAGGGCCGTCATTCGGGTGATGACATTGAGTGACTTACTGTAATTTATCGATAGCAATAACACTTACACTTATATTTCTTCCTGGCTTTTCCGGCAGGCCTAGAGCCATTAAGTTGTCACCTTGATGCAGCCATGAATGATTGAGAGTATGTATACTTTGTAGGGATATTAATGTATTTTTATAATGGTTTTGTTCTTGCTTTACGGTGGTAACTTTATTTTACATTATCTTATTGTAATATAATATGTCCATTTGGAATTGGGTGGCATATAAATGTTACGAATGAATGAATGAACGAATGAATGAACAAGCAAACAAGTACGGTGCTAAAAAATTTAAAAGGGAACCCTCAAAGAACACATCCTATATTTGAATGAATGAAATATTCTCATTGGATGCTTTGTTCTGTACAAAGTTGAATGTGCACAACAGCAGGTGAAATTGACTGTCAATCAGTGTTGCTTCCTAAGTGGACAGTTTCATTTCACAGAAGTTTGATTTACTTGGAATTATATTGTGTTGTTTAAGTGTTTCCTTTATTTTTTTTGAGCAGTATAAATAAATACCACCCCACATGGCTTTATAGCACTCTCTTGGCATTTTGCAATGTCAGTATTATTTACCTACTGTAAATATTATACGAGTCTACGGAGAGGGGCTGCATACAAATGTAATAAATAATAATAATATTTATTTATTTATTTATTTATTTAGTTAGTTAGTTAGTTAGTTAGTTAGTTAGTTAGTTAGTTAGTTAGTTAGTTAGTTAGTTAGCATGCCGGCCCTCTCCGTAGACTCGGGGCGGCTCACAACAGTAATAATAATAATAATAATAATAATAATAATAATAATAATAATAATAATATGGATCATCGACATCGCAATCCCAGGAGACAGCAGAATTGAGGAGAAGCAGCTAGAGAAATTAGTGAAATACGAAGATCTAAAAATCGAGCTGCAACGACTCTGGCATAAGCCAGTGAAAGTGGTCCCAGTGGTACTTGGCACGCTGGGCGCAGTGCCAAAGGATCTCAGCGGACATTTGAAAACCATCGGAATTGACCAAATCTCCATCTCTCAATTGCAAAAGGCCGCTTTACTGGGATCGACAAACATAATTCGCTGCTACATCATGCAGTCCTAGGTGCTTGGGAAGCGCCCGACTGGTGATGAAATACGAAATCCAGCATAGTGATCTCGTTTGCTGTGTTGTATTGACATAATAATAATAATAATAATAATAATAATAATAATAATAATAATACTCCCCCCCTCCCATGACAATCTGGGTCCTCATATTACTGACCTCGGAAGTATGGAAGGATAATGAGTCAACCATGAGCCAGTCAGGATCAAACTCCTGTCTACGGGCAGACTGCCTGCAATACCGCATTCTAACCGTTCCATCCACCTAGGAAATTTTGTGGGAATGATTAGCAAAGATTCAAGAAATCGCCCTGTGTCGCTGTGGGAGGGTAGAAGGGGAAATTAAAGAGTAAAGTGTTCTCATCCAGGTATTTTGTAGATCGGGAGTGTCAAACTTGGTTTCATTGAGGGCCACATCATGGTTAGAAACATAGAAACATAGAAGATTGGCGGCAGAAAAAGACCTCATGGTCCATCTAGTCTGCCCTTATACTATTTCCTGTATTTTATCTTAGGGTGGATATAGGTTTATCCCAGGCATGTTTAAATTCAGTTACTGTGGATTTACCAACCACGTCTACTGGAAGTTTGTTCCAAGCATCTACTACTCTTTCAGTCAAATAATATTTTCTCTTGTTGGTTGAGTTTGACCTTGGGGTCGTGGCCAGGGTGGGTGTGGTCAGTTCGACATCACTCGTGTTGGGATGCTTGTGGGGGGGTGTCCGAGCGCTCTGCCAGCGAAAAAAGGTCCCTGAGCTCTATTTCCACATGTGGTGGCCTCCTTCAATCTTCTGCCAAGGAAAACAGATCTCGAAAAGGCAGCATGTGGCCTTCCTGAGGTTCATTTTTGCCGGCAGAGGCACTGCGGGCCACTCCTTCACTGTTTCCAGGGTGGTCCAGTGAGTCATATCTAAGCACCCCACGGACCACACCTAGCCAGATTATCAAGGTGAGCTTGAGTTTGACACCGCTGTCCTAGAAAAGTTAGACCATAACTCTTGGTAGACTCAGTTAGACCAGTGTTTCCCAACCTTGGCAACTTAGAAACATAGAAGACTGACGGCAGAAAAAGACCTCATGATCCATCTAGTCTGCCCTTATACTATTTTCTGTATTTTATCTTACAATGGATATATGTTTATCCCAGGCATGTTTAAATTCAGTTACTGTGGATTTATCAACCACGTCTGCTGGAAGTTTGTTCCAAGGATCTACTACTCTTTCAGTAAAATAATATTTTCTCATGTTGCTTTTGATCTTTCCTCCAACTAACTTCAGATTGTGTCCCCTTGTTCTTGTGTTCACTTTCCTATTAAAAACACTTCCCTCCTGGACCTTATTTAACCCTTTAACATATTTAAATGTTTCGATCATGTCCCTCCCTTTCCTTCTGTCATCCAGACTATACAGATTGAGTTCATTAAGTCTTTCCTGATACGTTTTATGCTTAAGACCTTCCACCATTCTTGTGGCCTGTGTTTGGACCCGTTCGATTTTGTCAATATCTTTTTGTAGGTGAGGTCTCCAGAACTGAACACAGTATTCCAAATGGGGTCTCACCAGTGCTCTATACAGCGGGATCACAATCTCCCTCTTCCTGCTTGTTATACCTCTAGCTATGCAGCCAAGCATCCTACTTGCTTTCCCTATCGCCAGACTGCACTGTTCACCCATTTTGAGACTGTCAGAAATCACTACCCTTAAATCCTTTTCTTCTAAAGTTTTTGCTAACACAGAACTGCCAATACAATACTGTACTCAGATTGAGGATTCCTTTTCCCCAAGTGCATTATTTTACATTTGGAAACATTAAACTGCAGTTTCCATTGCTTTGACCATTTATCTAGTAAAGCTAAATCATTTACCATATTACAGACGCCTCCAGGAATATCAACCCTATTGCACACTTTTGAGTCATCGGCAAATAGGCAAACCTTCCCTACCAAATGCTGGCTGGGGAATTCTGGGAGTTGAAGTCCAGATATCTCCAAGTTGCCAAGGTTGGGAAACACTGAGTTAGACGATACATGGAAGGATGAGTAAGATATGGAAAATCTATCGGAAAATCTTTCAAAGTGGACTTGTAAAGGGCGGGAGGGACCCAAACTGACAATTTTTTAACTGGGCCCATCCTAAATTTTCTGATGTGAACTTAAGTAATTACAGTGCTATTTCTGTATCTATCTGTATGTTTATCTTTTTAAAGTGACATGATCTCTAAGGGAAAATCTGCATATATTTTTTCTTAAATGGTTTCTTAGTATTTATTCTTTGCAAAAAGTTGCAGATTCTTGTTTCACTGGCACCTGACAGCAGAGTTTCTGCACAACTGACAGATTTTTTAAAATTACATGTACTTTGGGCAAAATGCTTGCCTTAGGACAGCAATGTAAAACAGGGGGAGATGGACCTTTAAGTATAAAGTATGAAATATAAAACCTTGTGTTTCACCTACTGTGCATCCCCGCAGAGCAGAGAGTAAGTCTGACTTATTTTACTCTGGATGCAAGACAAAGTGTACTGTATATTGTAAACTGCTTGACATTTTGAGTAGTGTAATCCTTAAAACCCACCTCTGTCATCAGGCATGGGGGAATTGAAATTTTCCCCTCCCCCCTAGGCTTATAGAATTTATACATGGTATGCTTGTATGTATGATTGGTTCTTTAAATTGGGGTTTTTTAGATTATTTTTAATATTAGATTTGTTTACATAGAAACATAGAAGACTGACGGCAGAAAAAGATCTCATGGTCCATTTAGTCTGCCCTTAGACTATTTCCTGTATTTTATCTTACAATGGATATATGTTTGTCCCAGGCATGTTTAAATTCAGTTACTGTGGATTTACCCACCATGTCTGCTGGAAGTTTGTTCCAAGGATCTACTACTCTTTCAGTGAAATAATATTTTCTCACGTTGCTTTTGATCTTTCCCCCAACTAACTTCAGATTGTGTCCCCTTGTTCTTGTGTTCACTTTCCTATTAAAAACACTTCCCTCCTGGACCTTATTTAACCCTTTAACATATTTAAATGTTTTGATCATGTCCCCCCTTTTCCTTCTGTCCTCCAGACTATACAGATTGAGTTCATGAAGTCTTTCCTGATACGTTTTATGCTTAAGACCTTCCACCATTCTTGTAGCCCGTCTTTGGACCCGTTCAATTTTGTCAATATCTTTTTGTAGGTGAGGTCTCCAGAACTGAACACAGTACAGTGGAACCCCGACATAAGAGCTGCTCTACTTAAGAGCAACTCGAGATAAGAGCTGGGAGGGGAGAGATATTTTTGTTCTACTTACAAGCCCAAATTCGAGATACAAGCGCCAAGGAGCTGTCTCCTGAAGCCAAACGCTAACTTCCGCGTTCGGCTTCAGGAGACAGCTGCGAAGCGGCGCACGTGTTTTAAAAGGTTGCAGCCGGCCTGGGGGGCTCGGGGGGGTGCTTGCAGCTTTCTTTCTTGCTCTTTTTCTTTCTCTCTTTTACCTTCCCTTCCTCTATTTCTTCTTTTCTTTCTCCTTCCCACCTTCTTCCCTCCCTCCCTCCCTTCACTCATTCCTCTCTTACTCTCCCCTTTCATAAGTTTCCTTGCTTCCTTCCTCTGTTCCTGTCCCTTCCCCCTTTCTTTCTTTCTTTCTTTCTTTCTTTCTTGCTCTTTTTCTTTCTCTCTTTTACCTTCCCTTCCTCTATTTCTTCTTTTCTTTCTCCTTCCCACCTTCTTCCCTCCCTCCTTCCCTTCACTCATTCCTCTCTTACTCTCCCCTTTCATAAGTTTCCTTGCTTCTCCACTGCAGCTGGAAGGAGAGTCCAACATGGGTAGTTAACCAATCTTATTGGTAGAGACTGAGTTAATTATTTACATATTAATTAGGTACCGCCCCCTTGTATCCCCCATGAGCTCAGTTTTAAAAACTCAGTCTAAGTGTAGAGACTTACTGAGTTTGAGCTTAAGCTAATTAAAGCTAATAAATTGTTTAAAATTGTTTAAAATTGTTTAATAAATGTTGAAAAATTGTTGTGACCTGTTTAATGTTTCTGCTTTGTCTTTCAGGCACAGATAGCAGCACAGGAACAGCAAAGAACAACAAGGGGTTCCTGCCCTCCGCGGGCAGCACCCCCAACGATACTCCTCAGGGGTTTTGTATTCCCCCCGAGGGAACACCCCGCAGAGGAGCATCCAGCCTGGGGTCCCTGGCCTCCGAGGCCACACTAAGGCTGCAGGCCGAAGGTGGGGGGGTCCGCCCCCCCCACTGGGAGGCTTGAAATCGCTCCCCGAAGCCGGCGAGGCGCGCCAATGGAGCGATCAGCTGTTCGGCGGCCGGGAAAAGCCGCCGCCGAAGCCGCCGCCGGGGAGAGCGAGCCGCCGATACTGCCGCCGTTGCCGCTGCTACAAACAGCGCGACCGCTGAGACCACCAGGCTGCACGGACAGCAGGGGCGAGAGCCAGGGCTACCTCCCTGGCGGAGACCGCCAATGGTGGCAGGGGCGCGAAGCGGGAGCCCGGAAAGACCGCGGAGGTCACGGGCGCCGCCATCTTGCCTTATCGGCGCGAAAACGGCGATCTTGGCGGCAAAGCACGCAAGTGAGCTAGGAGGCTCCAGTGCGCATGCGCCAGTGGCGAAATAGCCGAGGCGCCATTTTTTTGCGAGCGGCAAGGGCGTGGAGCCAAAAACTTTCCTGTTTCTTCATTTAACTGTGAGTAAAATGGCAGAGCAAGCCGGGGCTGACAAAAGCAGCTCCCCCGCTGCCAAGGAGAAGGGCAAAGGGAAGGCAAAGGAGAAGACTAAGGCCTCCCAATCTTCCAGCTCCTCATTAAAGGAAGCGGAAAAACGCATAAAGGCCCTGGAAAAAAAATTGGAAGCGGCCCTGCAGCCCTCTCCCTCTGGATTGCCCCTTACACAGCGGCAGCAGATGACCCCTGAACAGTTGACCACCCAATCTCCCTTGGGGGCCACTGGGATCATGCCAACAGGGGACTGGTCACCTGATAGACATTTTATACCTATACCTCAGGCCATGCCATCCCCTGGCACTTCTTGGCACAGACCGGGATCTGCAAGTCAATCGGTCAGAAGCCTGCAAGGGCCTTCAGCTACGTTTACTCCCACAGCTGCTGGCTTAAGAGGTCCATCAGGCCCATGGCAACAGATGACCCCTGATCTCCAGGAAATCATCGCCAACGTGTACTCACAGGGCATCGCTACGGGGGCACAACAAAGCACTAGGCCCCCCCAACAGGCTCCAGAAAGAAATCCTTGGTCAGCACCGCCCCCTTCTGGCGTAGGGTCAATGCTGGAGGAACCACAATTTGAGGAGAGTGACAGGGAATATGATTGGTCAGAGGACGAGACAGTGCCTGAACCACCACCAACGGTGGGACTATTCAAACCGGCATTATTCAGGACCTTGCTTTGTAAGGCCAAGCAAGTAATGAACCTTGCAGCCGTGCCTAAGGCAACTGACCCTACTGACACGACAAAGACTTCAGAGGCTCTCCTCAAGGAAGCCCAGCCCGAGACTGAACACTTCCCAGCCTCCCACATATTTGTGGAGGGAGCCAAGCGGCCTTGGCAGCACCCAGCGGCTGCGCAAGGGCCTTCAAACATTGAGCGGAAGTTTTACACCTTCGACGAAGAGGTCGAAAAGCTCCTGGAGTTCCCGCCAATTGACCAGCCGGTAGTGACCCTGGTTTCTAGTGCGCTGGTGCCCTCGGAAACTGGCGACAGCCTGAGGCCAGAGGACAGAAAGGCGGAGATATTGCTGAGAAAGGCGCATCAGGTGTCCGGCTGGGGGTTCAGAGCGGCTGCCGCAGCTTCATTTATCAACAGAGCTTCCATCATGTGGCTGCAGGAAATGCAGGCCAGGCTCGGGCCTGAGGACGGAAGACTCCGGCAGGACCTGATCAAGCTGCGTGCGGCAGCGGAGTTCTCAGCAGACGCCACCCTTCATGCGGCGAAGTTCTCGGCTAGAAGCATGGCAACCACTATGTCGTCACGACGGCTTCTCTGGCTGAGGAATTGGCCAGCAGACTTAAAATCAAAGTGGAGGCTGGCCTCAAGCCCCTTCCAGGGATCCATGCTCTTCGGGGAGAGTTTGGAGAAGGTCCTCATTGAGGACAGGGACAAAAAGAAAGTGCTCCCCAGGGCGAATAGGAGGCAAGACCGCAGGTCTACACCATACACGAGGCGCCAGAATCCTCGTTGGGAAGCCAACACAGGTGCGGGACAGGCCCAAAGATCCTTTGGTCAGGGCCAATACAGCCAATACAATCAACCATCCTTTCGGTCCGACCGGGGCTCTTTCCAGGACAGACCCCGAGGTTACCAGCAATCGAGACGGCCCTTTCGAGGAGGTAACCAGAGAGGCTTTCGTCGCTCCAAGTGACTCAGCCGGGATGCCAATAGGAGGGAAACTCCAGCATTACAGTCTCTCCTGGCATCACACGTCATCCGACAAATGGGCCTTGGCCACCGTTTCGCAGGGACTTCGGCTGGAATTTATCCAGCCCCCACCATCACGATTCCTTCATTGCCCCGTAATACGGGACTCACAAAAGAGACTACAACTCCGAGAGGAGATAAAGCATTTATTGGACATTCACGCTATAGAGCCGGTGCCCCGACAGGAAGAGGGCAAGGGGTTCTATTCAGTGATCTTTATAGTACCCAAGGCCTCCGGAGGCTGCCGGCTCATACTAAACTTGAAGCAACTGAACGTTTTCATAAAGTACAGGAGGTTTCGAATGCACTCCTTACAGACAATTATAGCTTCCATACGCTCCCACGATCTCTTAACATCAATAGACCTCAAGGAAGCGTACCTCCATGTGCCCATACATCCAGGTCATCGGCGGTTCCTCCGCTTCTGCGCCGAGGGGAAGCATTTTCAGTACAGGGCCATGCCATTTGGCCTTTCCTCGGCCCCACGAACCTTCACAAAACTGTTGGACATTTTGACGGCAGACCTACGCCAGAAATCAGTCTGACTGATGGCCTACCTGGACGACATAATCGTGTTGTCCAGGTCCCCATCGGGAGCCAGGGAAGACTTAGACAGGACAGTGCAATCACTGGAATCTCACGGTTTCACAATCAATATGGAAAAAAGTCACCTGTCTCCCTCCACCAGATTACTTCATCTAGGAGCAGTCATAGATACCCTATCAACCACGGTATCTCTTTCTCCGGAGAGACAACGCACAATACGACAACTGATCTCCAGCATCCGTCACAGCAGGAGAGTTTCCCTGGCGTTGCTATCCAAAATCCTGGGGACCTTGGTGTCAGCCATAGGCATCGTTCCCTGGGCAAGACACCACATCCGGGATCTACAGTGGTTTTTGCTCCCAGCACAGAGAGCCAGGAGGAGCCACTGCAACAGGAAGGTCCGGGTTCCAAGGACAATCAGAGAGTCCTTGAGATGGTGGACATCACCAGCCTTAAGCAAGGGTTCCCCCTTCAGACTCCAAAGTCCAGTAACCCTTACGACAGACGCCAGCCTTTTTGGGTGGGGCGCTCACATCGGACACCACATGGCCCAAGGCCTCTGGTCAGTCAGGGACTTGGAGCCGGTCAACATCAATTTCCTCGAGTTGAAAGCAGTGTTTTTGGCCCTTCAAGCGTTCACTCCACTAGTGCAGGACAGACACGTGCGGGTCCTGACAGACAATGTTGCGACCAGGGCCCACCTGAATCATCAGGGGGGCACGAAGTCACAACGTCTCATGGCAGAAGCCAGCCGTCTCTTCAATTGGGCCGAGAACAACTTGGCATCATTGTCGGCCGAACATATTGCCGGCACCAGCAACACGCAGGCGGACTGGCTGAGCAGGACCATCCTAGATCCATCAGAGTGGAGATTGGATCCCGACATCTTCCAGCAGCTGACACACAGATTCGGCATGCCATCAGTGGATCTGTTTGCAACCCAGCGGAATACCCAACTTCCCAGGTTCTACGCACGGTTTCCGGAGCCAGAGGCGGAAGGGACCAATGCCCTTCTTTCCCCTTGGCCACCGGGTCTACTTTATGCCTTTCCTCCCACCAGTCTCCTTCCCAGGGTGGTGGAGAAGATATTAGAGGAGAGAGCGGAGGTGTTATTGGTGGCACCGCACTGGCCTCGACGCCCTTGGTTCTCCGACCTCGTGGCACTGTCGGTGTCAACACCGTGGAGGATTCCGGATCGGATCATCGCCCTCAGCCAGGGGAACCTACAACACCCGGATCCCCAGTGGCTACATCTAACCGTGTGGCACTTGAGAGGAGCAGGCTGAGGCTACAAAAGCTACCAGAGAAGGTCATTGATACAATACAGGCAGCACGTCGCCCTTCGACGTCAAGAATATACCAAGCAACTTGGCAGGCGTTCTGTAGGTTCTGTGAACAACATCATTTGAATCCGAAGGAGACATCAGTTATTACGGTGTTGGAGTTCCTGCAACAAGGAATAGACCGTGGGTTAGCCCCTAACACCTTAAAAAGACAGGTGGCAGCTCTTGCCACTATGATACAAGTTCCAGAGGCACGCTCCTTGGCTTTTCACCCGTGGGTAAGAGACTTTCTTCGAGGAGCTACAAATAAACATAGCCCACCAGTCCGGAGGTTTCCGTCATGGGACCTTTCGTTAGTACTCAAAGCATTGACAAAGCCACCTTTTGAGCCGTTGAGGTCCATTTCTCTCCGTCTGTTATCCATTAAGACAGCCTTTCTGGTCGCAATTACCTCCGCACGCAGAGTGTCAGAGATAGCGGCCTTATCAGTCAGACAGGACCTCTGTATCTTTTACCCTGATAGGGTTGTACTAAGACTGGATCCCACTTTTATACCAAAGGTAAACTCTACTTTTCATAGGAAGCAAGAGTTGATCCTGCCTGATTTCTGTACTCGTGGGAACCACCCATCGGAGTTGCGATGGCACAAAATAGACGTCAGGCGAGCCCTGAAAATCTACATCAGGCGTACGGAGACATTCAGAAAATCTGAGCAATTGTTCATATCATTCTCGCCTCATAAGATGGGACTTGGACTATCCTCCAAATCTATTAGTAGATGGCTCAAGGAGTGTATCACGGAGGCTTACAAGGCTAGGAACCAGACCCCGCCATTGGGACTGACGGGTCATTCAACACGTAGCGCGGCCACGTCTGCTGCCTGGGCCACGCAAGCATCCATAGAAGATATCTGCAAGGCCGCAACATGGGCGGCCCCTACCACCTTTGTTAAACATTATAAGTTGGATTCGTTTGCCTCAGCGGACGCAGCGTTTGGAAGGCGTGTTTTGCAACGAGTTTGTGCCTCCACGACGTCCCTGACAAGACCTTCTCCCTCCCATGGGCCTTAATCTTTGGCATATCCCATGTTGGACTCTCCTTCCAGCTGCAGTGGAGAAGGACCGTTGTACCTACCTGAACGGTCTTCTCGCTGCACTGGAAGGAGAGTCCAAACCCACCCGGCACTGTTGAAGTTCAGGGACGCCGGTGTTGGGAGGACTTGGTTTGTTGGACTGTTGACAATAAAAATTGGTTATCCTCTTACATTGTCTTCGTTTTTAAAACTGAGCTCATGGGGATACAAGGGGGCGGTACCTAATTAATATGTAAATAATTAACTCAGTCTCTACCAATAAGATTGGTTAACTACCCATGTTGGACTCTCCTTCCAGTGCAGCGAGAAGACCGTTCAGGTAGGTACAACGGTCCTTCCTTCCTCTGTTCCTGTCCCTTCCCCCTTTCTTTCTTTCTTTCTTTCTTTCTTTCTTTCTTTCTTTCTTGCTCTTTTTCTTTCTCTCTTTTACCTTCCCTTCCTCTATTTCTTCTTTTCTTTCTCCTTCCCACCTTCTTCCCTCCCTCCCTCCCTTCACTCATTCCTCTCTTACTCTCCCCTTTCATAAGTTTCCTTGCTTCCTTCCTCTGTTCCTGTCCCTTCCCTCTTTCCTTCCTTCCTTCCCACCCTCCGTCCATTCATTCACCCATTCCTCTCTTGATCGCTTAAAGCCGGTCCCTGGTGCAAAAAGGGTTGGGGACCTCTGTCCTACAGGATTGGGTGGCAGAGAAGTTGAACATATGTAAATTTAAAAGTTTAAGAAAGTTTACAAGTTAAGTGAAAGAAACTTCATTATTCATTTATATGTACATGTACATTTCTTCATTAAAAACATGTCTTTCTGCATAATTTAGACTAACTTTGTGAGTTTTTTGAGGGCTGGAACCAATTAAAATTATTTACATTAATTCCTATGGGGAAAAGTCGTTCGAGATAAGAGCTGCTCGACTTAAGAGCCCAGGTCTGGAACGAATTAAACTCGTATCTCGAGGTACCACTGTATTCCAAATGTGGTCTCACCAGCGCTCTATATAAGGGGATCACAATCTCCCTCTTCCTGCTTGTTATACCTCTAGCTATGCAGCCAAGCATCCTACTTGCTTTTCCACACTGCTCACCCATTTTGAGACTGTCAGAAATCACTACCCCTAAATCCTTGTCTTCTGAAGTTTTTGCTAACACAGAACTGCCAATGCAATACTCAGATTGAGGATTCTTTTTCCCCAAGTGCATTATTTTACATTTGGAAACATTAAACTGCAGTTTCCATTGCTTTGACCATTTATCTAGTAAAGCTAAATCATTTACCATATTACAGACCCCTCCAGACCCCCTTACATTGTCTTTTTTATTGTTGTTAGCCGCCCCGAGTCTTCGGAGAGGGGCGGCATACAAATCAAATCAAATCAATCAATCAATAAGTTTACACAGGAGATTGTCTCACGGCATTTACTGTACTTTTCCTGTGTGTTTGTGTGAGAGAGAAAGAAATATATATTACTCGGATATTACATATTAAGACTTTGGTAATTTATTTCAACTGCTTATTTTTCCCTCTCTCTAATCAGCTATTTAAGGAATGTTGCTAGGTACAATTAGTGTGAGAACTAATTCATGCTTTAAAATTTTCTGTAACATTTTAAAGCAAATTCTGATGAAATAAACATGTAAGAGTGTTTCTTCCCATTGTTCTTGATGGCGTTTTCAAACAAGGGGACCTTTTGTCTGTTTCACAATAATTGAGGGTTGTTTTTTTTTAATATACACTGCTCAAAAAAACAAAGGGAACTCTTAAACAACACAATATAACTCCTAGTAAATCAAAGTTCTGTGAAATCAAACTGTCCACTTAGGAAGCAACACCGATTGACGATCGATTTCACGCGCTGTTGTGCAAATGCAATATTCATTGAGTATATTTCATTCATTCAGATCTAGGATGGGTTGCTTGAGTGTTTGTTCCCTTTCTCTTTTTTTGAGCAGTATATATATTCCATATATTCCAAACTTCAGATCGTGCAGAATACAGCTGCGAGAGCAATCATGGGCTTCCCTAGGTATGCCCATGTTACTCCAACACTCCGCAGTCTGCATTGGTTGCCGATCAATTTCCAGTCACAATTCAAAGTGTTGGTTATGACCTATAAAGCCCTTCATGGCATCGGACCAGAATATCTCCGGGACCACCTTCTGCCGCACGAATCCCAGCGACCGGTCAGGTCCCACAGAATTGGCCTTCTCCGGGTCCCGTCGATTAAACAATGTCATTTGGTGGGACCCAGGAGAAGAGCCTTCTCTGTGGTGGCCCCGACCCTCTGGAACCAGCTCCCCCCAGATATCAGAGTTGCCCCCACCCTCCTTGCCTTTCGCAAGCTCCTTAAAACCCACCTCTGTCATCAGGCATGGCGGAATTGAAATGTTTTCCCTTCCCCCTAGGCTTATAGAATTTATATATGGTATGCTTGTTTATATGATTGGTCTCTTAAATTGGGGTTTTTTAGATTATTTTTTAATATTAGATTTGTTATATTGTTTTCTTTACTGTTGTTAGCCGCCCCGAGTCTTCGGAGAGGGGCGGCATGCAAATCTAATAAATAATAATAATAATAATAATAATAATAATAATAATAATAATAAGTGAAAAGAAGTAGTAGGATTTAACAAATACCTGTACCATCATTTCTGGATGTTGTTTCTAGTTCCTGGAAGGTTGTGTGTGTATTTTTTTTTTAAAGGCACGCAGGAGGAAGCTATTGCAGTGTATTATTACTGTGAAATGATAATTTGTCTCTGGGTTTACTCTCCATCTCATGTGCCATCTTGAATTCTCTTAATTGCTTACTGATTAGCTGAGAAGCAGGCACGGCTAAATCAGCTTTGAGCATCGAATTAGCTAAGGTAGGCTGCGCGGTTTCGATGCAGTTGGGGAAGCTTTGAGGAAAAGAAGGAAGGGAGAGGGTCCTGGTACAGTATGGACGGACACACAATGACAGACACACACAGAGAGAGAACAAAAACAGATTGGATGTGCAAAAAAAACAACAACCCCCAGCCAGAAAACAGGAATCTGGAAGTATAGTTGGATCCTGCGTTTGTTTTGCCCTTAAGCGGGCATGTCTTTGCTACGCCCTTGTTCTGCGCCTCCTCTGTTGCTCTCCATGGCGGTGGAGCGCAGGTGTGGAGGTTAATAAGAATGGCTGTCCCAGCTGACTCTTTTTCTGGAAGGCTGTTTCATTGCTTTATGTCAGGAAAGAGGATGTTAGCGTGTGTATGTGTGTACATACTGTATATATATTCTTTCTGTTGGATCACTTTGGTATATTGAAGAAACGTCACAGCTCCTTTTTTGCCTCTAGGCCCAACCCAGGGCCATGTCAAGGCACTTAATTTATCCATAGCCAACAAACTATGTTCTGTATGTATCAAAAGTTTTTGCTGAATTTTTAAAATTAAGGGGGACTAGTCCTCCTTTAGAATTACGTTGAGAGCTGCGGAAATTTTATATGTACAAAAATGGAAAGGCGTAAAAGAATGGATGGAAAAGTGATGGAGTAAAGGAAGCTGGCAAAGCAAATTTATAGGCCACCCTTCTCCAGTGGTACAGAATTAAAAACCAAAATACAATATGAAACCCCGCAGTATTAAAAGACAACCATCTATCCATTTTAAGCAACAAGAACTTAACCCCGCTTTGTTTCCACTGGGTAACCACTTTCAGATTTTATGCTTGAAACTGGGGGGGAAAAAACGTTGATTTTAAGTTCTGACTTTCCCTGATGAAACCAAGTTGCAACGCCTTGGTCTCTTCAGCCTTGAAAGACGGCGTTTAAGGGGTGACTTGATTGAAGTGTATAAAATCTTGCATGGGATAGAAAAGGTGGATAGAGAAAAATTCTTTTCTCTCACACACAATGCTAGGACGAGGGGGCCCTCCCTAAAGCTCATAGGTAAGAAAGCGAGAACAAATAAAGGGAAATATTTCTTCAGCCAGAGGGTCTTTGGCTTATGGAATTCCCTTCCAGAAGAAGTTGTGACAGCTGTCAGCCTTGATAGCTTCAAGGCAGGATTAGACAGATCCATGGAGGCCAAGAGTATCGGTGGTTATTGAAACGGATGTCCAAGTGCTGCCTCTATGTTGGTTGAGGCAGCCAGGATTCCCTTGAGTACCACTTGTTGGGTGTCAGGGGAAAGGGAGGGTTTTGCCTTCTCTTTCTGCTCAAGATCCCCATGGACAATTGGTGGGCCATTGTGTGACACTGAATGTTGCACTCGATGGGCTTTGGCCTGATTCACATGGCTCTTCTTATGTTCTTATGTTACAACTGGCTTGAGCAGGTGTTATTGCTCAGCAGCCCGAGGCCTGCTGGCAAAGTTGAGTTTTCAAAGGCCAGGAGGGAGGGGGCAGTATAAATCTCCGGGGGGATTTGATTCCAGAGGGCCGGGCCCTCCACAGAGAAGGCCCTTCCCTGCAACCCCGCCAGTCGGCGCTGCTTAGCCGACAGGACCCAGAGAAGGCTCACTCTGTGGGATCTCACCAGCTTCTGGGACACAAGGCAGAAGACGTCCCGTTAAGTATGTAGCATCAGTTCAGTGCTGACCACCCTTAGTTGACTATGACTTAGGCAATGAGCAATAAATCTTTCTGAGCTGCGACTCAACCTGATGCTTTAGTCTGGATCCTTTGCACCTGACAGTATTATTTCCACTTTTCAGTTTGAAAACGTTTTTAGAGGCTGTTTCAGTTGCGAGTTTGCAAACCCAAGTCAGGGTCTTGATAGGCCAACAAAACTCTTTTTTCCTCCTTTCCACAATATACAGTGATACCTCGTCTTACAAACCCCTCGTCATACAAACTTTTTGAGATACAAACCTGGGGTTTAAGATATTTTTGCCTCTTCTTACAAACTATGTTCACCTTACAAACCCAAGCCGCCGCCATTGGGATGCTCCCGCCTCCGGGCTTCTGTTGCCAGCGAAGCACCCGTTTTCGCACTGCTGGGATTCCCCTGAGGCTCCCCTCCATTGGAAACACCACCTCTGGACTTCCATGTTTTTGCAATGCTACAATTTTGCTGAGGCTCCCCTCGCTGGGAAACCCCACCTCCGGACTTCCATTGCCAGCGAAGCACCTGTTTTTGGGATGCTGGGATTCCCCTGCAGCATCACAAAAACACAGAAGTCCAGAGGTGGGGTTTCCCATGGAGGGGAGTCTCAGGGGTTCCCAGCAGCGCAAAAATGGGTGCTTCGGCTGGCAAAAGGGGTGAGTTCTGGGCTTGCACGCATTAATCGCTTTTCCATTGATTCCTACGGGAAACATTGTTTCGTCTTACAAACTTTTCACCTTAAGAACCTCGTCCCGGAACCAATTAAGTTTGTAAGACGAGGTATCACTGTACTTATGAAAGAAGAATGAAGATTCGGATACTTAAAATGCTTTGAGCCAATCTCGGTTGCAAAAACAAAATAAAAGGAATATACTACCGACCAATTTGTTTTGTGGAAAGTGAAAATTGGTGAGTTTTAAGGTTTTTTTTTCTTCTTCTTCTTCTTTGAGAGGCAAGAGATGTTTCCTTTTTTAAGTTGTGAAAATTGGCACCTTATTTTTTTTTTCTTCCCAAGCTACAGCCGAGAGTCGCAGAGAGGTGACTCCCCTCCCTTTTCTCCAGCTGTCTCTCTTCAACCTGATTTGAAACACGCCAAAAATATCTCCCTTTGTGATCTATTGAAAGTTTCCATTATTGACTGGTAGAAAGATTTCCTCCCCACCCGACGCTCCCCCTTTGGTATTGCTTGCGGGCAAAAGATAATTGTAAAAAGTCCCGTGTTTATCTCCAGAGAGCCATACAGTCAAAGTAGAACTGTGAGGCCATTGCCTAAGGCCGGTCTTGATTGATGCCTCAAAAAGTTTCTTTGCAGAAAGAGAGAGAGAGAGATCTGTATCTCCCCACAATTTCTACCTTAGCCATCTTCTGGGAGAAATCTCTCCATTTATTTGGGTATTTAAGTAGAGTTAACCAATACCAAATCAAGAGCGGGTGGGAGGGGGATTGACAGATCAAAAGTGGCCCAACTTCTTTAAAAAAAAGCAGCTCTTCCTGTTTTCTGGAATCTGATATTCCCGGGGAATTTAGCATTTTTGGCATGAATATCCGAGCCACGGCCTTCCGTTGGATTCTCCCTGGAAGCGAAAGTTGGACTTTTGAAGGAAAGCAAAGACAGGGAGAACGTTGAGGAAGGGTTGAAACTTGTTTCAACTCCTACCCTCAAATCGTCGCTACAGAGCACTGCACACCAAGACAACTAGACACAAGAACAGTTTCCCCCCGAACGCCATCATTCTGCTAAACCAATAATTCCATCAACACTGTCAGACTTTTTACTGAATCTGCACTTCTATTTCTACTATTTTTTCCTCATCATTCCTATCATCCCTTTCCTCCCACTTAGGACTGTATGGCTGTAACTTGTTGCTTGTATCCTAAGATTTTTATTAATTTTGATTGTTTCTTCATTGCTTATTTGAACCCTATGACAATCATTAAGTGTTGTACCACATGATTCTTGACAGGCATCCAGGCATGTTTAAATTCAGTTACTGTGGATTTATCTACCACATCTGCTGGAAGTTTGTTCCAAGGATCTACTCCTCTTTCAGTAAAATAATATTTTCTCATGTTGCTTTTGATCTTTCCCCCAACTAACTTCAGATTGTGTCCCCTTGTTCTTGTGTTCACTTTCCTATTAAAAACACTTCCCTCCTGGACCTTATTTAACCCTTTAACATATTTAAATGTTTTGATCATGTCCCCCCTTTTCCTTCTGTCCTCCAGACTATACAGATTGAGTTCATTAAGTCTTTCCTGATACGTTTTATGCTTAAGACCTTCCACCATTCTTGTAGCCCGTCTTTGGACCCGTTCAATTTTGTCAATATCTTTTTGTAGGTGAGGTCTCCAGAACTGAACACAGTACTTCAAATGTGGTCTCACCAGCACTCTATATAGCGGGATCACAATCTCCCTCTTCCTGCTTGTTATACCTCTAGCTATGCAGCCAAGCATCCTACTTGCTTTCCCTACCGCCTGACTGCACTGTTCACCCATTTTGAGACTGTCAGAAATCACTACCCCTAAATCCTTCTCTTCTGAAGTTTTTGCTAACACAGAACTGCCAATACAATACTCTGATTGAGGATTCCTTTTCCCCAAGTGCATTATTTTACATTTGGAAACTGCGGTTTCCATTGCTTTGACCATTTATCTAGTAAAGCTACATCAGGCCTTCTATAGATAGTGTGACAAGCCGTTAATTTATCGTCAACCTCTGCACTGGCTGGACATTAGGTTTAAACCAGCTTTTTGCAGTCTTCCCCCTGTAATCTGGATAGAAAGAAGTCTGATCCTAAATTTAAACCCCTAGAAATTCTCTGCTCCAGCGTTTGTGATGACTGCCCCCTCCCTCGCCTCCCTTCGCTCAAGGCAAAACAGCCATTTTGATGGCCAGAGATCGTAATTTCAGGCAGGTGTGTGGTCTGATAAAGCCACAGGGCAGCCAGGTACAAAAAGCCATTTTTTTTTTACTTTTCCAAAGTAAAATGTGCTCCAGGCTTCAGTTGAACCGCACAAGAGAAACCATTTCCCTCTCTCTTGTATTTCATCCCAGGAAATCTCTGCTGCCTTTTTTTGAAGCTAAAACTGAGAAACGGGGAGCAAAGTTCGTCCACGTTATTGGGGGTGGGGGGGGGGAGAGGAGGGATCCTCATTTCTCCTGGCATTTTAATAAAATTCCTGGAGTGTGTCAGAATTAGCCTCATTTTCTAGGCCGCTTGGCAATTTATTTTGTTAAAAGCGAGGCATTATTCATCATTATGTAGGTTGATGAGATGCCGGGGCCTTTTCGGTATCCTGGGCTGTAGGATTCAGAGCAGAGTTTAAATAGGTGCCCTGGGAAAGACCAGGCGGATATCGCCACGTGAGAAGGCTGGGGCTGCGAGAGTGCCAAGCCTTTTGAAGCATCTTCTCCATCAGCTGTCCATCACCATCTGCCAAGGAGACTGGCCGGGTTTCAAATGATATTAACTGTCTGACGAGATCAAGCTCTGGACAGCTTTGAGTTCAATAACCCGGTTAATGGTGGGTCTTTTGGTGTAGAGGGTGGCACTCCCATGGGGCATGAGAGTTAGCGCTGATTTCGGAGCCCGACGAAGTCGGCTGCTTTGGCTAGAGACTTATGGCCTACACATAGTCCTTGACTTACGACCACAAGTAAGCCCAACATTTCTGTTGCTAACAGCTGCTTAACAGTTATTAATAATAATAATTAATAATAATTTATTGGATTTATATGCTGCCCCTCTCCGTGGACTCGGGGCGGCTAACAACAATAATAGAAACAACATGTACAATCCAATAATAAAAAACAACTAAAACCCCTATTATAAAACCAAACATACACACAAACATACCATGCATAACTTGTAATGGCCTAGGGGAAAGGCTATCTCAACTCCCCCATGCCTGGTGGTATAAATGAGTCTTGAGTAGTTTATGAAAGACAGGGAGTGTGGGGGCATTTCTAATCTCCGGGGGGAGTTGGTTCCAGAGGGCCGGGGCCACCACAGAGAAGGCTCTTCCCCTGGGGCTTGCCAAATGACATTGCTTAGTTGACGGGACCCGGAGAAGGCCAACTCTGTGGGAGATTTGCCCCATTTTAATAATAATAATAATAATAATAATAATTATTATTATTATTATTATTATTATTATTATTATTATTATTATTATTTATTAGATTTGTATGCCACCCCTCTCCGAGGACTCGGGGCGGCTCACAACATAGTGTACAAATCCAATTTAAAACCCTTATAATAAAATAAAAGAATCACACAACCAATCAATTACACCAGCCTTGACAATTGGTATGTGTGTTAGTTTCCCCATGCCTGGTGGCTAAGATGAATTTTTAATAACTTACGAAAGGCGAGGAGGGTGGGGGCAGTCCTAATCTCTGGGGGGAGTTGGTTCCAAAGGGCTGGGGCCGCCACAGAGAAGCCTCTCCCCCTGGGTCCAGCCAGACGACATTGTTTAGTCGACGGGACCCGGAGAAGGCTAACTCTGTGGGACCTAATCGGCCGCTGGGATTCGTGTGGCAAAAGGTGGTCTCGGAGCTATTCTGGTTCTGGTATTCTGGTCCAGAGGTATTACAAACTTTCTTGCCCCAGTTATGAAAATAGAATAGAATAGAATAGAACACATTCCTTCAAGAAAGAGATTGGTGGAGGTTGCCAACAGCCTCCCTGTGCTAAACAGTTTCTCTCTCCTCGGCATCTTGCCGCTGTGATTCTCAAATGGAATGTTTACCGCGGGTATCTCAGGAGGCTTCAAACCTCTGGAAACTCTTGTTCACAGTTACAAATTTTCCTTTCCATTAAAGTCAAGTATCCCTGATTTTCTCACTCAGGATTTGTACTATTACTAAAGCCCCAGCTCTGCTAAATGTGCCTTAATCTTGGGTAAACAGCCAATTGTCTGCATTTACACATGTGAGCAAAACGTGTTTGAAGTCCCTTTCAACCTAGTGCCAGCATTAGATTATTTCTTGCGAACTTAATTGCAGCGACAATTAAGAATTTGTGTTTGCTGGGAGATTCCGTTGTTTGCAAACTTGAGGAAAAGGAAAGCCATTCGAGTTCAAGAGGAAAACAGACTACGAACTTTTAAATAAATAAATAAATACATACATACATACATACATACATACATACACACACACACACACACACACACACACACACACACACACACACACTTGCTGAATATATTGCTGAATCAAGTATATATTTGACTGGAATCTGTTGCTTCTGCAGAGCAATAATAACATTTAAAGCAAAGTGCTAGGGTGGTGATGGCAACAGAATTCACACTTCTAACTATGCTTCCAATGTCATTCCCTTTGCACCAAATTTATATCATAATTGGTTGCTGCGCTGCTAATTAATTTTAGGTCACAGTGCATTTCAAACAATTTTTTTTGGGGGGTGGGGGAGTTTTCTTAGGAAAACAGCAATGGAGATTTTTCTTATAAAGTCTCTATTCTCTGGGAAGTTTCCCATCTCACATTATTACTTCGGCTGCAGAACATGAGCACAAAGAGACACTGCTTTAACACTCCTTCCTCCCCTCCCAAATACCTGAGAATATAGTGAGAACTTGGAAGCTGCAACTCTGTCGGTTCTGATATTAGAAAGAATGTGCAGATTCTCTGGCACCCAAATATGCAGACCCAAAAGTGTTGTTGTTGTTGTTGTTGTTGTTATTATTATTATAATTATATTATTATTATTATTATTATTATTATTATTATTATTATTATTATTATTATTATTATTATGTCAGTACAACACAGCAAACGAGATCACTGCTGGATTTCGTATTTCATCACCAGTCGGGCGCTTCCCAAGCACCTAGAACTGCGTGATGTAGCAGCAAATTATGTGTGCCGATCCCAGTAAAGCGGCCTTTTGCAATTGACAGATGGAGATTTTTGTCAATTCAGATGGTTTTCAAATGTCCGCTGAGATCCTTTGGTACTGCGCCCAGCGTGCCAAGTACCACAGGGACCACTTTCACTGGCTTATGCCAGAGTCGTTGCAGCTCGATTTTTAGATCTTCGTATTTCACTAATTTCTCTAGCTGCTTCTCCTCAATTCTGCTGTCTCCTGGGAATTATTATTATTGTTATTATTATTATTATTGTTTAGATCCGCCCCTCTCTGGAGACTCGGAGCGGCTTACAACAACAATACATAGTACAAATCTAATGGTTAAAAAACAGTTTAAAACCGTTATTATAAAAAAACAGTCATGCATCCCAAACAAACCATACATAAAATGAAACGGCCTGGGGGAATCAATTTCCCCATGCCTGATGGCAGAGGTGGGTTTTTAGGAGTTTGCGAAAGGCAAGGAGGGTGAGGACAGTTCTGATCTCTGGGGGGAGTTGGTTCCAGAGGGCCGGGGCCGCCACAGAGAAGGCTCTTCCCTTGGGCCACGTCAGACGACATTGTTTTGTTGACAGGACCCGGAGGAGGCCAACTCTGTGGGACCTAACCGGTCACTGGGATTCGTGCGGCAGAAGGCGGGTCCTGGAGATATTCTGGTCTGATGCCATGAAGGGCTTTATAGGTCATAACCAACACTTTGAATTGTGACCGGAAACTGATCGGCAAACAATGCAGACTGCGGAGTGTTGGTGTGACATGGGCATACTTAGGAAAGCCCATGATTGCTCTCGCAGCTGCATTCTGCACGATCTGTAGTTTCCGAACACTCTTCAAAGGTAGCCCCATGTAGAGAGCGTTGCAGTAGTTGAACCTCGAGGTGATGAGGGCTTGGTTGGTTTGTCCGTACGTAAGCAACTTGCATTACATTTAGAATGCACCCTGTATATGTTTTTATAGGTGAGAAAGAGAAGGATAGTTTTCAACGGGAAAGTTTTAAAAGATCCCTAAGATTTAAAGAGCAAAAAGTAAGCAGTTTTTTTTTAAAAAAAAAGGAGAAATACAGAATGTTTTCTTTGCTTACTTAATACATCTGCTTAAATTTTATTGTCAGGCTTTTTTAAGTAGTCACTTTGGGAGGAAAGCACATTTGCAAGTCAAAATTACACCATGACTTGGTGCTATGCAAATGTCCCCGAAAAAGGTGAAGACTGCTGACATTTTGTCCAACTCGCTGTTTCCAAACCGTAGAAAAAGAAAATTTGTAGTGCTTCACTGCTGCTCATTTAGTATTGAAACAGATTTATTTGTTTCTGTTTTTCTTTTAAAAAAATGTTTTGCCAAAGCAAGCAGCCTTCCTACCGCAAGGCCTAAAACACAAGGGAAGGGATTGGATAGGGAGGAAGAAAAACACCCAAGATGATGGTTCAGTTTCCATCCTGATTTATTTGGACTTCAGTCTGACTTGCACCAGCTTCCTGGCCTTTATAGGTAGTCCTTGACTTACAACAGTTCATTTAGAGAAGTTACAACGACACTGGAATAAGTGACTTATGATCGCTTTTCACACTTAAGACCAGTATTGGGTTGCTACCGTAAGGGTTGAGGATGGTGTACCAGTAGCAAACGTTGTGTTGCGCACACAGCTTCTGTTCCCCTGCGTGTATGTGTAAACCTCCTAATAGAATAGAATAGAATAGGAATAGGAATAGAATTTTTATTGGCCAAGTGTGATTGGACACACAAGGAATTTGTCTTGGTGCAGATGCTCTCAGTGTACATAAAAGAAAAAAATACATTTGTCAAGAATCATGTGGTACAATACTTAATGATTGTCATAGGGGTCAAATAAGCAATGAAGAAACAATCAATCGGCAGGATTTTCTCCGATTTGATTGTACAGTGATACCTCATCTTACGAACTTAATTGGTTCTGGGATGAGGTTTGTAAGGTGAAATGTTTGTAAGACAAAACAATGTTTCCCATAGTTATCTATGGAAAAGCGATTAATGCGTGCAAGCCCAAAACTCACCCGTTTTGCCAGCCGAAGCGCCCGTTTTTGCACTGCTGGGATTCCCCTGAGGCTCCCCTCCATGGGAAACCCCATCTCCGGACTTCCGTGTTTTTGTGATGCTGCAGGGGAATCCCAGCAGCACAAAAACGGGTGCTTCGCTGGCAACGGAAGTCTGGAGGTGGGGTTTCCCAGTCAGCATCCTCGAAACCCTACCTCCAGACTTCTGTGTTTTTGTGATGCTGCGATTTCGCTGAGGCTCCCCTCGCTGGAAAACCCCACCTCCGGACTTCCGTTGCCAGCGAAGCGCCTGTTTTTGCGCTGCTGGGATTCCCTTGCTGGGATTCCCCTGCAGCATCACAAAAACACGGAAGTCCGGAGGTGGGGTTTCCCATGGAGGGGAGCCTCAGGAATCCCAGCAGCGCAAAAACGGGCGCTTCACTGGCCCAGAAGTCCGGAGGCGGGGCATCCCAGTGGAAGTTTGGAAGTAGAGGCAAAAAAATCTCGAAAAGTTTCTATGAAGAGGCGTTTGTAAGATGATCACTGTACTTACACACATTCCAGTTCCCCAGCAGATTGTCACCCCAACACAGATGCTTGAATTTTCCATTTCCTAGAGCAGAGGTAGTTTTCTTGTACTCACCGTGCCAGATGGTTATGAAAAATGTTCCCCCTCCCCCCCTCTTTTTATGTATTCAACGGGTTGCTTATCTTTTTGTACCTGGTAGGCTTGCCTGAAAGTTGTGTCTTTTATCAGTTCAGTTCACAGGAGACCTTTATTTATTTATTCATTTCATTTCATTTATTGGATTTATATGCCACCCCTCTCCGAAAACTCGGGGCGGCTAACAACAGTCATGAACAATATACAGTAAAAATCCAATACTAAAAACTAACTTAAAACCCCTTAATATATAAAACCAGCATACGTACAAACATACCATACATACAGTTGTATCAGCCTAGGGGGAGAAGAAGTCTTAATTCCCCCATGCCTGGCGGCAGAGGTGGGTTTTGAGTAGCTTACGAAAGGCAAGGAGGGTAGGGGCAGTTCTAATCTCTGGGGGGAGTTGGTTCCAGAGGGCCGGGGCTGCCACAGAGAAGGCTCTTCTCCTGGGTCCCGCCAAGTGGCATTGTTTCGTTGACGGGACCCGGAGAAGACCCACTCTGTGGGACCTAACTGGCCGCTGGGATTCGTGCGGCAGAAGGCGGTTCCTGAGATAATCTGGTCCGGTGCCATGAAGGGCTTTATAGGTCATAACCAACACTTTGAATTGTGACCGGAAACTGATGCAGACTGCGGAGTGTTGGTGTGACATGGACATATTTGGGAAAGCCCATGATTGCTCTCGCAGCTGCATTATTTTTGGTCTTTTGAGCATCTGCTCTGGATTGGGTGTTATGGTAATCAAGACTTTCCTTCTATTACTACTACTACTATCATTATTATAATTATTATTTTATTATTATTTTTATTAGACTTGTATGCCGCCCTTCTCTGAAGACTCGGGGTGGCTCGTAGGGTACAATATAAAACAATGTGTACACAAATCTAATTAATTAAACTATAAGCTAAGATCCCCCTATATTAAAAACAGTCAACCAACTCAATCACAACTACAAATTACATTTCGTAGTCAGGCGGGGGGCATGGTCTAATTGCCCCATGCCTGGTGACATAAGTGGGTCTTGCAAAAAGCGAGGAGGGTGGGTACAGTGCGAATCTCTGCAAAGAGCTGATTCCAGAGGGCTGGGGCCGCCACAGAGAAGGCTCTTCCCCTAATGTCGCCAAACAACATTATCTGGTCGACGGGACCTGGAGAAGGCCAACTCTGTGGGACCTAACCAGCCGCTGGGATTTTTGCGGCAGAAGGCGGTCCCGTAAGTAATCTGGTCCGATTCCATGTAGGGCTTTATAGGTCATCACCAACACTTTGAATTGTGTCCGGAAACCAATAGGCAGCCAATGCAGTCCGCAGAGTGTTGGAGAAACATGGGTATATGTAGGGAGACCCATAACCTCTCACTTGGCTGCATTCTGCACGGTTTGAAGTCTCCAAACACTTTTCAGGGGTAGCCCCTGTTGTGGTTAGCTCTGACCCAGCTCCTGCCCCAAGGACCGTGGATGTGGGGGAGACATCCACATGCTGCAGGCCTGTTTTGCCCCCGGTGGAATCTGCTGAGGAAGGCTCCTCTGACCAAGAAGACACGAGTGACAGGGAGGAGGAGAGTGTGGCAGACAGCTCAGAAGGAGATCAATTATCTAGCTCCTCCTTGGATTCAGAACAAGAGTTAATGATACAGCCACACATGCGGAGAGCGATGCATAGGCAACAACAACTGAGAGATTATTATCAAAGAAAATGAGGCCACCTGTGGTTGGGTGGGGCTGTGGTGATTAGTGAGGCTGCTATAAATAGCAGCCTGTGGGTTTGGCCATTGTGGAGGATTATCTGATCCTTGTGTTTCGTGACTGCTTTACTGACTTTGACCTTTTGTGTGCTGATTTTTCCCCACTTTGAAACTAAACCAGAGCAAAGTGTGCTTTACTTTGTGAAAGAAGAAGGACTGTGAATTGCCTCACAGCTGCAAGCTAAGTATTTCAGAACTGATAAGGGACTTGGACAAATTACCAGTTTGTTTGGAGACGACTGCTCTTTGCTATACCAAAAGAGGGCTTAGGTTAAGGGAATTTTCGTTGTAAAGAACATTGTTTTGAATTTTCAAACGTGTGTGTGTCTGAAATTTGTACCTGTGAATTTTTGGGAGAGGTCTACCAGAGAGCCCGACAGAACAGCCCCATGTAGAGGACATTGCACCTTGGCTCTTTCCTTTTACCGCATGTGATTTCTTAAAGTTTTATGTAAGGCATGATTGTCTTAATGCAACTTTTCGATCGCTGGCCTTCGCTCAAATCTCAAATCTGTTTGCTTTGATACATATTATTTACAAAGCAAATGTTCTTCTCTCTCTGGCCTTCACGTCTAATGTGATAGCAGGGGTTCTTTCTGTAGGTTTACAGCTCAGTTTTCTTTTGCAAATATGGATAGGAACAAGACTCATGTTTGTACAAGGAAAAGAAATGTGTCAAGTTTGCTCTTTATTCTTTCCCGTGGTCTTTGCTGAAGGAAAGACTAAATATTTTGATTCAACAGAGATGATCTTTTTCGCAGAATAGTATTATACATCGTTTTATCTTAAATGTTGGGCTTCTATTGTCTGTGCAACAGATTGTGCAACAGTACCGGAGATTAAAGCTTGAAAAGGGAGGGTTGTTTATCTTTATACTGTATATTGTTAGTACAGGAGTACATGTGTGTTAGGGTTTGCCATTGTAAACTGCATATTATAAACTGTACCAAACCTGTACTGTCACTTTAAATGTTACAGTTGCTACTGTAAAACTGTACTGTCACTCAAAGGGTTAACTTGTACTTGAAGAGTTAATCTTCAAGGCTGTTTCCTCACTTCCTCATTGAAGCTCATTATTTTGCTCGGTCATTTACTTTACTTTAATTTTGCCTGAGATGGGGGAGTTGTGTCCAAGCTCCGTGTGTGTGTGTGTGTGTATAAGCTTTGTGCTTTTATCTATATTGTGTTTTGCTTTGTGCTCTAATCTTGTAATTGAACAGTGCGTATTATTCTGTATTTGCTTCGTGCTTATTCTGGATTGTTTATATTTTGTTTATATGTAAATAATACTTATTTAACTAAGTCTGTGTCTTGGCTTTATCGCACTTCCACGCTCTGTTAAAATTCTCTGCTCGGTATTGTCGAAGGTTTCATAGCCTAGCTAACCGAGACAAGCCAACATATATATTTATTTGTATTTTTCCATTATTATTTTTACAAATAACTAAAAGCAATGAAAAGGAACATACCTTCTTCTTCCTACTGTATTTTCCGCACAACAACTCTTTTGAAGTGGGTTGAGCTCAAACAGAGGGACTGGCTCAAAGTTACCCAGATGACTTTCATGTCTGAGATGGGACTAGAATTCATAGTCTCCTAGTGGTTGGCTCAAAGTCACCCAGCTGACTTTCATTCTAAATGGCAAGACTTTGAACTCACTGACTCTTCCTTTCTAGCCTGGTTCTTAACCACCAGACCAGTGGTTATCAACCTGGGGGTCGGGACCCCTTTGGGAGTTGAATGGCAGTTTCACAGGGGTCGCCTAAGACCACGGAAAAAGACAGACTTCCCCTGGTGTTAGGAACTAAAGCTTCTATTCAGGGGCCTTGGAACATATTTTTACAATCAGGCGTTTACATTGGAGGTGTCCCTCTGACCTTCCTGCCAATCAGCTGAAAGCTCTGTTGGGAGAATTGGGGCTAGACTTATGGTTGGGGGTCACCATAACATGAGGGGTCGTGGCATTAGGAAGGTTGAGAACCACTGGACTAGACCAAACAGGCTATCAAACTGGCTTTCTCATTCCAGGCATTAAAATAATCCAATTGACACTAAACCTGTATTTGTCTATCCCTACCTAAGTAAGGCCTTTTGAGTAGATCCCAGCCACCGTAGAAGTTGTAATTCAATGATTAAAAAAGCAGAAAAGTTTTAAAAAGCCCTTGATTAAAAACATTCATGCAACCCAAACAAACCATACATAAAATGGAGCGGCTGAGGGGAATCAATTTCCCCATGCCTGGTGGCAAAGGTGGGTTTTTAGGAGTTTGCAAAAGGCAAGAAGGTTGGGGGCAGTCCTAATCTCCGTGGGGAGTTGATTCCAGAGGGTTGGGGCCGCCACAGAGAAGGCTCTTCCCCTGGGTCCCGACGGAGGGCATTGTTTTGTCGACGGGGCCCGGAGAAGGCCAACTCTGTGGGACCTAATTTACATGTTTGTGGATTCTAATGCACACATTTATTTCTCCAAATGGCTGGATACGGCTGTCCGTTGCTGGGTTGTTGTTTTTTTTCTTCCAGCCTGATTAGAAAGACGCCCAAGTTCCCTGTTCAGATTTCCCTCAGATTCCTCCTTCTGTAACCAATCACTTAGGAGTCACCTTGAACATGAGCCACAGCTGTTGAGACAATTCCCCGCGCAAAGGGAGGGTGTTGCAGATACGCCGTCGCTCTTGAATCCTGCAGCTTCTGAATATTTGCCGAGGCAAAAGAAAGCGGCTGGGACAGGGGTGTCTGTTGTGGTTAGCTCTGGCCCAGCTGCTGCCCCAAGGACTGTGGATGTGGGGGAGACATCCACATGCTGCAGGCCTGTTTTGCCCCCGGTGGAATCTGCTGATGAAGGCTCCTCTGACCAAGAAGACATGAGTGACAGGGAGAAGGGGAGTGTGTCAGACAGCTCAGAAGGAGATCAATTATCTAGCTCCTCCTTGGATTCGGAACAAGAGTTAATGATACAGCCACGCATGCGGAGAGCAATGCATAGGCAGCAACAACTGAGAGATTATTATCAAAGAAAATGAGGCCACCTGTGGTTGGGTGGGGCTGTGGTGATTAGTGAGGCTGCTATAAATAGCAGCCTGTGGGTTTGGTCATTGTGGAGGATTATCTGATCGTTGTGTTTCGTGCCTGCCTTGCTGACTTTGACCTTTTGTGTGCTGATTTTTCCCCACTTTGAAACTAAACCAGAGCAAAGTGTGTTTCACTTTGTGAAAGAAGAAGGACTGTGAATTGCCTCACAGCTGCAAGCTAAGTATCACAGAACTGATAAGGGACTTGTACAAATTACCAGTTTGGTTGGAGACGAGTGCTCTTTGCTATACCAAAAGAGGGCTTAGGTTAAGTGAATTTTCATTATAAAGAACATTGTTTTGAATTTTCAACCGTGTGTTTGTCTGAAATTTGTACCTGTGAATTTTACCAGAGAGCCCCACAGAACAGTGTCAAACTCGATTTCATTGAAAAACTGCACTGGTTGTCGATTGGTTTCCGGACACAATTCAAATTGTTGGTGATGACCTATAAAGCCCTACATGGCATCGGACCAGATTACTTACGGGACCGCCTTCTGCCACATGAATCCCAGCGACCGGTTAGGTCCCACAGAGTCGGCCTTCTCCAGGTCCCATCGGCCAGACAATGGTGTCTGGCAGGGCCTAGAGGAAGAGCCTTCTCTGTGGCGGCCCCGGCCCTCTGGAATCAGCTCCCCCCAGAGATTCAAACTGCCCCCTCTCCTCCCCTTTCGCAAGAGTCTCAAGACTAATTTATGTCGCCAGACATGGGGCAATTAGATTAAACCACCACCACCACCCCCGGTTTACGAGATGTAATGTGTGGTTGTGGATGAGTTGGCTGACTGATTTTAATATATATGGGATTTTAGTAGTAATTTTTATTTAATTACATTTGTTGTTGTGTTGTTTTTGTATCCTGTGAGCCGCCCCGAGTCTTCGGAGAAGGGCAGCATACAAATCTAAATAATAATAATAATAATAATAATAATAATAATAATAATAATAATAATAATGGTTGTTTGGACCTCTAGGGGTGCGGGTGACCAGCTCAATGATAATCGTGTCAGGGGTGCCTGTGGCGCCTTGAGCGCTCTACCGGTGAAAATGGAGCGCCCCCCCCCAACTCCATTTTCAGTAGTACAGGGTTGCAGGCAGTAGTGGGTTCCTACATGGACTTGGAGGGGGGTATGGCGCACCAGTAGTGGAAATTGATCTATGTGCACAGCTCCAGGTGACTGGCGGGCAGGCGTGTGTCGGAGCAATATCTGGGATTCGTGCAGCAGAAGGCGGTCCCGGAGATATTCTGGTCCGATGCCATGAAGGGCTTCATAGGTCATAACCAACACTTTGAATTGTGACTGGAAACTGATTGGCAACCAATGCAGTCTGCGGAGTGTTAACATCACCATAGTGTAACCCTCAACATTTTCCCCTTAAACTAACCACGATTGACCTCTCCAGATTTCTAAGAGGTCAGTAAGGGGCGTGCATAAGTGCACCAGGATGTCGTCCATGCCCTGTCCAATTGTCTCTCCCATATCTCATATTTCTTCCACTCGTATATCTCTTCTTCTATCCTCCATTGATGTATTGTACTTTTTTCTTATATCTTCACTCCTATCCTTCCTTCCTTCCTTCCTTCCTTCTTCTTTCTTTCTTTCTTTCCTTCCTTCCTTCCTTCTTCTTTCTTTCTTTCTTTCCTTCCTTCTTCTTTCTTTCCTTCCTTCTTCTTCTTTCTTTCTTTCCTTCCTTCTTCTTCTTTCTTTCTTTCCTTCCTTCTTCTTCTTTCTTTCTTTCTTTCCTTCTTCTTTCTTTCTTTCCTTCCTTCTTCTTCTTTCTTTCTTTCCTTCCTTCTTCTTTCTCTCTTTCTTTCTTTCCTTTCTTTGATATATATTCTACATGTTTAATCTCATTAACCCTTCATTATGTATTGGACTAACTAACTAACTAACTAAATAAATAAATAAATAAATAAATTTTAAAAAAAATAGTCTAACCCACAGGTGGGACAGCTACAGAGAACTCCCAACTACTTTCTCAGGTTATATAAGCCTAGAAGAGTCTTAGACAACCCTAGCTTTGCTTGATATATAATCCCAGGGAGTTCAGGCTTTGTATCCACAAAGAAAACTCATAGAAACGTAACACTGGACTGCCAGAATCCATGTCCCTCCCATCATTTTTCAAAGAGGATGGGGTGTATATATAGGACAATGTTGCAGACAGGAGTTGCAAACACTGTAGATATGCAGAAGCACTCATGATTTCCTGCTCTTGTTGCTAAACATGATGCATAACCATTCTTGGCTATTCTCATTTTCAGATAGTAAATGGGCGCAGCGAGGCTACATATTTCCAAATTACTGTGATTCAGTTCTTGTGGCATTTCTATCTTCTTTCAAGTTTCTAATCTTTAAGCACTACAACTGTGCTTGGAAGTGTGAGAAGATCACAAAAGACCAAGAGTGCCTCTGGTTACAGCTCGCGCATAATTCTTTCTCCTTCTAACAAAAGTAGGTGGAAAAAAAGAAAAAAGAAAATGAAAAAGTAAAAAACCGAGAAGATTTTGTGTAAGGGAAGTGAAATAATGAACATCTGCTGCTATCTACAGCTATACAGATTATAGAATTCAACTCTGCAGAGAAATTGGTTTCCCTGAGCATCACCTATATTTATATAAATATAAGTAAATATACATAACACCCTGAGAAGGACATACAATTTTTCAGTCTGTCTATGGATTACCAGCAATTTCAGTCTTGTTTTCAATTCTGTTTTTAACTTTTTTATATGTTTTATTTTTTTGTAAATCTACCAGAGTCTTCAACGTGAGATGCTTGGTGTAGAAATTTGATTGGCACAGACAGACGATAGATGATAGATATATATAGTGGATAAATGAATGGATGGATGGGTGGAGAGAGGGAGGGATAGAGAGTGAGAGAGAGAGATAAATAGATAGATAGATAGATAGATAGATAGATAGATAGATAGATAGATAGATGGAGGGATATAGATAGATGGATGGATGGAGAGAGAGAGGGAGGGATAGAGATAGATAGATGGATGGATGGATGGAGAGAGGGAGGAATAGAGATAGATGGATGGATAGATGGATAGATAGATAGATAGATAGATAGATAGAGGGATGGAGGGATATAGATAGATAGATGGAGGGATGGAGGGATGGAGAGATGGAGGGATAGAGATAGATGGAGGGATGAATGGATGGAGAGAGAGGGGGGGAGGGATAGAGATGGATGGAGAGAGAGAGGGAGGGATAGGGATGGATGGATGGAGAGAGAGAGGGATAGAGATAGATGGATGGATGGAGAGAGGGAGGGATAGAGATGGATGGATGGATGGACGGGTGGACAGACAGACAGAGCTTTCCTGACAAAATGGAATTCATTTCAGTAAGACTCTTTGATTAATCTATTAAAACCTTAATGCCCAAATAGTTCACGTTCTGTATTAATAGACAATTTTGTGTCTTCCGTGAGCCGCATGCCTATAAAGTGTCATCTACCAAAGCTAAGATGTTGTCACACATGGGGCTCACTTTTGCCTGGGCGAGCCACAGGGTTTTTTTCATGCCCGCTTTAAAAGAAATCTAATCTCCTTTTTAAAAATTGTTGCAAACTACTTTGGCGACTTACTTACTGTATAGGAAAACAGCATGACATGCAATTTTATACTTTGATTTTAAATTGCAATATTTATACCTCACTTTCCTACACTGGAGCATACTCAAGGTGGCGTTAAAAACCAGCTTCTTCCAAGACTGCTTAATTTGTAACTAAAGATGCTAGAGAATTCCATTTGATCTGCATTTTTTATGTGAATGGGGATAATTGGCATCCCCCAACTAAGATGCGGGGGGGTTATCTTTCCGATTGCGCACTTCAACTCTCTTGGTGTTGTTCTCCAAGCGCAGGCAGTGTGCCTTTAGGAAAATGCATTGTAAAATGTGTAGCTGGGGGAAGCTATAAAGGCAAATGTGTACACAAGTGCTTTCATAATAGAAAACAAAATGGAACCAGTTTAGGAATGCACCCATGTGAATAGGCTGCTCCATTCTTATTTTTAATCTGTAATTGGATATTTCACATGGGTCTTAGGGGTACCATTATTTCTGCTCCGCCAACCTGTAACTGTTGTAAGCCACCCAGAGTCCTTCGGGAGTTGGGCGGTATAAAAAATACAATAAGTAAGTAGGTAAGTAAGTAATTCCTTCCTTCCTTCCTTTTTTTCTTCCTTTCTTTCTTTCTTTTTTTCTTTCTTTCTTCCTTCCTTCCTTCCTTCCTGCCTTCCTGCCTTCCTGCCTTTTTTCTTTCTTTCTTTCTTTCTTTCTTTCTTTCTTTCTTTCTTTCTTTCTTTCTTTCTTTCTTTCCCTCTGGAATTTTGACACAGCGTTCCAAATGAACATAGAATTCCCTAGTGAAAACTATAGGAGGTGCGTTTTGATTGGCTGGTAAAAAGGCAGGTAGTTGCTTTCCATGGAGATTGGTGATAAACAAAGCAGGTGTGTTTTGATTGGCTGCTGACCAACTGCCCTCTTGACCAACTGGCACACGACAAACAAATGTACAAATGTCAGCTTGGATTGAGCCAAGAACCCTGCAAGGTAGGCTGATCTTATCGTATTTTGGCAGATGTGTCAGGCCAGTGTTTTAAACCAGGGGGGGACAGGGAAGGAGAGACGAACACAGCCCTTATGGCATCCCTATATTACATAGATATCGCACCGGTGACAGGCAAAACTGGTGAAAACATAGAATTCCCTGGTGAAAACCATAGCAGGTGTGTTTTGATTGGTTGGTGAGAAGACAGGTAGTTGCTTTGCATGGAGACTGGTGACAAAACAAAGCAGGTGCGTTTTGATTGGCTGCTGAGCAACTGCCACAGACTGTTGACCAACTGCCATGTTGACCAACTGGCACACGAGAGACAGAGAGAGATGTACAAATGTCAGCTTGGATTGAGCCAAGAACCCTGCAAGGTAGGCTGATCTTATCGTATTTTGGCAGATGACAGGTAAAACTGGTCAAAAACATAGAATTCCCTGGTGAAAACCATAGCAGGTGTGTTTTGATTGGTTGGTGAGAAGGCAGGTTTGCATGGAGACTGGTGACAAACAAAGCAGGTGCGTTTTGATTGGCTGCTGACCAACTGCCATGACCAACTGCCATTTTGATCAACTGGCACACGAGAAACAAGAGATGTACAAATGTCAGCTTGGATTGAGCCGAGAACCCTGCGAGGTAGACCGGTCTTATCGTATTTTGGGAGATGGGTCAGGCCAGTGTCTTAAACTGGGAAAGGGTGGGGACAGGGAGGGAGATAGATGTACAAATGACACCCTGCTGTCTAATGTTAATCCCCTCAGACTGTATGATATAATTGAGCAGAGGGTTGGACTAGAACAGTGTTTCCCAACCTTGGCAACTTGAAGATATTTGGACTTCAATTCCCAGAATTCCCCAGCCAGCGAATGCTGGCTGGGGAATTCTGGGAGTTGAAGTCCAGGTATCTTCAAGTTTCCAAGGTTGGGAAACACTGGACTAGAACACCTCCAAGATCCCTTCAAACTCTATTATTCTGAATAAATTCAGCAGGGGGGTCAAAAATTTAAACGTGCACTTTCTTATTTCTTTCTTTTCTACTTAACCAGACTGAGCCACAGCAACACTTGGCTGAGTATTTATTATTATTATTATTATTATTATTATTATTATTATTATTATTATTATTATTTAGTAGATTTGTATGCTGCCCCTCTCCGTAGACTCAGGGCGGCTCACAACAGTGATAAAAAACAATACATGGTAACAAATCTAATATTTAAAATCTAAAAATAACAATTTTACATTAAAAAGTCTAAAAAAAACCAATATATAAAAACATACACACAATCATATCATACACAAAAACTACATGGGCAAGGGGGAGAGTAAGCTAGTTTGGAATAAAAATTGAATTAATTGGAGGTTGACCTAGGAGACAAAAATTAGGTTAAGAAGCTAAGAAGTTATATTCATAGAAATGATGTAAAATAATAATTTCAGGAAAAGCACCGTTAGTTTAAAGGTTTGGAATATACTTTCAGTCTGTTAATATGAGATGAATCAAGAGGAGGCACTCAGGGAAGGACGAAGAGGAAGAGGAAGTAGAAAGGAAAAGGGAAAGGAATAGTAGAAAGAAATAGAGGAGGAGAGAAGGAGTAAAAAGATAGAAGGAAGAGATGGAGATGGAGATAGAGAAAGGGGAGTATAATACAAAGAAGAAAAACAGACTGATGAGTAGGAGTAGAAAACAGGTGCAAACTAAGGTATTTATTTTTTGCCTAAATTAAAATGTATAAATATAGATGTTATTGTTACATTTAAAGGTATGTGTGAATTGACAATAATGGAATTGTGGAGAAAAAAATTAAAAACTAAAAAAAAAAGAGGGCTAATGCTGGCTGGGGAATTCATGAAATATAAAAGCCTGGGGGAGGTGTCTCAGTTCCCCCATGCCTGGCGATACAGGTGGGTCTTGAGTAATTTGCAAAAGACAAGGAGGGTGGGGGCCGTTCTAATCTCTGGGGGGAGTTGGTTCCAAAGGGCCAGGGCCGCCACAGAGAAGGCTCTTCCCCTGGGGCCCGCCAAATGACATTGTTTAGTCGACGGGACCCGGAGAAGGCCAACTCTGTGGGACTTTATCGGCCGCTGGGATTCGTGCGGTAGAAGGCGGTTCCGGAGGTATTCTGGTCCGATGCCACGTAGGGCTTTAAAGGTCACTACCAACACACAAGAGTTTTAATTTGGGTCTACGGAGAAGGGCAACCTAGAAATCCAAACAAACAAAAAAGCAAAGAAACAAACAAACAAATTGGAGGTGGGGTGACACCCCAGCAGAGTCAAGTTAAGCATTTTCAAAAATTTTGGCACACCCTGCCCAAAGATAAACAATCACTGGACTTAGGGGCAAGCCTGGATCTGATTTTTGTGTATATGTGGTCTTTCATCCAAGCTGCTTGGAGGGAGGGGGAGAATCCCTATCGCCCTTTTTGGCTGGTATAAAACTTGCAGCTGAGAGAAAAGGCGTTTCATAATTAAACGATATCCCCGCGGTTATCATCCTTGGGCCTCTGAGGAATTGTTGCACGCACCACCTTCTGTTTCCAATCAGAGAAAGAAGATGATAAGGGGAACACGGGAGGAAAGGGGGAGGGGGGTGCTATGTATGTCAATTAAGCAACAGATCCGTGCCAATTTTCCAAAGGAGTTTACAGTAATATTAGAACGAACAACGATAACTTTAGTTTAAATCTTTTAATTTATTTTTTTTAAAAGGCGGGGATAACCAAATAAGGAACAACCAAAGGGATAACAGATAAATCACGTTGCAGGTGAATTCTTGTCTTTATTATTATTTATTTTCCGTTGTGCCTGAAAGAATACGTGGCCCAAAGCGATCAATATCCTGTGTCCTCCAAAGGTTGCTTAGCTGGGAATCGGAGGTTGGCAAATTGGTAAAGTGCTGAGTAAAATATTGTGTTGCATTTCAAGATTCCTGCAAGGTCTTCCTGAGTCTTCAGAGAGGGGCGGCATAGAAATCTAATGAATGAATGAATGAATGAATGAATGAATGAATGAATGAATGAATAAATAATTTAAAAAAAACATCCGACAACAGAGCCCTTCAGGAGTGGGCGGCATATAAGCTTAATTAACAAACAAACAAACTTGTCTTCTCCAGACAGGAATGGACACTAAGCGAGATTCTTTGAGGGAAAGAGGCAGCTAAATGACATTCAGACCTAGGCATGAATTGCTGGGAGTCAGGAAGAGTTTAATAGCAAGCAGGAAGAGGGAGATTGTGATCCTGCTGTATAGAGTGCTGGTGAGACCACATTTGGAATACTGTGTTCAGTTCTGGAGACCTCACCTACAAAAAGATATGGACAAAATTGAACGGGTCCAAAGACGGGCTACAAGAATGGTGGAAGGTCTTAAGCATAAAACGTATCAGAACAGACTTAACGAACTCAATCTGTATAGTGTAGAGGACAGAATAATAATAATATTTATTTATTTATTTATTCGATTTTTATGCCCCCCTTCTCCTTAGACTCAGGGCAGCTTACAACATGTTAGCAATAGCACTTTTTAACAGAGCTAGGCTATTGCCCCCACAATCCGGGTCCTCATTTTACCCACCTCGGAAGGATGGAAGGCTGAGTCAACCTTGAGCCAGTGATGAGATTTGAACCGCTGACCTTCAGATCTACAGTCAGCTTCGGTGGCCTGCAGTACAGCACTCTACCTGCTGCGCCACCCCGGCTCACTAATAATAATAATAATAATAATAATAATAATAATAATAATAATTATTATTATTATTATTATTATTATTAATTAGATTGTATGCCGCCCCTCTCCAAAGGGAAAGTAGGGACATGATAGAAACATTTAAATATGTTAAAGGGTTAAATAAGGTTCAGGAGGGGTGTTTTTAATAGGAAAGTGAACACAAGAACAAGGGGGCACAATCTGAGGTTAGTTGGGGAAAGATCAGAAGCAACATGAGAAAGTATTATTTGACTGAAAGAGTAGTAGATGCTTGGAACAAACTTTCAGAAGACGTGGTTGGTAAATCCACAGTAACTGAATTTAAACATACCTGGTGTAAACATAGTTCCATCCAAGAAAAAATACAGGAAATAGTATAAGGGCAGGCTAAATGGACCATGAGGTCTTTTTCTGCCATCAATCTTCTATGTTTCTAATAAATAAAATAGGTAAAATCTGTTCTGGGGGGGAGGGGGAATAGCACAGACAGAGTCTGCCCTGGACTCGCAGAATTCCCAGCGATTGTGAACAAAATCCTTTCGTTTCTATGGCTCAAGAGCATGAATGAGAACCATCTTTGTGTGTGTGTGTGTGTGTGTGAAGGAGCTTCCCAGCAGATTGTACTCTTAGGAGTAATTCTACACACCAGCTAGCGTGCCAGGCGGTGAATATTGGCTGCCATATAACCGGTAGGATGGACTGGGGAGAGTCATTAGGCATCGTTATTACGCATAATATTTCCAAATCTAATTTCTGTATGAGCTGGGCTTGTAGGGCTCTATGATTGCCCTCCAAGGGGCTATTTGACTCTCACACTCCATTGCAAGGTCTGGTTTTAAAGTGAAAAACGGCAGTCAACGAGGGTGTCCTTTAGCAGCTTATTAGAGGCATTTCCATAAACCGGGAGCCAATTTTGGAATAAGTGGATCCCCCAGTCAAGCTGTTGTCATCCCAATCCTCCCAACCCTTCCTTTTGTTTCATTTTTAAAATGTGGCTATCAGCTAGTTAGAATAGCGGGCCATGATATCACGGGGAGTAATCTAATTAGTATGAAGTCAATTTGCTCTCTCCTTTTTTTGTGTGTCTCGTGATTAAGTAAGTGGGAAAAATGGCTCGAAAATTAGGTGCTAGAACGACCCAATTACATTTCTGTAGCTTTTTGTATTCAGTTTCATAAACAATTTTGCTCTTCGCTGGTTAATCAGGGAATGCCTTTTATTCCCCCCCCCACCCAGTTTGAAAAGCACTTTTGAAATTATAATGCAATTAAATTGTGTGTAGATGTTCTGGCATAGCAAGTGGGAAAACTATGCGCCTGGCACGCCGCCATGTTATATACCTTGACAGTGGTTGAAGTCCCACGCCTGGCAGTCGACAAACGCCACTCATAAGATCGGCTAAGCTGGATGAGTCTCAAGTACAAATGCTTCAGTCCAAGAACCCAGTCCTCAATTCTCAGATCCATGTGGCCGTTTTGATTGTCGTGGTGTGTTTCTTCCGCCAGCTTCTGGTATTGAGCTAATACATCATAGAAACATAGAAGACTGACGGCAGAAAAAGACCTCATGGTCCATCTAGTCTGCCCTTATACTATTTCCTGTGTTTTATCTTAGGATGGATATATGTTTATCCCAGGCATGTTTAAATTCAGTTACTGTGGATTTACCAACCACGTCTGCTGGAAGTTTGTTCCAAGGATCTACTACTCTTTCAGTGAAATAATATTTTCTCACGTTGCTTTTGATCTTTCCCCCAACTAACTTCAGATTGTGTCCCCTTGTTCTTGTGTTCACTTTCCTATTAAAAACACTTCCCTCCTGGACCTTATTTAACCCTTTGACATATTTAAATGTTTCGATCATGTCCCCCCTTTTCCTTCTGCCCTCCAGACTATACAGATTGAGTTCATGAAGTCTTTCCTGATACGTTTTATGCTTAAGACCTTCCACCATTCTTGTAGCCCGTCTTTGGACCTGTTCAATTTTGTCAATATCTTTTTGTAGGTGAGGTCTCCAGAACTGAACACAGTATTCCAAATGTGGTCTCACCAGCGCTCTATATAAGGGGATCACAATCTCCCTCTTCCTGCTTGTTATACCTCTAGCTATGCAGCCAAGCATCCTACTTGCTTTTCCTACTGCCCGACCACACTGCTCACCCATTTTGAGACTGTCAGAAATCATTACCCCTAAATCCTTCTCTTCTGAAGTTTTTGCTAACACAGAACTGCCAATGCAATACTCAGATTGAGGATTCCTTTTCCCCAAATGTCAACATCCTTGGACATTTACCAGATGAAAACAGATAGCTTGCTTTATACAAACCAGCCTTGCTGAGAAACGTTAAATAAACTCTGTTTAACGACTTAGCCTACATTCAGTAAGATAACACTCCTGGGGAAGCCTATTGCATCAGGTCCCATAGAGTTGGTCTCCTCCGGGTCCCGTCAACTAAACAATGGCGGGACCCAGAGGAAGAGCCTTCTCTGTGGCAGCTCCGACCCTCTGGAATCAGCTCCCTCCAGAGATTAGAACTGCCCCCACCCTCCTTGCCTTTCGTAAACTCCTTAAAACCCACCTCTGTCGTCAGGCATGGGGGAACTGAAACATCTCCCCCTGCCTATGTAGTTTTTTATGTATGGTATGACTGTATGTATGTTTTTATATATTGGGGTTTCTTGTTTTTTAGACTTTTTAAATGTATTATTGTTATTTTAGACTCTATTAGATTTGTTATTATATATTGTTTTTATCATTGCTGTAAGCCTCCCTGAGTCTATGGAGAGGGGCGGCATACAAATCTAATAAATAATAATAATAATTATGCATGTTACGATCTATTTTTATTTTTAAGAGGGAGGGAGGGCGAGGAGAGAGAGAGAGATGTATGTATATATGTATGTATGTATCAGTGGTGGATTGTTGCCAGTTTGGACCAGTCCTTTAGAACCAGTAGCGGAAATTCGGCGCCGCTCGCGAAACTGGCAATGACCAGTGGTCCATGCTCCTAAACCAGTCCTGCAGATTACAAAGAAACCAAAACCCTTTGCGCGCATATGGGCAAAGGCTTCTGCACAGGGGATCATTTCTGGAAAGGCAAGCGGGCAAAGCGCACACATGCAAAATGTGCACTTTGTCGCGATGCGAACCAGTGTGGGAGGTAAGTAGAACCCACCCCTGGTATGGATATACCGTATTTTTCGGAGTATAAAACACGCCTCCCCCTCCCCAAATTATACACACACACAGAACGGTAGAACCTGTCGCTCCAAAGGTTTGAGCAGGGAGGCTTTCATTCAGAGGAACGGGAGGAGAAGGTGGGCCAAGAGCCTCTGTAAACCTTAGAGGAATTGCTTACTAAGAGGATAATAAAACACCCTATTCATGTTCTACAGAAGCATGAAATGCTATCCATGGCAGAAAGGTAAGCCCTGACAGAGTAAACTTCGGGTCTCTGCAAATGAGAGATAATAAAAATTGAAAAACGATGTGCACTGAAACAAAGGAGTCCCCAGAGTTAGGCCTTTGATCCATATAAACTCAGGGTAAATCTACCATTCAGGCTTTTAAAACTCCCAAGTGTTATGGGTGCTCTCGTGACTTCAGGACATCAGGCGTGTGAGACTGGCAAAGACTGAATTCTCCAGCTTGTTCAGATGCAAAGAGGGAAAAGATTAGGGGACCCATTTTCCTTGAACCATTTAGCAGATTAGAACGGATTGAGAGAGGATCGTAAATATTCTGAAACAGAAAAGGGCATGCTTGAGTTATTTGGAAGACCTGTTATTGATCCTGCGGTATTTTGATGATGACTCTGTTTAGCAATGTTTAGCGTCTTCACGTCTATAGACAGAATCTTGACAAACTGAAGCATCGATGGACACAATTTTCCAAAACTTAAATAAAAATTAAGGAGGGGTTGTCTTCACCCTCTTTCTTTCACACAAATTATTTGAAACTGAGCTGTCTCTTAATCCTCAGCAACTCATCCTTCCCTCCTGGAAATCCAGCCTATTACACTGCATCCCACTAGGTTTGATTTCAACCAGTAGCGTTGATACTGGTAGGGTAAAGGGTGGCGCACTGATAGCGATCGCTGCACCGTGTGCGCAGCTTCAGTGATCTTCTGCGCATGCGCCCCAGCATGTTTTTGCTTCTGTGCATGCTAGGGAAGCAAAATTTTGTTAGGGGACACATGTGCGTGAGAGATTTCAGCAATTTTTTTGTTTCTGTGCAAGCACGGAAGGAAAAAAAAGCCAAAATCTCTCTCATGCGCATCCCCTCGTGAGGTTTTGCTTTTTGCGCATGCACAGAAGCAAAAACATTCAGGGATGGGCAGCAGGCAGGACAGGGTAGCATGCAGTTCCACCAGCGGAAATGAAGATGCGTGCGCAGCTCCAGCTAATCGGCGGCTGTCACTTCCTGGATTACTGGTCTCGGGTCGGCTCTCCTTTCCCCCCCTGCTGCTGCGTCTGCGCTCCTTGCTTTTTTCCTCTTTCCTCCTTCCTGGCCTTGGACGAGCTTCCCTCTCTCCTGCCTGGCTCCCCTCTAGCCTCACGCGGCCACCTCCTGCCTGAGGTGCAAGCAGAAGGCGTGGGTGGAAGTGGCGCTGGCAGCATTTATGCTTCTGGCAGCATCCATTCGCCTAGCTACCCAGCCTTAGTTGGGGGGAGGAGCCAAGAAGGAGAGCACGGGAAACGCGAAGCAAATTGTCACCCCAGCGAGCAAAACTGGTAAAGTTGTAAGTCGAGGGCTGAACAGTTCACTTGAACGATGATGATCGTTCAAGCCACTCCCGCCTGATCACATGGCCAGCATGTCACTACCTACCCAGTCACATGACCATTAAGCCACACACCCCAAAATAGGCCACACCCACAGTGTGGTAGTAAAAAATTTGGCTGCCCATTACTGGGTGCATGAATGCGCAAGCTAACCCGAGCTGTGCATGCCGTGCAGCAGTAGCAGCGGTAATAGGAATCCACCCCTGATTTCAGCCTGGCTTCATCCGATCGAGATTGAAACGCTGTTGTCAACCACACTGAAAGCCTCAGAGAGGTTTAATAAAGCCAGGAAGAGGAGGGCATTATTCCATTGAAGTGCCCACAAATTGCAAATGATAAACGTTTCTATTTCATACTTAGGCCTGGGCCCTGTCAAATGTTTCAGTGTTAATGTTATCTAAAAATGTTCCTTGATTAAAACTATCTGTAAACTCTTGATGCACACATATAGCAACAATCCACGATCTATTGAATCATGGTTTCAGAGATATTTCCTTACCAGATTCCTCAATGTTTTGAATGATGGCAGAGCTTCTAATGCAGTGGTTCTCAACCTGGGGGTCAGGACACCTTTGGGGATCAAATGACTATTTCAAGGGGGTCGCCTGAGACCCTGGGAAAAGACAAATTTCCCCTGGTATTAGGAACTAAAGCTTCTATTCTAGCATTTTGGAACATATTTTTACAATATTACAATATTTTTACCCTGTAATTATATATATATATATGTTACAAGGCAAAGGTTGCAGGTTCAAGTCCCAGTGGGTATGGCTAGCTGATGAGGCCAAAATAAGGCCGAAATAGATCTATCCTAGTCTCCCTTAATTTTCAAATTCAGCTTAAACATGTGACACACACACACACACACACACACACACACACATATATATATATATGTCAAATGTTTTTTTAGCTGGAATTTTAAAAAAGATATATATGAACTGTGAATTTTTGTATTTTGTATCTCTTGTTCTCATACTCTCATGTTCTCAGAGTTAGCAGCTGTAATAAAGGATTTTCCTTGCCTCGACAGAAGAAGAAATTAAATATTTTTCCTCAAGGTCACATCTGGCTTTCATCTTGGTCAGGATATTACTTTTTCTGCTCTTACCCTCTCCCCCTTTTTAACTTTATTTTTCAAATCAGCTTTCCCGACTCTTCATGTCTAGCCCAAATTAGTTTTTAATAAGTTAGTGTATTGATATTTTGTAAATTTTGGTAGGGTTTTTGTTGTTGTTGTCTATTACAGCTTACCTAGTAAACGTCTTTCTGTTACATCACAACAACTAATTTATTTGAACCTTTACACTGGCTTACCTTTCCCAAACCCTCCCTAGGCCCAATCCATAAGGAATGTTTCTACAGCTTTGTGAAGAATTCCTTTTTCCAGTCGTCTGCAAAATGGCTGTTTGTACTCAACGTTCAACTTTTAATAGGTTGTGGGGGTTTTGTTTCATAAGAACTAGATTAGGTTTGCTTTTGGAGGAGAAGCGTTTTCTTTGTTATTGGCTGTTTCCCACCATTTGCAAGTTTAGCTTACTACTCATTCATTTAGGACCATGAAAAAGGTCTAGTTGGTTCAAACCAACATCTGTAGGTTTGGAGGACCGATCGTTTATGAAAATGTTTCTCAACCATGGCCACTTGAAGATACCTAAGAACGCCTCTACTTACGAACTTTTCTAGATAAGAACCGGGTGTTCAAGATTTTTTCCCCTCAATAACCATTTTCCACTTACAAACCCGAGCCTCCGAAACTCTAACCGGAAAAGGCAGGGAGAAGCCTCTGCTGGGACTCTCTAGGAATCTCCTGGGAGGAAACGGGGGCGAAAAAGGCGGGGAGAAGCCTCCATGGGGCCTTTTTAGGAATCTTCTGGGAGGAAACAGGGCCTCCACCCTCCCTATGGTTTCCCCAATCGCACACATTATTTGCTTTTACATTGATTGCTATGGGAAAAATTGCTTCTTCTTACAAGCTTTTCTTGTTAAGAACCTGGTCACGGAACAAATTAAGTTCGTAAGTAGAGGTACCACTGTATGTGGATTTCAATTCCCGTAACTCCCTGGCTATGTTGGGGCTGAAGTCCATGCATCTTCAAGCTGCCACAGTTGAGAGACACTGGGCGACCCGGAAATCAATGCATCATGGGTACGTGTGGTAGTTTTTTGTAGAAATTGAGATACAATAAGACATGCACATTACAGGGAGGGTCTCTCCAGACCCCCCTCCAAATGCTTCTTAGCTCTGCAACATTTCCAACAAAAGCACACTGATGTAGGACTGTCCATTTTACAATTCAAGTCTCTGGAGCTAGTCCTCGATTTATGACCACAATCATGCTCAAAATTGCTGTTGCTATGCAAGACTGTTGTTAAGTGAGTTTTGCCCCATTTTATGATTTTTCTTGCCCCAGTCGTTAAATGAATCCCTGCAGCTCTTACGTTTTGTAACAGCTAACTTCAGTTGTTGAGGATTGTGAATTAAATGTGAGTTCCCTGTTGATTGTGCAAGTCAGAATTTCGGAAAAGGCGAATGTGTTGATCCTGGGGACTCCAACCATCCTAAATATAAGTCAGTTGCTGAGTGTCTGAATTTTGATCACATGACCATGGGGATGTTGCCAAGGTCATAATGTGAAAAAACAACCATGGGTCCCTTTTTCCAGTGCCGTTGTAATTTCGGTCCCAAAACAAACTCTTGTAAGTCGAGGACTACCTGTAGTTAAGAGATAAGCAAACCTTCTTTCCGTCAAGAGACACCACCAGTTTTCTTCAGGTACTGTAACAGAAAGTAGTCTGGATTCCCAGGTGGGAAGGCCTCGGTTCTGGAGGGACCAAGAGACTCTTAGATAGTTTGGTTGGGAAGAAGGGAATCTAGGTGGCTCCTCCCAGGATTGGGTTGCTAGCCGGTACGGGCCACACTCCATATCGATAGCGAAAATGGAGCTCTGCATCGCTGGTGTGCATGCATGCGTGCCCCAAGGAGATTTTGCTTCTGCACATGCTCAAAGAAAACTCTTGTGAGAGGACGCACGCGCATGCAATTTTGGCAATTTTTTTCTTTCTGCGCATGCGCCGAAGCAAAAAAATCTCTCTCAAACACGTGCATCCTCTCATGAGATTTTGCTTCCCGCACAGAAGCAAAAATCCCGCTGGAGCACGCACACATGCCGGTGACGCAGAACTGCGCGAGCATCGTTCCGGTAGCGGTGGTAAGTACGAACCCCCGCCTGGTGGGGCTCTCCTTAGACCAGTGATGGCGAACCTTTTTCCCCTCAGGTGCCGAAAAAGCGTGGACGTGCGCTATCACGCATGCGTAGGTGCCCACACCCATAATTTAATCCTGGGGAGGGTAGAAACAGCTTCTCTCGCCCCCTGGAGGCCCTCTGGAGGCCAGAAACTGCCTCTTTCCCTGGAACTGGGGGAGGGTAAAAACGTCCTCCCTCATCTCTTTGGAGGCTCCTTGGAACCAAAAACTCCCTCCCAGAGCCTCTGTGTGAGCCAAAAACCACCTGGTTGGCACACACCTGCATGTTGGAAATGAGCTAGGGCAACGGCTCGCGTGCCAGCAAATATGGCTCCACATGTCACCTGTGGCACCTGTGCCGTAGGTTCGCCATCACTGCCCTAGACCAGCGGTAGGCAAAACTAGTTCTTTTATGACTTGTGGACTTCAGCTCCCAGAATTCCTGAGCTAATCATGTTAGCTCAAGAATTCTGGGAGTTGAAGTCCACATGTCATAGAAGAGCCAACTTTGCCTACCCTTGCCCTAGACGTTCTCAGAGTCTTTAGTGATGGACGTAATTGCTTCAGTTTGGCAAGTTTTCTGTCTGCAAGTGAGGAGCAATAAAGGAAACCGCTTTGAAGTAACTCACCACGTCTTTCTTGATTTTGGAGCCTGACAGGTAGTCCTTCTCTCGGGACTTTTTTCCCCCTGAAATGTGTACAGAATGGCTAATTGTTTCACACTTACTGATTGATTTTTTTGTTCTTAAATGTTTGCCATACAAAGCAGGGTGTTGCGTCTACATCCCAACTGGCATATCTCATCAATCATCTTCATGGTGAAAACGCTGAAGTAATGGGGGGGGGAGGGGCCTTGCTACTTTTCTCAAAAGTTTTTAGAATTGCAGTCAATTGCATCAAGGACAAAAGTATGGAAATTCCACAACTAAAAATAATTTAAAAATGGTTTTGATGGCTTGTTTGGCAGCTTTTAACAATAGAATTAGAATTAAAATTAGAATGGAAGGAATAGAATAGAATAGAATAGAATAGAATTTTATTGGCCAAGGGTGATTGGTCACACAAGGAATTGGTCTTGGTGCACATGCTCTTAGTGTACATAAAAGAAAAGATAAGTAATTTAATTTGAGTAATAATGGTGGATGTTCTTGATTCCAAACTTTTGTAATTGACCATTGCTGGTTTATTAGATCAGGGGTAGGGAACCATGGATCTTTTATGACTTGTGGACTTCAACTCCCAGAATTCCCGAGTCAGCCGACTCAGGAATTCTGGGAGTTGAAGTCCACAAGTCATAAAAGGGCCATGATTCCCCACCTTTGTATTAGATCCTTACAAAAGAGGCTGGTACAATTTACTGGACACCTACAATCTTGCTGAGTGTATTCTTTCAAGTTGCAAGCCTTGTTGTTCATAGATAGCATGAGCAGATACATTTGAGAAATAAGAGTGTTTGAGAAATGTAGTGTTTGAGAAATATAAAGCTTTTTCCAGAAGTGGCCATATGATCCTCTCAGAGCGAATTAGTCTGCAGTGACTATATAGTGTCCAGGTCAATATTTTCTTGCCTGTTTATTGGTTATGCTTGATTTGAAGTGAAAATGTGCTTGATGAAAGCAGAACAGTTGGACGAAGAAGTGTGAAAAAGGCCCATAATGTTTTTGGGTTGGTTACATCAATATTTCACTTTGGCACACACTTTTAGTTGGTTGATACAAATAGTCCTAAAATATGGCCTATGTCCACAATTATGTGTTGTAAGTTGTAAGAGTAAATAAATGGGTCGTTTAAGGGTCATCCATGAGCAATTTCATGACCTTTTTACAGCAGTCATTAAACGAATACCTGAGTCAGTAAGCAAACCATTGTTCATTATGGGCATTTTTTTTTGGCTTGGTATTAGGAATAATCAGTAGTTTTCAGCAAAAAAAAAATATATTTTGTTCACAAGATTCTGGGTGCTGCGAATAGCTGCAAAAATCTGTGCTCCAATAACCAAAGCCCTGAAATTTGAAGTCCTCTTAAAATGATCTTAACTTACAGAAAGAGTCTATGGAGAGGGGCGGCATACAAATCCAATAAAGAAATAAATAAATAATTTAGGAATAGTCAGCCCTTCTGAACATAAAACCCTGAACTGCGTTGGTGTCGCTTTTAACTTGGATTAACTGAGATTCAAGGCCTAGAAAACAATTCCCAGAAAACCAACGTATCAAAGGAAAGGGAAAGGAAAGTCCCTAGTAGTCAAAAAGAAGAAACAAAAAGAAAATTCAAAATTCATAATGGGGCAATAGCCCATAATGGGTTTTTGTTTCCAGAATTTTTGAACTTT